>NC_056735.1:1496381635-1496409135 GCF_019279795.1 Protopterus annectens | reverse complement strand
AAGTTTTTCTATTGTCTGAAAATAAAAGGAATTACTTGTTTTAAAATGTGAAGTGTTTGATTGCTTTATGACTTCCTAGCAGCTACACAGTTCTGAGCAAAGATCTGAGATATATGTATTTCTCACACAGAAATGTTAAAATTCTACTAATTTCTGGTTTAGCCTGGAAACTGAAGTCAGGTGACAAAAAAGTGATGTCATCCAGGCTAACCCAGCACTATATAACCTAGTAGTGTGATATTAATTTAAGAACTTTTAGAGAGGGACTAGGCATTTTGTATTTTGTCTTGTACCTAACAAGAACATCCACTCATCAACATCTGCACTTCCCTTGCTCTGTAAGTAAGCCTTTTTAGGGCATAGTAACTCTTTTTAGATATAGTTAGGAATATAGCAAAGATTAGTTTAGATGTTTCTGTAGTTAATTGAGACCGTCCTGCATTGTTGTTTTAAATATTTCCTTTTTTTGAACTCTGAAGTAACTGTGTTTGTTTTCTGAGTATTGTCTAGTTATTTTATTATTTATTATTAAATATATTTAACCCTCTTTGTGGCTGATATTTGTGAGATATATTTAAGTTCTTAGAGTACTTGCATATGTATTTGGGGACACTGTACAGGCCACTCCTAAATAGCCTCGCTCTTGGTCAGACTACCATTTGGATAATAGTAACATTACACAGAAGGATCGGACTCCCTTTGTTAATGGCCTTAAGTAGCTGATAAAGAGTTGGCTGGTGGTAGCTGGTACTACCTTATAGTCTGTGCAGAAGGGAACATAGCTAGTAAACCTGTGACAGCCTTTCCCAGGTGTATGCGTTTGTATATCAAACAAATCTTAAAGTGTGTGTGTGTGTGTGTGTGTGTGTGTGTGTGTGTGTGTGTGTGTGTGTGTGTGTGTGTGTGTGTGTATCTCACCTACTTGGGCAGGGGCAAGAGACACTGGTTGGACAGAGAGAGTGCTGGAGGTCATAGCTTAGCCACTTGGCTGAGATCTCAACCCTATAGCTGTGCCACTGGGGAGTCTTATTGGGGATCTGGAGAAAGAGGGAGAAACCAGCCCCAGTCTGACTGCGATCTCTGTGTGCTATTAAGTGAAATTGTACTTTACTCTGTGTGTGTACTTATTATCCTCCCATTGCTTATGTCCCTCACAGTTGCCAGTGCTGAGTATTGAGGATCCTTGATTACTGGGCCAGTGCAGGGGCATCACAAATTCCATGAATATTTGCCCCATGGACTTACAGATATGGCTACTCAGGCAAATAGGTCAACAGCTCCAGTGGTTGGTGGATCCACCACCTCTGTGCAAGGGGATAACAGTTGTCATTGTCCAGTCAGCTGGGATGCAGCCAGTGGTTGCAGTGTGATTGCAAGGAGATCCCAATGGTGTTAGTAATCCTTGTTAGATCCCATGTAGGATGCAGCTTGGGATATTAGCATGTCCAATAGATGCTCTTTATCCCCCTCACTCTGTAGATATAGAAGGTATGGGACAGGTTGTAGGAATGTCATGTGGCACATGTGGTGGGGACAGGGGAGTGAAGTTGACACAGAACCTGTGGGACAACATGTTAGCTATGAGTAGAAACACATTATATATGGTATCATTAAGTATGAGTTCACTGACAATCTGGACCTTTTCTCTGAGGTTACACATGTAACTACACTGTGTGTTGTGGCTATGCTTTGTGGAGGAGGCTAATTTTGTCACATACTGTTTCTGCACAACATCACAACAACACTATGTGCTTGTTTTAGCTGAGGAGGATGTGCTTCAATTTTAAGGGGGGCACCCTCACTCCAACTGTCACACAGCAATGTTCACCTCTTATCGTACAGACTGCTAATGGCAGTTGTCCACTAGGCAGGTTTGCTGCGCCATGAGGAGCTGTTTTCCTCCTGTCAGGTACAGCCGAGTCTATGCAGTTGTACTGCTGCTTACATAAAGCTTGGATGTAAAGCTCTGCATTCTTGCCTGTCCCATCTGAGAGGGGGGGGGGTGCAGTCAAGCTATGTAAACCATCCCATAGGAGGTAATAAATTGCTTTGTTGAAGTATATTTCATTATTTTCTGCAAGGGGTGGATTAGGTCTGATACTTAGTTTTAATGAGACTGATCTGTGATCAGATCTCACCAGGGAGGACCTCACAGTGGGGGACTGCAGTGGTCACCCATATTGCTAAATACATGATGCATTATGTTGGCTTCCCTTGTAGGGTTGTCATGTTACTTATCCAGGGCATTGTAGTTAAGGATGTGGGCTAACCTTTGGGCATGTAAGCTTCAGCATGACTAACCAAAACAATTGGTGGTTACTTAATGTCACCCCAAACCATGGTGTACTGATATATCTTGATAGACACAAGAACATTCAAATAAGCACAATTGGTGTCTGAATTCATGCAGCTGCTCCTGTAGCTGGCAATGGCTTGATTACATGCCCTTCCAGCAGTGAATAACACCTGCAGTGCCTCCGGGAAATCACACTGATTCACCAAATCTGAATGTGTATCTATCCTTAATGAATATGTATACACCACCTAGATTACCTTGCAAACTGTCAGTTTCAGGTCTGAACATGTGGGAGGATGTTTAGTCTGTTATGGCTGTGGTGCTGTCCACAGCCTTGAACCAGGTCTCTTTGACTTCACAAATGTCTGCATATTCCAAGGTGGGACACCTTCCGCAGAGTGGGGTTTAGTGTTGCCATTCCCAACGTGTAGCAGCATAACCGTGATGTTATATGAAGATGGCATCCTCAATGGAAAGTTTTCCCTCCAGACAGTGCCTGTAAGATGCACTGTGGGGATGTGAGCAGCCTTGTCCAGTACTCAACATCCCAGGGATGAGAGATGAAGACCATTTCTGGCAAAGCATAGACTTCTGTTGAGCAAGTCATTCCAGGTGGACATGTAGTGGATCATCTTGCAATGACACCACATGCTAAGGCAATTATTGACATCCATCATTTTCCATGTGTATTGAGCCATCATCCTAGGTGAAGGTCAAATACAGCTGAAAGCTATGGACATACCCGCAAAAGACACAGAGTGTCTAAGCTCAATCATGTGATGCATACAGTCTGGTGACATATTTCTCTAGTCGTACACACCTGCAGGATTTATGATGTCATCATTATGTTACCTGATATTCCTTGAGTTGCAGCAATGTGTGGTATGGTGTATTGTGTCAAACCACAGACAGCTAACTGTGACCTTTCCATATGTAGCCTGGTGACACAGACATCAATATGTCTCACGATGTAATCAACTATGAATAATAGGTTTGATTTTGTGTTTTGACCAGTGAGACAGTGGTGCATGAACTATTATGTATACTGTTTTATCCAGAGGTATGATTATGGGTACTGAGCATGCATATGGTTTTCTGAGGTGTCTGTTGTTTTGGACTGCATCTATTAAGGAGCTACACACATGTGTGTGTGATGTGGGTGTGGGTGGAGTAGGAGGTGAGCTGTGCATGTTGGCAAAATGCGCATTGCCATATGTACTGACTGTGTTTGAGACACCATGGAATCAAGGTTTGAAGTACAGTCACATCTGTCACATGTTGTATTTGTGTGGCATAGGAGTAGAGGGGTGAGGACACTTTCCACATCTCATCAGCAGTCATTGATAGTGCCATTAGCAATACAGTCATGCTTGTGTGTATGTCACAGCACATCATCGTTTGGCAGTATGATGACAGATGGTGAAATGTAACATGTAACCTTTCTGTAGGTCCCCTAATGTAACACAGCACCTGACAGTGTGCCATAAAATGCTTGGCCAGCCATGTGGCCCTTGGATTGACCATAGTCATGTTATTAGGCTTGGTCATAATACCATACCTACAAATGTGACACTATGCAAGTCCAGCAAAGTTAGGGTCATGCTGCCACACCCTTGGGGTTTACAGCCTGAAAGACAGTGTTTGTAGACACTCCTTGCAGTGATGATGTGGATGTCTGTGCATGCACAGAGGACTTGCTCAACTTTTCTGACATTACTGGTCTTGCAAGTCTACAATGTCTGTCAAGCAACCAGACAGCAAACTGGTTGCTGTGTGGCATGATGTGGGAACACAGACATGTGTTCTGGGTACATAACTGTACAGTATGATATACTTAGGACATGTGCCAGGTGGGCACACTTTGGCCAAAGGTGGCCAGTCCTCTGCAGTAGGCCTCAGAGCCATGTCATGCCGATATCCACCATTAATCTGTTGAAGAGAAGGATACGTGAATTACTTTGAAATTGTCACCTAATATAGCTCACCTCTGCTGTGCTGCTTGTTTCAGCAAGCTTGGACATCTATGTCACCAGACATTGCACATTATATTGTGATGCTGCAGCTGTGGTCCTAATCACCATCTGGTCAGTTCCCTAGTGACATACCACCAACCCTGGAACAGAAGACATAATACATGCAAAATCCAACTGATTGCTCAGATTGCTAATCAAGACATCTACCAGGAGAAGTGTATGTGAAGCCTACAGAACTTTACATGATGTGGGACAACCATGCTGATAAACAGGCTGTGCCCTGCTTCTCATCATGAACTTTGTAGTAACATTTTGTGTGTGATAACTGAAAAAAGTATCATATCATGGTATTCCAGGAGAGAGTCATTGTGTTGAGACCAGCAATTGTAGTAGCCAGGCACCCCCAATTCAGGGGACTCCCCTGCTTTCTGCATTCTTCACAAGATAATTGCATCCCTTCAGTACACACTGCTTGAGTAGTGTCCAATTGCATAATACCCGTGTAAAACCTCCAGCCTTACTATCACAGGGTATACACATTACTCTTTCCTCCATTGTTTGTCTGTGCTCTGCACAGACAACTAGAATGACTATTTTCTTGAAACATGATGGAAGTAACTGCAATACTCAGTTGCACAGAGGACAACTAGCATGCAGTGTCAAGCAATGTCCCCAGATCTCTCAGTTGTCTGATATGTAAAGCCATGAAAGAAGTTATCATGGAAATAATAAGTAACAATGTCATACACCTACTGACACTGGACCAAATACAGTTTGCTTTGCTCAAGGGCAGATAATGCCTACCCTAACCGGTGGACCTCATTGAGTGTTAAACTATGCAATGGATGAGGGGAATATAACTCACTGAACCACCATCACCTGACAAGGTGTTTGACAATATTGGGCCATCAGGCATTACTGAAAACTGTGTAGGTTATTTACAAAGTGTTATGTCAGCTGGTGGATAGCCAAATGTCTGATAGTCATAATTTGGGAAGATAGCATTGGGTTGTCCAATGCTACAATGAGGCTAGTCACCAGTGGACTTCTCTCTGACAACATTAATGGAGTACCCCTTCTAGCCCTTCCCTTGTCTGCCATCATGGCCACTGTCAGTGACCTCTGACTGACTACATTAGCAGGGGATTGCAAATTACGTGCTGTCACTAAATCCCTCACAAAGCCAACAGTTATACAGAATGGCTTGAGACACACATTTAGTTGTTGTCAGAGCCACTGACAATTTTATTTATTTTATTTATTTATTTTACATTTGTTGACCGGGATGGTCCGACTGGATACATGTCCATTTTCAGCGGAGGCCCGGGGAGAAAAGCTCCAACATTGTCAACAATTACAGACTGTTACATATAGTAAAGCATATGAGAGAAAAAAAAATCAATTTACATACTGCTATAATACATCCTAGCTAAAGCAACCACAAAATACGAAAGTTTTCATACAGATTTTTAAAACATACTAACTTAAAAATAAGACAATTATAGATTTTGAGTTTGAGCCTGAGCGGAGCAAGGGCTAGCGGCGCGGGGCTAAACCTGCACCAAACTTCCCAAGGGCCAGTGAATAAAGTGAGTGTTTAGAGGAACCTTTTATTTTACAATATAGTTCACCAAGCATAAAATTATTCCCTCTCTATATTGTTAAGGTAAACTACGATTTCTGCTAGAGTTATCTAGGGGAGTTGATTTAATTAGCTGGGATTAGGTGGTTTACTGCCATGCTTTAAACCCAGTACTCTTGCTTTAAATGTAATATTTATAAGATTTATTTGTACTTTACAGTAGGTAGATATTGACCTTGGCCATTTTTTATATTTGTAGTGGGACTGTTGAATAGAGCTAGTCTGTACGTTTGCACCAAGTATAGCGACCTTCTTTAAAGCAGGTTTTGTAAGTTGTAGCCAAGTGGAGAATTTAAGGACAGTACCTGAATGGAGATACAATACAGTAACACAAGGCTTACTTTAGAAAACTTCTATCACGTAGACACAGTTAATCAATCATACAGTAAAACTGCTGATATGATACAGTCTAGTATTTCTACATCGGCTATAATGTGATTGAAATGTCTCTCAAATACAAGAATACTGCTCCTCAAATGTTAAGCAAGTCAGCAGGGAAGTCTGTACCCCCACACTGGACCTTTTCTAACTACTAACATTTATCAGCAGACAAATAGTCAAGTAATTTTAGGCCCTCAAGCAGTATAGTCACAGTAACTTATTTTTATAATGCACGACAGTTGTGCGATATTAAATAGTGAATAATAGATGCCAAAGACTGCACAATTCTATCCTTTTGGAAGTCATCCACTCATGGAAAATATAGTAATGTACACACACCGCACACAGTTGAGACATTACTAAGGGACTTATGGACACAGACAGTAATGTAGCCGTTGACTTTCACTGTTCAGTAAGATGAGGGAATCCATTCAATTTTGTACATCTATAGAAAGGCATGTAAATCCCAGACTGTCATTGTTATACCGTATTTGGCACTCATCACACCTATTATTGGGTGCAGTAGCACCTTTGCTATGTCACTACACAGACATATCTTACAACTGTAGCAGCCACATAGATTCCAAGGTAAATCAATACATATTGTAGATAACATGCCCTATGCAGTCCATGTCAAGGCCGTACTTGTGTAGTCTGTTCCCTACATGCTTTGGAGGGGATGTGTATGGCTGCCATACAGGGAGCTGTCAGATCCCATCGGGTACCTCCCACTTATCCAAGAAAGGACTAACACATATGTTACCTGTTCTACACACCTACACCTTCATTGTGGTATAAATAGTACATGCTGGAGAGACAGGTATGTAACCCAGACACTACACCTTATATGTTACAGACCTCCTATGCATGTGAAGCACACTTCCGCTGTAACGCACATCATGTGCAAGTTACACAATGGGATGCAGAACAAGACAATCATAACTGGTGTAGGACAGATATCTGTAATGGACACAGGAAATTTGTAGATGTGTCATCTCCAGCACAACAGCTTGTAGATGTATTAGCTCCTGAAACCCTCGTGACACTTATCAAGGGTATCGATCTTTTCATAGATTAGGGATGCATGAGTAAGCTGAATGAAGCCATTGTCTTTGTTAGCCTGTGGTGAAGACTGGTAGAGAAGGGTAAAAGTTGCCAGCCTAGTCAAATAGAATTTGATACATAATTCTGGCATTTGTAAATATAAATGTAAAATACAGGCTTGTTTCTTAAATGAAAGAAAACACTGTAAAATGTTGAACTTCAAGATTGTAGCAACACTGCCATCTACTGTAAGGAAACCTAAGTCAAGCATTTCAAATCTTTCTTTGAAATTAAAATTATGTCATCACTGCCATTGATGAAGGCTTCCTGCCTATTGTTTTAAGGCTAAAGTTAATGAACAGAATTTACATGTGGAATTTCCTTTATTGCTCTAAGTGTAAAATAATGTAAATGTAGTTTTGGTGTAGCCTGGGAACCAGGAAAGTGTAAACAAATGATGTGATGTTTTAGCAGAACTGCAGTTTCAATTTAAACAGCGAGAACCAGAGATTATTAAGCATTTTTGTCTTGATAAAAAATAAACTTGTAACCAAAAACAAAAACAAAGATAGGCAGCAAGCTGTAGAATTCCAACCAGTTTATTGTTAGCGCTTTCGTTCAGGAAATACATGAACTTCTTCAGACAAAGAAACCCCAAGAGTCCTCAGTTAAAATGAAACTGTCAATTAAGATGAAATAATTAATTATAAAACCAATTAACATAACCTGAGAAATTTAAAGAGCCAGTGTTATACAAGGTATAATGTATATGTAAATAAATATAAATTTATAAATAAATAAATAGATTTTTAAAAAATCAGCAACAATTTTAAAATCACAACACATCAGTCTTATTAGTTAATTTTTTTTTGTGTGTGTATTTAGATTAATTTATATACGCAAAAAAAATTGTTTTATTTCTTTTGTTAGCTTAGTTAGTCAGGGTGAGCAGGCAGCATGTCAGCAGAGGGGTATGGAAAGCTGACAAGGAGCCAGCTGGTATAGATGTGCCAGTCTAGGGGACAGGTGCATTGAAACCTGATGAAGGCAGACCTGATTACAGCCTTGGTTACAGCTACATCAGAAAACAGCATCCAGGAGGACAATCAGACTGTTAGTGGAGATACAATATCCTCGGAGAATGGACAGCTCAACCTTTCTGCAGTGGACTTAAAAATCCAGCTGGAGCTAAAGACACTTGAGTTGGAGGCCAGGCATTTGGAGAAAGAAGCCGAAAAAAATAAGCATCAGAGGAGGCATGAGAGGGAAATGCTGACTCTTCACCAGAGTAATGGAGGTAATAGGGAAGGGAGTAACTGGACCCCAGAAGCACAACAGGTCAGTAAATTTCTTCCGCAATTTAAAGAGGGGGGTAATTTTGATAGTTTCATTCATATGTTTGAGAGGGTATACAAACAGTATAGTATTGACCAAAGGCTCGGGGTATGGTTCCTGACCCCCTTACTCCATGGAAAAGCTGTAAATGCATTGGCTAAAATGTCTGACCTTGCATGTTTTGATTATACTGCTGTAAAAAAATGTCTTTTAGAATGTTTTAAGCTAACACCTGAAATGTATAGGAAAAAGTTTTGTGAGCATAGACACAAGGCAGATGAAAGTGTGTCTGAATATGTTGCTGAACTGAGCACTTATTTTCATAGCTGGGAGAGTGGATGTCAGGTCATCACTTTTGAAGGGCTGGCAGACATTTTGTTGAAGGAACAAGCCCTTAGCACTTTGCCTGAGGACATGAGGATCTCATTAGCTGACAGACAATGTGCTACTTCAGATAGGTTGGGGAAGAAGGGAGACCTATACCTGGCCAACAGAGCAGCCCTGCACAGGAAGGGGACCCCCAGTACTGCTCATGGGTCTAAAGGAAACCATGGTTGGCAGCACAGAATGCCACAACAGAATCTGCCAGTAGCAGGGAAAGCTACTAGTCCAGGTACATGTCCAGGAGCTAGGGTTAAATGTTTTGAATGCAACCAGTGGGGCCATGTGGCATACAGTTGTCCACGGATGCAAGGTGGGGAACCAAAGGTGATGGAGCCAGTAAGTGGGAAAGACAAAATGCCAGTAGTAGGTTGTCTTGAGACAACAGGGGTACTAAACTACCATCCTGCAGATGTCTTGTGAGGGAAGGATTTGGATGAGGCAGTACCATGTACTTATGCAGTTACATGCAGTGAGGCTAGGAGACAAGCATGTGGGTCTGGTAGCCTGGGGGAGACCCAGACAAACTGCATACTTTCAGCCAGGACTGCTGAGGTGGTTACTTCAGGGAGTGAGCTACGCTGTAGCAGTGAGAATGAAGGTGAGCCACAGCCGCTTGTGAGTACTGATGTTCCCTTGGACAGAGTGACTTCAAAGGTAGAGGTGAGTGATAGTACCCAGGCTGACAGTGAGGCAACACTGTCAGAGGATGCCAGACTTCTTGTGGAAGGGGATCTGAGAAGGGTTACAAGGAGAGAGTTGAGACAGGCTCAGCTCTCAGACCCTACATTGCAAGGCCTGAGACAGCTAGCTATGGAGGCACCTGATTCTCAAGGGAAGGGAGAATATGTATACTGTAACACCGGGTTACTATACAGAGAGTGGACCCCTGAGGGAGGGCTAGAAGGTGAGAGAGTGCAGCAGTTGGTAGTGCCTAGAGCCTACCATCTGGCGCTTCTAGCCATAGCCCATGATATTCCATTTGCAGGTCATATGGGCATAAAACGTACATAGAGACATATTATGCAGAGCTTCTATTGGCCTGGAATTTCCAGAGATGTAACAGGGTACTGCAGGACCTGTGAGCAGTGCCAAAAGTAGGCAAGGCAAGAGACAAGGTGAGAGCTCTTTTGAAGCCTTTGCCTGTGATTGAGGAGCCATTTCAGATGGTAGCTATGGATATTGTGGGTCCTCTGTGTACCCCAAGTTCCACAGGGAAAAAGTATATCCTAGTGATAGTGGATTATGCTACACGATACCCTGAGGCGGTGGCTTTGTCCTCCATTGAGGCAGAGAAGGTGGCAAATGCTTTGTTAGAGATTTTCAGCAGGGTAGGTTTCCCAAAAGAAATACTGACTGACCGAGGTGCCAATTTCATGTCAGACTTGCTGGCCTGACTCTGGAAGTCCTGTGGGGGGAAGCACAGGAAGACCACCCCTACCATCCCCAGACAAATGGTCTTGTTGAGAGGTTAAACTCTACAATCAAGTCCATGCTATGGGCATTTGCAGATCAGTTTAAGAAGGAGTGGGACATATATTTTCTCCATCTGTTGTTTGCTTACAGAGAGGTTCCCCAGGAATCCACAGGTTTTTCACCCTTTAAGTTGCTGTATGGTTATAGGTTGAGGGGACCTCTAGATTTAATTTGAGATGAGTGGGAAGGTGAGTGTGAGTCTCACAAGGAGTCTGTTATGGTATATGTCCTAAACCTCTGGACAAGGCTCAGGGAACTCATGGGCTTGGCCCAGGAGAACCTGGCAGAAGCCCAACAACAGAAAAATGTGTGGTATGGCAGGAATGTTTGAGCTATAGAGTATGCTGTGGGGCAGTAGGTAATGATTATCATTCCTGTTAGACACAACAAACTCAAGTAGCTTGGGAGTGACCCTACAAGGTGGTAAGAAAGATAAGCGATGTTAACTACATGGTGGAAGTGCTAGGCAGATGGCAGGGGCACAAATTGTACCATGTTAACATGATGAAACCTTTCCATGATAGGGAGGCCCTTGTTCTGAGCATTTGCAGTGGATTGCAGGAGTTGTCTGAGGGAGATCTTGGGACTGATCTCCTCAGTGAGGCTTGGGCTGACACCTCAGTGGAAGGGGTATCAATGTCCTTGCAGCACTCTCCTACCCAGGTTTCAAAAATCCGAGCAGTGTTGCAGGAAGTTTGGGACATGTTCACTGGGAAACCAGGGTGCACCCACCTGGTGCAGCACCAGGTGGATATAGGACCCCAAAGGCCTATTAGGCAAGCCCCTTATAGGGTGCTTGAGAGAGTCAGATAGACTCTGAGGGAAGAGGTGCTGGAGATATTGGAGCTAGGGGTGATTCAAGAGTGCAGCAATGCCTGGGCCTCCCCAGTGGTGCTGGTGCGAAAGAAGGATGGCATCACCAGGTTCTGTGTGGATTACAGGAAATTAAATAGTCACACAGAGTCGGATGCTTACCCCATGCCTAGGACAGATGAGGCCCTAGAGCAGCTGGGTGGGGCTAAGTATCTTACAACCATTGATCTTACGAAGGGTTACTGGCAGGTGCCCTTGATTCCCAGTGCTAGACAGAAGTCAGCCTTTGCAACTCCCTTTGGCTTGAATGAGTTCACAAAGATGCCCTTTGGGATAAAGAATGCTGCAGCGACTTTCCAGAGGCTGACAGATCATATCCTAGCCAGAGCAGGAAGGTTTGCCTTTGCTTACCAAGATGATATTGCCATCTACAGCCATTCCTGACCAGAGCACCTTCAGCATGTCACGGAGGTGATGGGCAGACTACAGAGGGCAGGGTTGACCATTAAGCTGAGCAAATGTCAGGTGGGTATGGCAGAGGTCTTCTACCTAGGACATAGAGTGGGGAGTGGTAAGATAAGGCCAGAACCTGTCAAAGTGGAAGCTATTCAGGCATGGCCTGCACCTGTTACTAAAAACAGGTGAGGGCATTCATAGGGACAGTAGGGTACTACAGAAAGTTCACCCCTAGTTATAGTACCATAGCTGCTTCCTTTATTTATTTATTTAAATTTGTTGACCGGGAGTGTCCGACTGGATGTAGGTCCATTTTCAGTGGAGGCCCGGGGAGAAAAGCTCCACAGTAAAATAAACAGACAGTAGTTACACTGGATTACATAGCGATTAACAATTTAACATAGCAATTACTTACAACATATTTACAGATGAAGAACATAGTACATCAGTAGACAACTAGAATCTTTATCTGTGAAGTACATAACAGACATTAACAAATGTTACAATGAGAAGTTCCTGCTGTATAATAAGTACTAGGCTTATGAGCATCTGAGCTTGCTATAATCAAGGTAGTTAGTGGAGTGGAAAGAAAGGTAGGGGTTGGATGGGGTGGATGATATTAGAGTCGGAGTTGCAAGGGCATAGCCAGCATGTTTTAAGGTGCATTTTTAGTAATGTTTTGAAGTGGATGCATGATGCTACAGAGGTAATTGTGGGTGGGAGTGAGTTCCATAATTTGGCTATGGCGCAATAGAATAGTGCTTCACCAGCAGAGTTATTGGCTTTAGTGATCTGCAAGTGATTTTTGTTGCTGGATCTTAGTGGTCTGGTGGTGCAATAGGGTTGGAGTAGATTCTGGAGGGGTGGGACATTTAGTGGATGGTTTACTAGTTTGTGGGCGAGTGAGAGTTGATACCACTGAAGGAGGTGAGGGAGTACAAGCCAGCCCAGTTCAGCAAGTGAGAGACAGTGGTGACTACAGTAGGATGCCCCTGTGGCGAATTTGGCGATTTTGTTGCAGCAGGTCTCTAGCTTGTTTAGATCACATTGCCTTAGTTTGGTATATATTGGAGAGGCATAAAGTAGGGTGGAGATAAGGTGGGAATTTGCTATTGAAATCTTTGCTGCTTTGGTGAGAAATTGCTTATTTCTGTATAACGTTCCTACTTTTTTGTGGACTTTTTTTATGGTCATGGATATGTGAATGTCAAATTTTAGTTTATTGTCCATTTCCACTCCTAGCAATTTGGTGTGTTCAGTTGGGTATATAGTGGTGTTGCCTTTTGCTGTGATGTTAAAGTGAGAGCTTCCTTCACAGACCTAACAAGGAAGAATAGGCCAGATAAGGTAGTGTGGACCCCAGCATGTGAGCAGACATTCCTGAAGCTTAAAGAAGCTTTGGGAGGACCCCCTGTGTTAGCCAGTCTGGACTACAGCAAAGAATTTGTTGTACAGGTGGATGCTTTGAGCCATGGGGTGGGGCTCTACTTAGCCAGATTTCTTCAGAGGGGGAAGAGCACGCAGTGGTTTATCTCAGTCATAGGCTCCAACCCAGGGAGGAATGATATGCAGCTGCAGAAAAGGAATGTCTAGCCATAGTGTGGGCAATGCAGAAACTTCAGCCTTATCTGTATGGAAGAAAATTCACTGTAATGACAGATCACAACCCTCTAACATGATTAAACAGAGCCAGTCAGCAAAATGCCAAGTTGCTAAGATGGAGCCTGGGGTTGCAAGCATATGATATGTCAGTCCAGCATCGCAGTGGGATTCGCAATGCCAATGCAGATGGGCTCTCAAGACAGGGAATGGGGTGAGGTGCACTCAGATAGACCTAGCCCTCTCAAGCAGCGTTTCTCAAGGGGCACTTGAAAAACTAGCTTGAGTTCTCCGGTGTGTAGAGATCTGAAGACTGGTAGAGAAGGGTGAAGGCCGTCAGCCTGGTCAAATAGAATTTGATACATAATTCTGGCATTTGTAAATATAAATGTAAAATACAGGCTTGTTTCTTAAATGAAAGAAAACACTGTAAAATGTTGAACTTCAAGATTGTAGCAACATTGCCATCTGCTGTAAGAAAACCTAAGTCAAGCATTTCAAATCTTTCTTTGAAATTAAAATTATTTCATCACTGCCTTTGATGTTTTACAATTCAGCTCCTGTCCGACTGGATGAAGGCTTCCTGCCTGTTTTTTAAGGCTAAAGTTAATGACCAGAATGTACATGTGGAATGTCCTTTATTGCTCTAAGTGTAAAAGAATGTAAATGTAGTTTCAGTGGGCCTGGGAACCAGGAAAGTGTAAACAAATGATGTAATGTTTTAGCAGAACTGCAGTTTCAATTTAAACAGAGAGAACCAGAGATTATTAAGCATTTTTGTCTTGATATCCAACCTCAGCACTGCCTGTTGTCTTAAGTAAGTTATTTCAGAAGTATGTTTTCTTGTAGTAATAGCTAGAAAATTAGAAGAAAGTTAGACTAAGTGTTTTTCTGTTATGTCAGAACTGTACTACTGATTTATTTTACATTTCTGTGTGATCTCTGAACTCTTGAGTGACACTGTGGTGTAGTAGTATTGTCTTGTGTTTTAATTATTTATTATTAAATATTTAAAAAACATTTTACCCGTGACTGGTTTATGTAGAGAAGTTAACCTCTAGAGTACATTGCATATTTATAGAATTTACTGTCTAAGCCATTCTTATAACTTCAGCCCTGGGCTATACTACCAATTGGATAATAATATTGCACGGTAATAATTGGATACCCTTTTAAGGATATTTGGGTAGCTGATAATTATTAGCTGGTGGTGGCAGTGATTACTACAGTATAGCCTGGGTAAAGGAGCACAGCTGGAAAACCTGTGTCAGCCTTTCCCAGGAGTGTCTGTGAAGTTGTATAAATACTTATGTCAAAGTGTGTGGGTGTGTGTCAGCTACATGGGCAGGGACATGAAGCACTGGTTGGACAGAGAGGGTACTGGAGGTTAGCTTGCCAGCTAGGCTGAGATCTGGACCCTATAGCTGTGCCAGTGGGGAGTCTTACTGGGGACCTGGAGAGCAAGGGAGCAACCAGTTTCAGACTGACTATGGTCACTGTGTGTACTTAAGGGAAATTGCACTTTACTGTGTGCATTTGTTATCCTTTCCTCTTATATGAAATGCCCTCCCTGGTGTTAGTGGCGAGGATCGAGGCTCCTTGATTGCTGGGCCATTGCAGGGCCATCACAGCCTGTTGTACCCATATTATCCTATGGAGCCATGCATTTTTCTTCTGTGCTGATATTCCATCCTGTGCTGTGGCATTTATGGGTTTATTGCCACTGTGTATCCTTAGGTATCCCCTACAGTCTCTTGAGACTGAAACATAAACAGGTCCATGACACACCTTTCATTGTGTAAGTATACAGCAATTACAACATCATATAACGTAGAGTACACAAAATAATGTGGCTTACTCATTACAAATGTCAGCATACAGTATCTGTCAGCTACCAGTACAAGTGGCATGGCAAAGGTAACAATGGATTACACAATTATACATTAATTTATATAGTCACCATAGGCATCAGACACAACTTCATTTCTCTGCATCGATGATGATGATGACAGGGATGTGGCACACAGGCATCATCACTTTCACAGGGTGTTGGGTGGGGGTGCAGGAGGCCTAGGCTGACCCAATAGGTTGACAACATGTGTGTGAGTCAGGAAGGGAAGCAGGCAAGATGGACCATGGAAATGTGCTGTGTGTGTCTGTATGTGACCTGATTTTGACAGTGGTGTCTGAGTGTGTGCATGAACAAAGTCAAGCTCATTGTTGACCATACATGTGCATATGTTGGACAGCTTTGAATTGAGCATAGTAGAGCTAGCAGCTCTCTGTCTCTGTCCCCTGAACATGGGAATTGGCTCTGCCAGGAGTTGCACTGACACCTCCATGCCCAAGGTCAGAAATGGTGCTAGTACCTGACAGTGACTGCTGGCTGCTGGGACTATGTCCTCCACAGGAACACCCAGGACCATGAGCCCATGGCCTGCTACATCTTGGTGTGGACAGTACAATCCCCTCTGGAGTGCTGGATGTACTGTCACTATGGGAGCATGATTGTGCATGTCTACATGGACTCTCAGCAGAAGGAATTGCTGACCTATGACATCAGACCAGTGACAAGTGCAGTACCACAGGGTTCAGTCCTGGGTCCTCTCCTGTTTGGTATCTACTTCTCTGAAGTGCAGGCTAACACAGAAGGTCTTTGGCTAACAAAGTTTGCAGATGACTGCAACTAGGAGCCATAATCAAAACTCCTAATGATGTGGACAAACTACAAAAGGGCCTCACTGAGACAGATACCTGGTGTCAAAGCCATGGCCTGAAGCTCAATGCCAAAAGGTGTATTTTCATCCCCTTTGATAAAAACACTGTACCCATGATCTACCACATAGCTGGTAGTCTACTTAATGCCAAAAATGTGATAAGAGACCTTGGGACACAGGTGGACAGTAGTCTCTCCTTTGATAATCACATCACCACAGTGTTCAGGAAATCCTTCTACGTGGCTCATCTCATCACAAAAGGATTCTCATCCAGAAAAAAAGAGGTCATTGTTCCCCTCTACTCATCACTCATTAGACCCATTATAGAGTTCAATGCCCCTTTTGGTATGTACCTCACAAGACATCTACAACAACTGGAAAGACCACAGAAATACCTCACAAAAAGGATTACTGGCCTCAAACAGATGCCCTACACAGACCATCTCAAAAAACTACAGCTTTACTCCATCACATATCGCCTACTCAGGGGCGATCTCTGCCTAATATACAAAGCTATGTCAAACCCAGAGCTGTTGGACATGCTCCACTTAAAGAAATCCCAATCCCTCCAAGCTACACGCTCTAGGGACCTAAACCTTGTCACCACAATAAACAGAACATGCTGGAGGGATAGATTCCTGTCCCAGAGACTTCCCATACTCTGGAACAGACTACCTGTCTATGTCAAACAGAGCTCCTCATTAGCACTCTTCAAGAAAAATCTTGATGATTGGATGGGAAATGGGAAATTCACCCCAGGGATCACTTCTGTGGCTCTGCTCGACAGGGGCACAGGAAAATAATTTCCTTGTGTGGCGAAAGCCAGGGTACATTTTTTGGCTAGGCTTATATAGGCCCTAGGGCCAATAGCCTAGTACCTACCTATGAACCTATGAGTCCGATGCTCAACTCCAACCAGACGTTTCATCACAGACAATGATTGGTTTGCATGGCTCAGAACACACTTTTAAGTTCTTTGCACTCCAGGTTTTGGATGTTAGTATCAAAGGGGGTGATACATCTAATAAAACAGAAAGGGCTGAACAGAAATGGATCTTGCTCTTGAATGCATAGAAACTGCCTGGTTTAAATGGTGTTTCTAGCCTTAAACCTTTCGTGAAAGCATGCCTGCTTAAACATTAATGTTGTTTTTAAACTTATATTTTATTCATATTGTTTCCCTTGTATTTATAACAATTGTTGCATTGTTTGTGAGAGAGTGTGTGTGTGTGTGTGTTTGTGTGTGTGTGTGTGTGTGTGTGTGTGTGTGTGTGTGTGTGTGTGTGTGTGTGTGTGTGTGTGTGTGTGTGTGTGTGTGTGTGTGTGTGTGTGTGTGTGTGTGTGTGTGTTTGTGTGTGTACCTTTTAATTATTTCATCAGATATGCATATGATTGCTGATTGGTTATGCTTTCTTTTTAAACTCATGTCTTTCTATTTGTTTATTACTCTGAAAAAGCGATAGTGTTATCATGAAAGCGCTCACTTTTTATTACTTTTTATTTTGTTTAATAAACAGAGGTTTTTGCCCAGCTGTGTTGGTTTAGTACTTGTTTTTTATTTCAGGTTTAGATATTTTTTATGTCTGTAGAGTAGGACTAGTTTTTGATTTGTCTTTTTGATACAGTGCTGGATATGGGTATCAAATTTTAATTGTCATCAATGATAACACCTAGGAGCTTAGTATATGGGTCAGCATGTACAATAGTATTATCAAGAGAAGAAATGGTGAAGGTAGTTTTGAGGTGGGAGAGGGATTTGGGAAGGAAGAGTAGCAGTTTTGTTTTCTTAGGATTAAGCATTAGTTGGTTATTGCTTAGCCATTTTTCTACAGATAGAAAGCTATGTTGAGCACTAGTTAAGACATTAGAAAAGTCAGAACAAGTGATACAGGTGGAGGAGTCAGTTGCATATTGTATCAGGGAGGATGTTGTACAGGAAGTGTGCAGTTGATTGGTAAAAACATTAAAGAGTAGAGGGCTAAGAACAGAGCCTTGAGGTACCCCAGTATGAATGGGTAAGTAAGGGGTGCAGATGGACTGCTATCTTACAGACTGTTGTCGATTAGTGAGATAGCCAGAGAACCATTTTATAGTAGAGAGGGATAGGTTAAGTTCAGATAGTCTATCAAGAAGTATAGTGAGAGACAGTATCAAATGTTTTTGAGAGGTCAAGAAAGAGGCAAGAGACAAGTAGATTTTTGTCTCTGGCTTCAGAAACAGTCTGGGTAAAGGACAGAAGGGCAGTGGATGTGCTATGGTGGGGTCTGAAACCATGCAGAGTAGGGGTTAAGAGGTTTTTATCTATTAGGAATTTAAGTACCTGTTTGTGAAAGTATTTTCAATGAATATAGATACTGGAGAGAGATTTTCAATAGGGCTGTAGTTGGATGGTTCATTGCTATTGCCTCCTTTGTGTAGCGGAATGGTGAAGAAAGATTTCCATACGTCTGACAGTAGATTCTTGAATAATTCTATTGATCAGGATAGACACAGGGTAGGCTTTTGAGTGAGCGGCTAGTTTAAGAAAGGGGAGAGTTCTCAGAGGAGGAGGAGGAGGAGGAGGACCATGGCTTCAATGTAAGCAGAAGGGATTTTATGTAAGAGATTGGGATGGGGTCTATTGTGAAAGATGTGCTATTGGTAGAGCTGGGAGTAGTATGTGTGAGATTTTTGTTCTTAACATTTTGGGTTAATATGAGAATAGATTCTATGAAATAGGAGTTAAGAAGAGTAGTAGTTTCGAGGAGGTTTTGTCAGGGTAGGGATTGGGGGTAGAAGGATTACCTGGGTGCAGGATTTTATTAATAAAGTGCCAGAAATGTTTTTGGGTTAGAGTTATGTGTGAGTTGGGTAATAGAATAGAATTGTTTCTTATCCTTATTAATCTGCTTCTTTGCAAGGTTATGGAGTATTTTATATTTTTGTTGAAGGGAAGTGTATTTAGTTTTAGTCCATTGTTTCCAGGTCGTGTCTCTTTTTTCATAAGAGTGAGGGTGTCTTTTGAGAGCCAAGGGGTGTGGGCTAATTTGATCCTAACTTTTTTAAGACGTGCTAGGGAATCAAGAATAGTGAGGAATGTATGGCTGAAGTAAAGGACTGCATCATTTAGGAGGATGTATTTCAGAATGGACCAATTTATGGAGTTTAGCATGTTGTTGAAGGTTTCATTGTTGAAAGAGGAAAGGTTGCAACATTCCTTGTAGAGATGGAACTTAGGTATCTGAACAGAGTGCCTATGAACTCAGATAGGAAGGTGGTCCCTTAAGGAGTCTGGTAGGGTAGCAGAGTTTTGCTAGAGATTAGGGTCAGATGTTAAGATCCAATCCAGGGTGGTGCTTTTGTTATTATTTTTGTTGAAATGATTAGGTGTGGTAAGTAGCTGATGGAAGCCATGAATGTTGATGTTGAGGGAAGGGCTGGTTATTGATCATTTTTGCCAGTCAATGTTTATGCCCCCTGATGGAATGGTTTTATAGGATATATGGAGTGACATCCATGAGAGAAAGGATTGAAGGATAGGAATGTTGTTCCATGGTGCTATATAGATAGCAGCTATGGCAAATTTCTTTTGGGGGTTAAGGTGATAGTTTAAGATAAGTAGTTCTGCTGGATGGAAGCTTGGCAGGGTTATGGGTAGGCAGATAAACTGAGGTGTACAAAGTACATAATAGCAACTCCACCACCTTTCTTGGCAATTCTGTCTTGACAGTGGATGTTATAGTGGGGGGGTACAATTTCTGAGTTGGAGATATGAGGCTTTAACCATGTTTTGTATTGGGTTAGGATGTGTGGGGAATGAAGGGTAATCCACGAGTGGAGTTCTTAGGTTTTGTTAGGTAGGCTCTGTATGTTAATGGAATAAATAGCAAGGTGTGTGGTACTGTGGGGGCAAGGGGAATTGCTGTGGCTGGTGGCAGAAGGGTTGGTAGGGGCAATTGTTGGGGAGTCAAGACCTGGACTGGGGTGGATATCCCCATCACATAGAAGCAGGCTTGAGAGTGGGGTGGTTTAGAGAGGTAATGTTACTGATGTAACGGTTTGAGCTTTGGTTTAGGGGGTAAGGGTATGTGTGTAAAGACTTTGTGCTTGTGAAGTCGGGTATAGGAGATGTTGATGAGAGATGGGGAGATAGTGAATGGGTAGGAAGGTTCCTTTTGTTGTACAGAGAGTGTCATGGTAGTTAGAGGTTGGCAGTGATAGAGATGAGTATGATAGGAAGCGAGGGATGTAAGGAAAAGAAGTAAAGTGAGTAAGAGGTAGAGATGAGTCATGGTATGTGATAGAGTTTTGAGATGTAGCATTAGTTTGATAAGGGGTCGTGCAAGGGTTACTTAAATTAGTTAAAATTGCTGGAGTGGAATTAAGAAAGATTTTATGATGGTCTGCTTAGCACAGTTTCGAGTGGAGAGGTGAAGGGAAAAGGGAAGGGTTAAGTGAGAGTTATGGGATTGGATAATTGGTCAGAGTTGGTTGGGTTGTAGCTGTGGTTAGAGAGTATAAATTTAATGACAGTGGGTGTGGGTGGGAATGTCAGTAGGGTAAAGGAGCGGCATGAGCCCAAGTGTAGCGAGGGCGAATGGAGTGGACTGACACCCTGTTCAAGGACTGGAATGTTTCTACAAGGAAACCAATCAGTAAGAGATCATCACAGGTAGTAGCTTTATTCTGCTTAATTATCCATACAATACAGGAGCAGACAATGGAAGCCTTTTATTTTTTGTATTTGCTCTTTGTTGACTACAAACTACTTAGCCCAGGAAAGTAAGGCTGAGACTGTGCTCCTCTTTTTGCCACTTAAACATTTCAGTTACCTTTGTTGAGAGTTTGGGACTGGTGGCTACAACTTAAGACTCTATAAAAAGAGGCTAAGTACAGCAAATTTTACTGACCTTTGCTCTGTTCCAATGAGAATTGAAGCTAAGCAAAACAAAAAAGAGGAGCTGAATGAGAAGGGTGGAGGGAGGACTCTGAGGGAGAAGGTTTGCAGCTGCCACACCTAGAAGTATGTGCTCTAACTTAATTTGACTTAATTGAACAAGGTCTGAGTTGTTCACAAAAAAGGCACCTAAACTGCCCTAAAGTACAAACAGCAGGGTCATGGAGTTGAGTCTGGGGCTGGAGTTTACAGTTTATGTTGTCTTAGATTGAGTGCGTGGAGTCCATGCTCTCAGGAAATAGAGGGAGGGGGGACCCGAGTTGGCCAAGTATACAGTACCGGCTGCCCTAAAGTACAAACAGCAGAGTCACGGAGTTGAGTCTGGGGCTGGAGGTTCCAGTTTCTGTTGCCTGAGACTGAGTGCATGGAGTCTACACTCTCAGGAAATAGGGGGGGGGGGGGGCAGAGTTGGCCAGGTATACAGTACCGAAAAGACACACACCAGGGAGGTGATCAGCTGGAAATATGGAAACATAACAGGGATTCTTATCCTGTGCATAACATCTGCCCAGGAATTTCCTGGGCAATCCAGAACCACAGGACAGCCTCTACACTACTACCTATATGGATTCAATATCCATGTTAGTATGATCTCTCATGGCAGCATGCCATAATAAATATTTATGGAGTGCTGCCGAAGAGGAACCATGGCCGTGTACATGGGTACATTTGGTATAGGCTATACATGGAGCCTATACAGATTTTATTGAATCCAGGGATCTGTGTATTGACTATTAACACCATAGGGAAGTGACATTCCATGTGTGCAAGTTGCACATGACTGGAAATATACCTATGGTTGACAATCCTGTAACTGTTGCACTATACTGTGTTCTTTTGTTAGAGTAATAATTTGAGGCAAAAAAAAGTTTTAGGTGCAGTACTTTTCATTGTATTAATTGTTTTAATATCTAAATTAAGTGACACATAATGAAACCAAGCTTATTTGCATGGCCAATGATAAAGTTTTAGTGCATAAGTAGTAATATTTTTATACTTTTTTTTTGCCATACATTGAGAAGTGCCCATTTTTCTACAGTCATTCCTAACCACTGATAGTGCTCTGTGCCAACTGTCACGCAAAGAATATAAATAACAATTTTTAGTTTAAAACACCTTTATAAGTCCATAGTTGTGTACAAGGCTAATGGCCCTGGAGCCTTTACAAGCCTAGCCCATAGGATTACCCTGGCATCGTGCCACCCAACCTTAGTTCCTAGTGCCTCTGTCGAGTAGAGCCACTGGAGTGATCCTGGGGTGAATTTTCTATTTCCCATCCACTCATCAAGATTTCTTTTGAAGAGGGCCAGTAAGGTGCTCTGCTTGACATGTATGGGAAGTCTATTCCAAAGCATGGGCAGTCTCTGGGTTATGAACCTGTCCATCCATCATGCTCTGTTGATTGTGGCAATGAGATTGAGGTCTCTGGAGCATGTGGTCAGGAGGGATTGGGATTTCTTTACATGTAGCATTTCTAACAGAGCTGGGTCAGACATGGCTTTGTAAGTCAAGCAGAGATCGCTTCTAAGTAGGCGATATGAGACAGAGAATAGTTGGAGTTTTTTGAGTCTGTTCATATAGGACAAGTGTTTAAGGCCTAGGATCCTCTTTGTGAGGTACTTTTGTGGCCTCTCTAGTTGTTGCAGGTGTCTAGTGAGGTACATGCCAAATGGGGCATTGTACTCGATGATTCCCCTAATGAGGGAAAAGTAGAGGGAGACAATGACATCTTTCTTCCTGGATGCAAAACCCTTAGTAATGAGATGTGCCACATAGAAGGACTTTCTGACCACAGTGGTAACATGGTGGTCAAAAGAGAGGTTGCTGTCAACCCGTGTTCCCAGATCTCTTATAACGCCTTCTGTGTTCAGTGGACAACCATCAATGTGGTAATTTAAGGGAACCGGGTTTTGTCCAAACGGCATGAAGACACATTTTTTTTGGAATTGAGCTTAAGGCCATGGTTTTGACACCAGTTATTGGTCACAGTGAGGCCTTTCTGTAGGATGTCAACACACTTGGGGAGTTAATAATAGCTTCCAACTTGCAATCATCTGCAAACTTTGTCAGCCAGAGTTCCTTCATGTTGCCCTGGACTTCAGAGAAGTAGATATCAAACAGGAGAGGACCCAGGACTGAACCCTGTGGGACTCCACTCATGACTGGTAGGCGGTCTAACTTGGAGTCAGTTACTTTCACACTGTGGGTTCTATCTGTGAGCCAGTTTGCAACCCACCTAGTGATACAGGGGCTGATGTCTAGCTTAGTACATGTTTCTATGATTCCTGAGTGGGGAATGGTATCAAAGGCCTTGGCCAGATGAAGGTAGGCTGTATGAACCACTTTACCTTCATCCACAGCTCTGGTGACTGACTCAAAAAAGTCGATCAAGTTGAGCAGGCATGATCTTCCCTTCAAAAAACCAAACTGTGTAGGATCCAGAGTTTGGTGATTCCCTATATCCTTGTTTATTAGGTCCATGATGATGCGTTCCATAGCTTTAGATATCAGACTCATCAGGCTAATGGGGCAATAGTTCCCGGGGTATGTAGATGCTCTTCCTTTGTGGAGAGGGATGACTGTAGCAGTGCGCTATTCAGTAGGGACAAAGCCTGTGTTGAGGCTGTGATTGAACAGGGCACACAGGTAAGGTGCCAGTTCACTCTGTAGTTCATGCAGTACACAGCCAGGGTTACTGTTGAGTCTCATAGAAGCTGTATTCTTGGTCTTGGACAGTGCTGCTTTAACCTGTGCAGCAGTAATACTAGATGCCTGGCAATCTACTTTTGTTGTGATTGGTCCTTTGGGGGGGGTAAAGTTAGCACTGAATCTGTCCGCCAGTATATTTGCAATATCTGTTGGCTCGGTATAGGAGGTACCATTGTACAGTAGTTCAGAGCAAATCTGCATATTGCCATGGAGATTCTTTACATAACTATAGAAGGCCTTGTGGTTGTCATTACTATCTGCTGCAATTCTGTTTTCATAGCTAACTTTAGAGGATTTGATGAGGGATCTCAACCTTTTGTTGAGGCTGATAAGGGAGTTTTTCCAGTCTTGGGACTTCACCTTATTCTGCATCAGTTTCCTCCTTCTGTTGTAGAGTTTGCTTATGGCAGGGGACCACCAGATTGGCTTTCTTTTTTTGAGGAGAACATCTTTGTTCTATTGGGTATGGAGAGATCCATACATTTGTGTAAGTGTTTGTACAGTGTATTGGTGTACGATTTGGTGGTCATGCAACTATTCTCCATTTGCATGGGTGCCGTGAAGTTAGCCACCTCTGTTTTTAGGAGTCCAAAGTTAGCTTTGGAGAAGTTTTTCATGGTGGTTACCTTTGTTGGGGGGGTGGGAGGGCTGTGGATTTCCAAGGTGATTAGCTTGTGATCGGATCTAACCAGGGAGAAGTTGACTATTGGTGTAGAGCAACAGTCACCCATGTTAGTAATAAACCAGGTCAAGGATGTTGCTACCTGTAGTGGGGGTAAGAATGAGCTGGTCCAGGGCATTGGAATTAATGAATTCCAGAAAGTGTTGGGCAAGTGTATTGGTACATGAGTAGTTTTCCCAGTTAATGGAGGGGTAGTTGTAGTCACCCAGTATGAGAGTGTTAGGTTGGACCCTAATATTCTCCAAGGTACTTAGGAATGTGGAGTGGGAATCTTGGGACATGGTTGGGGACCATAGCAGGCTATGACCTGAATTGCTGCCTTACCCAATGTTAGCTGCACCTGAAGTATCTCAGATGCGTTATGCTGGGCTACCAGTCTAGAGGTGCGCACATACTTTATGAATATGGAAACACCACTTCCTTTAAAACTTCGGCCCAAGTTCTGGGGTCGGAAGGTGTGGAATGAGTTGTAGCCTGGTAGTTCTGCTGTCTTGAACCAGGTCTCTGCTACAGCACAAATGTCGATGTTCTCCATTTTAAGGAATACTTCAAGCGAGTACATTTTGAGATTTAGACTTCTACCGTTGAGCGGCATGACCCTCAAATTGCATTTGTTTTGTTTTGTTTTCTATATATGTGATATGCTGTTGTTTTAACTGGCATCAGTATTGTGCTATGGGAGGGAAAATACTGAAGAATGGAACTTACAGTGTGTGCGGGAAAGGTCCTTACAAGTACATTATAGGAGGATTTACACTTGATCATTATAAACATATATCATTGAAGCAGTGTGCAGACATGTTTTGGATGCTGTTTTGTTGTGCTCTTCATATTCAGCCACAGTACTACCTTGATAGTTATGTTTTCTCATTGCATTCCTCATGTACTATTTATTCCACTGGATTCACACAGACGTGTGTTATTATACTTAGTGAGGGGACCACTACAAGTGACACATCGGTCACAACTTCAGGGTCAGCAGCTGCAGTCCACATATATATTGCACCACTACCATTATAAATTGCTTGTGCAACATACATAAAAATAGGATCACATGTATTATATCACATAAGAGAATGGTATTCTGTATGTGGATTCAAACTCTGCACATGTTGCTCTGCTATTCAAGATGTCACGAAAGGAGATACTGCTAGCACAGCTATCTAGAATTTTATAAATAATTATATGTCATTGGTGAATATTGAAATGATTTCTACAAATGTATGTTATGTGTATATATAACTGCTGGTACAGAAGTGTGTGTTGAAATGGTATTTTGTAAAGTAATGAGCTTAAAAATTTATCCACAGTGTGCCCTGCTGGAAGAGAACAGAAATGTGCAGACACTATTGTAACTGTTTAAATGTATATATTTTATCAGTGGAAACTGGAATACAGGAGGTTAACTTCAGAAACATAGGTGAAATTAAATTACTTTATGGCTACATGATAAAAGATGATATCTTTCAGTTTCAATGCAGCAAGGAGACACAATGTCTAGAGCTAGGGAACTTTCTGTATTGTCTTGAAGTGTTTTATTGCTTTATGACTTCCAGCATACTGTCAAAGATCTGAGGAAAAGCCCTAGTCTATGTATTTTTACAGGTAGATGCTAACTGCTACCAGCTGGCATCAGTAGTTGTTTTTAGCCTGGGAACTAGGGGTCAGATGACAAGCAATTATGTCATTCTGCAAGTTATCCCAGCAGGAATATTTGAAATATTAATCTTAGAGGTCTCTGAGAAAGTATCAGCATTCTGTATTCTGTCTTTGACCTGACAAAATCAGCTAGAAGATTCACTCACCACATTTGCTTTGCTCTGTAAGTAAGTTAGCTAAGGTATAGTACTACTCTTAGATTTAGTCAGGAGTATAGTGAAGCAAAGTTTAAATTATTTTCTTCATTTATTTGAGACTGTTCTGCAATGTTGTTTTAAATATGTCCTGTGATTTTGAAATCTGATGTCCCTGTAAACATATATTTAGTATTGTCCTGTTTTTTATTATTTATTATTAAATATATTTGAACCTTTCATTATGGCTGATCTGTCTAGAGATATGTAAGCTCTGAGAGTACTTGCATATTTATTTGGTGACACTGTGGGCCAATCCTAATATCCTTGCTCTTGGTCAAACTACTATTTGTATTGATAGTAACATTACACAGTAAGATTGGACACCCTTTTTAAGGGCCTTAAAGTAACTGATAAGGAGTGACTGGTGGCAGTGAAAACTACCTTATAGTCTGGGCAGAAGGGGACATCACTACTAAACCTGTGCCAGCCTTTCCTAGGTGTGTGTGTGTGTGTGTGTGTGTGTGTGTGTGTGTGTGTGTGTGTGTGTGTGTGTGTGTGTGTGTGTGTGTGTGCAAATCAAACCTCAAAGAGTGTGTGTGTCAGCTACTTGGGCAGGGACATGAAGCACTGGTTGGACAGAGAGGGTGCTGGAGGTCTTGGTTGGTCACTCATCTGAAATTTCAACTCTATATCTGTGCCAGTGGGGTGTCTTACTGGGGATCTGGAGAAAGATGGAAAAACCAGCCCCAGACTGACTGTGGTCGCTGTGTGCTCTTAAGGGAAATTGCACTTGGTGCAGGGAGCTGCATCTGTAAATACTGTGTGTGTACTTGTCATCCTCCCAGTGCACATCTCCCACTGGTGCTGGTGGTGAGGATTGAGGCTCCTTGATTACTATTGCCAGTGGTGGGGCGTCACACAAGACAAACTTCATTAACAAGTGATGCCATTTAGGCAATTACACTAGAATTGTTATTTTATGCATTCAGTAATGTCCAAACTGGCAAGGAAGGCACAAGACTACCAGTCCCGTTTGCATGACTGATGGAAAAGTCTTTGCTTATGCAAAATAAAATGTTGAGACTTTGCCGTAGAATGGGAACTGTCAATCCTCACAGGGCATCAGTGACTGACACTGATGCACAATGACAACCATCATACAAGGGATGAAGCCAAAATAAGAAAAAATAAATAAATAAAAGGTATTCATAAAATTCTATGTAATGATTTTGTTGCTTTGTGCATGACATCATGTAAGAGCCAG
>NC_056735.1:1495984135-1496069135 GCF_019279795.1 Protopterus annectens | reverse complement strand
ATACCGGTAGTATATGAATAATAATTAGTGATGCAGATGAGGGGTGGGGGAGAGAGGAAAAGTCCATTAACAACTGCATAGGCTTCTATTTGTCGCAACAGTACTGCTCAATACTCTAGAGGTCTGTCCTCACTTTACATCTACCTATGGCTTACCTATGACATACCCATATTTGTGAGGTGGGCCATGTAGACAGCATTCCATACAATGGTGTCCAAATGGCGGGAAACTGTCAGGTTGCTACCAACCTTGGTGCACAAGTCACCTCACACCTGATTGGATGCTCAGTACATTATTACTGTCATACTTAGTGTGGATGACATCTGCCACAGCAGGGGGGAATGATGCCTCTTCTAGCATTCAGTTTATGGTAATGCTTCTTGCACCAGTCAGTAACTGGGTGAGTGGCCCTTGGGGGAGGCTCAATACTCTAGAGGTATGAGAGAGGTGTAGAGGGGTATGAGGTATAGAGAGTAGGGGATGTAAGACAGTGGCCAGCTTGCAAGCATCTGTACACCTGGTCAGCCACAGACCACTGCTTTTGTCCTGTACCTCAGATATGTATATCTCAAACAGATGAGGCCCCCAAACCAATCCTTGAAGTACACAGTTGTGGATGGATCTATGATTAGAGGTGGGTTCCATTATTTTGACTGAGTGGGTACTATCATTGGGCCAGTTAGCTACCCATCTGGTAACCTACAGGTTGGTGCCTAGCTGTTTAGGCATATGTATCCTGTCTGTCTGCCTAGGGATTAGTGTGAGAGGACTGGGCTAGGTGAAAGTAGGCATTGTTCACCATCTTTCCCTCATCCCTATGTTTGTTGACAACATGAGAGAGGTTGACCAGGTTTATCAGGCCTGAACTCCCTTTGAGAATACCATGCTGTATGGGCCCAGGCATTTCGATGTTGCTGATGTCCCTGTTCATAATGTCCTTGATATTACCTTTCATGCCCTTGCAGAGCAGGCTAGTTAGTCTCATGTGCATAATACTGGCTGGGTCAGTGGATTTCTCCACCTGTGTGTATAGGGATGACAGTGGCTCTCCTCTGTGAAGATGGGATGACACCAATACTCAGGTTGTGGTTGACTACAGTGTGGAATAGATCTGAGAGCCCATGCCTGTGTTCATGTAGGCTGCAGCCAAGGATGTTATCTGACCTATGGAGACCTCTGTGTGTTGCCTATGAGATGGCATTACGGACCTGCTTCCTGACGATGAAGGGAGAGGGCAGGTGCTGTACATGCACATGTGTACCAATGTGGGGACAGGGGGGTGATGTTTACACTTCACCTGTTTGCAGCCAGTTGCCTATTATCTATGCCTTATATGCCTTATGTGTATGTGGTGTTACTAACCACCACTACAGAGCAGATTTGTGGGTTGCCTCTGGAATTACAGACACAGGTGTGGAAGGCCTAGTGATTGGCCTTGGTGGATGTGTCCAATTTGCACACAAAGACAGCCTTAGATACATCACCTATGCCCTTATTTGTTTGTGCAGAACAAGTTGACATTGTTTCTAATGAGGCACCTGTTCCTTTTTGGCCTGTCCAGCAATTGTTTCCACCTATTATGGTATTTGTGTATTGCTGAAGAACGAAAAAAGTGAAAAACCAATGTGTACCAAAACGAACAGGTACGGATTCCTTGCTCCAGCAGAATAGATCCAAACAATGTAATTGCCAAGAACCCAGGACAAGTGAAATTCTCTTTTTAACGCAAAATTTATTAAGACAGCGTTTTCGCCGTGTGCACTGACACAGCTTCCTCAGAATACAAAGCTTTAATTAATCTAAATCAGTTTAAATACATGTCCAAGAGGAAATGATGTCATGGCATAAGAAGGTTGTTAAGCATACATAAAACATTCATTAAAACAAGTATAAGAAATCCCATAAAAAATCATGTAAAAATTAGATGTAAGGACATCTTATTTTCATCAACAAGAATGCAAAAATGTGTTGCATGTTGTATACCCATAAATGGTAAATATTAAGAATAAAATTTGGTAACAAAAGAAACCTTAGCTTATAAAAACCAAAACAAGTGGAAGTATGACAGTAAAAACACTTAGGGTTTTTATAGTACAAATGTTAAGAACCACTAAAGGTGTGTATAAAGAAACAAATCTAAACAAGTTAGTTTACATTGTTCAGGAAAAAATATATACTTAAGCGTGTGAAGCTTAAGTGTCAAATCTTGCAGCTAGATGGAACTCAAGCACTTTTAAAAATACATAAACTAGAAGGGGGGGGGAGGAAAGGGGAGGGAAGGAAAGTGTTCATCTTAGGTAGCTTCTCAGTTTTAAAACTGAAGAGATACTGCAATTCTCATTGAGTGCTGGAAAATTAAACGCATCAGTTCTTAGTTGCCACTCAAGTTCACAGAGTTCTAGCAGTAATGGAATAGGTCCCCCCCTGACGTTGCCTTGTATTTGATCTATTGCCATGAACGAAAAACTGTGCCCAGGGTGTTTGATAGTGTGTGAAGCCAATGCATTGTTTTCGTTCTCAGTCCTGATCGCATATAGGTGTTCATACATGCGATCACGAAGTCTACGATCGGTTTTACCGATGTAGAAGGATGGGCAACAGTCACAGAATGCTACATAGACAATAGATTTACTTTCACAGTTAAGGGGAACTCTAATAGTGTATTTTTTGTCCCTTATAGAGAAAGTTTGTCCTGCTCTAACTTTGTGGCATCTGTTACAGAAGCCACAAGGGAACATACCTGTTTTCTTGTTGTGAAAAGTTTTGACAGTGTTCCTTTGTGACAGTTCCTTCAAATTACTATTCCTTTTAAAAACAAAACTAGGAGCTGCACCAAATTTATCACTAAGTGAAGTTCTACTTGTGATAAAGTCCCAGTTCTTAAGTATGATAGACATTATAGCTTTCGAATGAAAACTATAATTTGTGATATAACATGAAGAAAGGTCAAGTAAAGGGGCTTGTGATGGTGTAATAACTTCAACATGGTTAATGATGGTGTCTTCATGGAGAGAGATGTCTGTCTGGGCTTGGGAAATTGCTGAGGCGTCATTACTTAAGATGGCTTTAAAAAACCCATTAGATCTCTTTGTGTGTACCTCTGAAATAAGTTCACTTATAAGGTTGATGGGATAACCTCTATTCCTAAATAACTCAAAAAGAAAATCACATTCTTTTTCAAAGTACTCCAACGTACTGCACATCTTAGCTGCCCTCACCAACTGGCCTTTGACAATGGCTTTTTTCTGTTTGAACGGGTGATGGCTTGAGAAATGCAAGAAAGAATTGCAGTACGTTGGCTTTCTATAGATGTTGGAGGTATACATCTGTGTTTGGGTATTTTTAAATAACTTGATGTCAAGATAGTCAATTTCCGTACTGGAAAATTTATACGTAAATTTCAAAAAAGACGTGGTAGCATTGATTGATGTGATGAAAGCCTCAGCTGCTGCAGGACCACCTCTAAATAGCAAAAACGCATCGTCCAGGTACCTAGTATAAAATTGTACCAGAGACATTAGAGGTGGAGATGCAAAAAGAAAGTGTTTTTCCCAGTAGCCCATGACCATATTAGCCACGGACGAACCACAAGGGGACCCCATGGCGACCCCTTGTTTCTGGAGATAATACTTTTTATTGAATGTGAAAAAGTTAGAAGACAAGACTATGTCCATGAGTTCTGTGATTAATTCAATTTCAAGTCTGGGTGCACCCATTTCTTGTAATAATAGTGCAGTCCATTCGAGTGCTTCTTGGTGTGGGATTGAGGTGTATAGGTCCACCACATCAACCGTGAGGAAGTTAGCCTCACTGCTGAAGGGCAGACCATTTACACGTTCCAAGAAGGACCATGAGTCTTTACAGACCCCTGGTAATAACTGTACATACTTTGAAAGAAGTTTGTCTACAACTTTAGCACTAGGGTATGTCATAGAGGACCTTCCATCAATTAACGCTCTCATAGGTGGATTCATTAGATCTTTATGTATCTTGGGAATACCAAACATTATGGGTAGCTTTGGTAGCATAATGTCGATATAGTTGTAAGTATCCAAGTTGATCTTATTCCCAAGATACAAATCGCGGAAGTAACCCCTGATCCTGTTGTGTGCTGTATTGATTTCACTAATGGAAGCCTCTGAGTATGCTGGTGAGTCTAATACTAATGACATTTTTTCGTTGTATAGTTCATTGTGAAAGATCACCAAACCTCCTCCCTTGTCTGGTTTCATTAAGCGAACTGGTTCATGACATAAATTATTGAATGATGCAATTTGTTGCTTGGAAGTATTAAAAATACAATGAGTTTTTAACCCAGAAGTGTCATTGAACAAATGTCTAAGGTCCACCTCTGAGACATGTTCGAATAAGGCCAGGGAGGGATGAAGGGGAGGGTTAAATACGCTTGGGAGTCTGAGAAGAGAAGGGAGATCTACCATGGTCATGTCATTGTCAAAATACAATTTCAGATTTAATTTTCTCACAAAGCATTTAAGGTTTATTAATTCTTTCGTGATGTCACCGAATTTACTCGGGACAAATGAATTCCCAAAAGCCAAAAGTTCAATAAGATCTTCCGAAAGCTGAATATCCGTAAAATTATAAATGGTGAAGTCCCCTTTGTTATTGTGGACTAATTTTAAACCATGTTTATTGAAAGTTTTTTCTTGGATTAGAGGAGTTCCTATAGATTTAGGAGTAACCGGGCTTGTGATTATTGGTTCCAGTTCCTCCTCCTGTTGTTCCGTTGCGGATATTGGCGTTGGTCTAAAAAAGAGGAAGTGTTAGCCTGGTTATTCTGCCTCGTGTTGTATCTAGGAGCAGCATTATTCTGATTGCTATTAGCATTAAGGCCTCTAATCCTATTACTGCGCCTAGGGCCAGGCAGTTCAACATTTTGATTGTTGGCCTCTGGTGTAGGCTCTATGAAATTGTCAAGTTGACTCACATCCTCCCCTAATAGTGGTCTATTATTTAAAGGAAACTGGAGTTTGGGGTAAGCTACATTATTTTTATAAGCTTCCCTGTCCCTGACCAGTTTCTTGCTTTTGTTAGTTTTCAATTTATTCAACAAAACATCAATGCTATTAAGAGTTCTGTCATAGTCAATTTTGTATTTTGGGAATTCCAGGTCAGTTTTCAAATCATAGTCCAGCGTTTCGGTTTCCGATAACAGCTTGTTAATTTGAATGTCATAGTGTTTTAAGATAAGCTCAAGAAGTTGAATTCCTTGAGTCTGAAAAAGATTCTTTAATTCCTCGTAGAACAATGCATTATTAAGCAGGCCCGATGGAGAGAAAGTATTCCGAAGCCCCTTAGGGATAAGACCCTCATGGATGCATTGCCTAAAATATACAGTCTCTAGTTGTAATTTTTTAATCTTCAGGACATTAGAATCAAAAGATTTTAACTTGTCCAACAACGTAATGTTTGGTATATCAATATTCGGTACGTTGTTGGATACTAAGTTCTGTTCAGAGAATGAGAAACCATCTGTGTTCCTCATCCATTCATTAAAATTAGAGACAGTACTTACGTTATTGTGAGAAGCACCGTGAACCGTTGTAGCAGTCATCCGAGTCGGCTGTGTGACTGCAGGTTCTGTTCTTTTAGTGCGAGCTGCTTCTGTTATGTTAGAGCGAGTGAGTAAAGCAGATGAACCAGGTGGATTTGCTTGAGTATCATCGCCGGACAAGTAATTTAAAGAAAAATTAGGAACCAGGCCAGCTGGAGTTGAAACTTGAGAACGAACATTACCTAGTTGTCCAGCTGGTATTAGAGAGTCCGGGAGAGTGTCAGGAACCGAATTAGAAGTTCCTGTTTCCTCGTCGGCAGTGACTGGTTCCCGGTCAACAAAAACAGCTGTTGTGTAGTTACCACCACGCCTCTCAAAGGCTTCCAGTTTAGTGTTCAGGAGATCAACCTTCGTAGCCAGAGCTGAAAGAGTGTTAGAGACTTTAGTAAAAAAGTCTTGTTGGAGATTTTCCGTTCCTGTAACAAGGAACAAGTTAGGTGTGCTGGGGCTAACAGGACTATCCGTAGCCATATTAGACAAACAGGTGAAGAACGAAAAAAAGTAAAAAACCAATGTGTACCAAAACAAACGGGTACGGATTCCTTGCTCCAGCAGAATAGATCCAAACAATGTAATTGCCAAGAACCCAGGACAAGTGAAATTCTCTTTAGCAAAATTTATTAAGACAGCTGCTTGTGGTGCACTGACACAGCTTCCTCAGAATACAAAGCTTTAATTAATCTAAATCAGTTTAAATACATGTCCAAGAGGAAATGATGTCATGGCATAAGAAGGTTGTTAAACATACATAAAACATTCATTAAAACAAGTATAAGAAATCCCATAAAAAATCATGTAAAAATTAGATGTAAGGACATCTTATTTTCATCAACAAGAATGCAAAAATATGTTGCATGTTGTATACCCATAAATGGTAAATATTAAGAATAAAATTTGGTAACAAACATTTTTCAGACTCAAGGAATTCAACTTCTTGAGCTCATCTTAAAACACTATGACATTCAAATTAACAAGCTGTTATCGGAAACCGAAACGCTGGACTATGATTTGAAAACTGACCTGGAATTCCCAAAATACAAAATTGACTATGACAGAACTCTTAATAGCATTGATGTTTTGTTGAATAAATTGAAAACTAACAAAAGCAAGAAACTGGTCAGGGACAGGGAAGCTTATAAAAATAATGTAGCTTACCCCAAACTCCAGTTTCCTTTAAATAATAGACCACTATTAGGGGAGGATGTGAGTCAACTTGACAATTTCATAGAGCCTACACCAGAGGCCAACAATCAAAATGTTGAACTGCCTGGCCCTAGGCGCAGTAATAGGATTAGAGGCCTTAATGCTAATAGCAACCAGAATAATGCTGCTCCTAGATACAACACGAGGCAGAATAACCAGGCTAACACTTCCTCTTTTTTAGACCAACGCCAATATCCGCAACGGAACAACAGGAGGAGGAACTGGAACCAATAATCACAAGCCCGGTTACTCCTAAATCTATAGGAACTCCTCTAATCCAAGAAAAAACTTTTAATAAACATGGTTTAAAATTAGTCCACAATAACAAAGGGGACTTCACCATTTATAATTTTACGGATATTCAGCTTTCGGAAGATCTTATTGAACTTTTGGCTTTTGGGAATTCATTTGTCCCGAGTAAATTCGGTGACATCACGAAAGAATTAATAAACCTTAAATGCTTTGTGAGAAAATTAAATCTGAAATTGTATTTTGACAATGACATGACCATGGTAGATCTCCCTTCTCTTCTCAGACTCCCAAGCGTATTTAACCCTCCCCTTCATCCCTCCCTGGCCTTATTCGAACATGTCTCAGAGGTGGACCTTAGACATTTGTTCAATGACACTTCTGGGTTAAAAACTCATTGTATTTTTAATACTTCCAAGCAACAAATTGCATCATTCAATAATTTATGTCATGAACCAGTTCGCTTAATGAAACCAGACAAGGGAGGAGGTTTGGTGATCTTTCACAATGAACTATACAACGAAAAAATGTCATTAGTATTAGACTCACCAGCATACTCAGAGGCTTCCATTAGTGAAATCAATACAGCACACAACAGGATCAGGGTTACTTCCGTGATTTGTATCTTGGGAATAAGATCAACTTGGATACTTACAACTATATCGACATTATGCTACCAAAGCTACCCATAATGTTTGGTATTCCCAAGATACATAAAGATCTAATGAATCCACCTATGAGAGCGTTAATTGATGGAAGGTCCTCTATGACATACCCTAGTGCTAAAGTTGTAGACAAACTTCTTTCAAAGTATGTACAGTTATTACCAGGGGTCTGTAAAGACTCATGGTCCTTCTTGGAACGCGTAAATGGTCTGCCCTTCAGCAGTGACGCTAACTTCCTCACGGTTGATGTGGTGGACCTATACACCTCAATCCCACACCAAGAAGCACTCGAATGGACTGCACTATTATTACAAGAAATGGGTGCACCCAGACTTGAAATTGAATTAATCACAGAACTCATGGACATAGTCTTGTCTTCTAACTTTTTCACATTCAATAAAAGTATTATCTCCAGAAACAAGGGTCGCCATGGGGTCCCTTTGTGATTCGGTCCCGTATAACATGGTCATGGGCTACTGGGAAAAACACTTTCTTTTGCATCTCCACCTCTAACGTCTCTGGTACAATTTTATACTAGGTACCTGGACGATGCGTTTGCTATTTAGAGGTGGTCCTGCAGCAGCTGAGGCTTTCATCACATCAATCAATGCTACCACGTCTTTTTTGAAATTTACGTATAAATTTTCCAGTACGGAAATTGACTATCTTGACATCAAGTTATTTAAAAACACCCAAACACAGATGTATACCTCCAACATCTATAGAAAGCCAACGTACTGCAATTCTTTCTTGCATTTCTCAAGCCATCACCCGTTCAAACAGAAAAAAGCCATTGTCAAAGGCCAGTTGGTGAGGGCAGCTAAGATGTGCAGTACGTTGGAGTACTTTGAAAAAGAATGTGATTTTCTTTTTGAGTTATTTAGGAATAGAGGTTATCCCATCAACCTTATAAGTGAACTTATTTCAGAGGTACACACAAAGAGATCTAATGGGTTTTTTAAAGCCATCTTAAGCAATGATGCCTCAGCAATTTCCCAAGCCCAGACAGACACCTCTCTCCATGAAGACACCATCATCAACCATGTTGAAGTTATTACACCATCACAAGCTCCTTTACTTGACCTTTCTTCATGTTATATCACGAATTATAGTTTTCATTCGAAAGCTATAATGTCTATCATACTTAAGAACTGGGACTTTATCACAAGTAGAACTTCACTTAGTGATAAATTTGGTGCAGCTCCTAGTTTTGTTTTTAAAAGGAATAGTAATTTGAAGGAACTGTCACAAAGGAACACTGTCAAAACTTTTCACAACAAGAAAACAGGTATGTTCCCTTGTGGCTTCTGTAACAGATGCCACAAAGTTAGAGCAGGACAAACTTTCTCTATAAGGGACAAAAAATACACTATTAGAGTTCCCCTTAACTGTGAAAGTAAATCTATTGTCTATGTAGCATTCTGTGACTGTTGCCCATCCTTCTACATCGGTAAAACCGATCGTAGACTTCGTGATCGCATGTATGAACACCTACGCATCAGGACTGAGAACGAAAACAATGCATTGGCTTCACACACTATCAAACACCCTGGGCACAGTTTTTCGTTCATGGCAATAGATCAAATACAAGGCAACGTCAGGGGGGGACCTATTCCATTACTGCTAGAACTCTGTGAACTTGAGTGGCAACTAAGAACTGATGCGTTTAATTTTCCAGCACTCAATGAGAATTGCAGTATCTCTTCAGTTTTAAAACTGAGAAGCTACCTAAGATGAACACCTTCCTTCCCTCCTTTCCCTCCCCTTCTAGTTCATGTATTTTAAAAGTGCTTGAGTTCCATCTAGCTGCAAGATTTGACACTTAAGCTTTACAAGCTTAAGTATATATTTTTTCCTGAACAATGTAAACTAACTTGTTTAGATTTGTTTCTTTATACACACCTTTAGTGGTTCTTAACATTTGTACTATAAAAACCCTAAGTGTTTTTACTGTCATACTTCCACTTGTTTTGGTTTTTATAAGCTAAGGTTTCTTTTGTTACCAAATTTTATTCTTAATATTTACCATTTATGGGTATACAACATGCAACACATTTTTGCATTCTTGTTGATGAAAATAAGATGTCCTTACATCTAATTTTTACATGATTTTTTATGGGATTTCTTATACTTGTTTTAATGAATGTTTTATGTATGCTTAACAACCTTCTTATGCCATGACATCATTTCCTCTTGGACATGTATTTAAACTGATTTAGATTAATTAAAGCTTTGTATTCTGAGGAAGCTGTGTCAGTGCACACGGCGAAAACGCTGTCTTAATAAATTTTGCGTTAAAAAGAGAATTTCACTTGTCCTGGGTTCTTGGCAATTACATTGTTTGGATCTATTCTGCTGGAGCAAGGAATCCGTACCTGTTCATTTGTGTATTGCTGCTGTCCACCACAGGCATTTACCCTACTTTGAGGGAAATTATGTCCTGTCAGGTATTACTGAGTCCATACAGCTATGTATGTGCCCACATAGTACTGTGGTGTGGGCCTGGATACTGCTGCTAGTTCCAACAAATGGGATGTTGGCTGCACAGCTACTTCTACCTGCTCTGAGGGGATTTATAGTAATTTGTGTACAGTTTATTTGGCTTGACACTGTAAAGGGGGGGGGGGGCAGAGGAGATGGTGACCTGAACAGTTATGGCTATGTGGTCAAATATTAACAAGGAGGATGACACTATAAGAGTGCTATGGTGGCTACTCATGTTGGTTAGGACCAGGTACCAGATATTCTACCTGCCGTAGGTGTGTTGACTGGCTGATCCACTGCATTGCCATTGACAAAGCTGAGGAATCTATGTGCATTCATGTTCAGGTGACATAGGTCATGTACACTATGGTTTGGTATTTGAAGTCACCCAGGAGCAGAGTAGATGATTGAATCCTAACAGATTCCAGCAGGTCCCATTAGGTGTGGTGGGTGTCCATAGTCATGTTTGCAGGCCAGTAGCTAGCTGTGATTTGAGAAGGTGTTTTGTCAACTGTTAACTGCACTCAAGATTTCACCTGTGCATCATACTGTTTGGACAACCTGGAGGTATGTATGTGTATGCTAATGTTCAACAATCCACCTCCTGTGGCTTTGCAGGCCTTCATTTGGGGTGTAAATGTATGATGGGAGGCGTGACCTAGCAAGGTTGATGTGCTCTCCAAAGCTACAAAGCAAGTGTCAGTGACTGCACAAATGTTGATGTCCTACATGACAAGGTACACTTGCATTGACATGGGTTTCATGGTGAGACACCTAGCTCCTGTTAGAGCAAGACATCTGCACAAAGGCACACGTCGGTGGTAGGCAAAGGCCAGTAAATAATGCCACTTTATGAATCTAGGTGAAACACACTTAGTTGCCAACAAGACGGTGTCGCATTCACAGGTCTACTCTGCAGGATATGACATTTGACAATCAAATGTATGCTAATATGTTATGACTTCAGTCTTTAATGGGTTGCCAGTGATGTCCCAGACAATACACAACTGTCTGAGGCATTGACTGCAAATATGAGGCAGACATGCAGTCAGTCTGCAAAACTATGGACAGTTGTCAGGTATGGGCTCATTATATCACATACAGGTCAACACACACATCTGCACCTGTTGTGTAGTATGCATATACCCTATATATGTCCTACATTTGAAAGGCAAGCATATGTATCAGAGTAGCATTCACAGGTGACATATGAATAATTATAGCATCCCAGGTAGCTGGCCTAGCAATGATACACTCAGTATTGGACAACAGACACTCCAGTAGTAGTCATACATGAGCTGACCTTTGCTGGGGTGACTCAGGAGCCAAAGATGTGCTCCATGTCAATGCATACAGGATAAGTGGGAATGGCCATAGGTGTCAGACAGCAGCATGTGAGTCCAGCAGGTCTTCGTTGTGGCCTAGTGTTTACTGTCCCATTTGACATCATTGCATTCCCCTTCTGCATTCCATTACAAGCTTACATGATTAACATACCTGTTATATTTTTACTATTTTTACTAAGCTATCTAAAAATAACCTTAGCAAATTGGAAATGTCCTACAATAACATTGCCAGATGTGCTACAGGCAACCCATTTAGAACCCACCATTGCATTAATACAAAGCAGCTAGGATGGCTTGAACAACAAAACCGGATTAAATTCCACCAAGTAACCATTGCCCATAACACTCTTTATAAACCTTCCAATACTCCTATTCTATCTACCCTCATCACCCCCTATAAAAATATGAAGTCCTTATGGTCATCACACAAACTTCTTGAGCACACCTCTAAACCTAACAACAAGGCTGGGGATTCTCTCTTCTCCAATGCTGTTGGAAAATCCTAGAATCTTCTCCCCAGTGATGTTTCCTCACTTCCCTCTTTATCACTCTTCAAAAACAGACTGAAACTTTTCCTCATAACACACTGGTTATGCCACTGTACTAAACCTGACTAGTCATCTATCTCTTCAAACTTGTCTCTGCCTACCCCATATGACTCATGAACTGTTATACCTTCCTTATTGACTATAAATACCATCTCCCTCTAAAATTACACTATGTCCAACCTCTGTGGATACTTATTATTCAGGGATTTCTTTATTAAATACAATTAACCTGCCTTCTTTTTTTATTTTTTCTTTATTATGTATTGTACCCTTATGTTGTATTGTAGCTGCATTTTGCACTGTTATGATTTTTGTCCTCGCTGAATATTCTGTGTTAACCTGTAATATACATTGTATATATGATTGCTGCTGTTATTCCTTATATGTTGTTTTCTTGTTTCTGTCTTGGAGCTTATCTCCCTGGGCCTCTACTGAAAATGGTCATATATCCAGTTAGACTAGCCTGGTCAACAAATGTAAAATAAATAAATAAAATTATAGTGCCAAAGCATTTCCTCACAACAATGCAAATGGTTAGGTTTCTGTAGTCACAGTCTGTCTTTGTGCAGATGGGTTGAGACCTGTGTTGCAAAGCCAACATCTTGCCTTTTGTAGGTACTGCTCATGAGCAGGTGATGGCCTGTGCACCAGTCAGTGTCTCCCACTTGCTACTTGCACCCAGAGCAGCTGTGTTGTCTTTTCATTTGCTAATGCCATAGTAACACAGTGCTATAATGACAGCCTTCATGTGGGCCTTGGCCCTTTTCCTTGCCTGTGTGGAGGACATTTTGGAGGTATAGGGGATACAGCTTCACAGACAGTAGGTGGGAATACCTCTCAGGACAGGAAATGTGGAGACAGCCCAACATCATGGGGGGACAAAGCTCCAGAATTGGGTACAGATTGTAAATCAGTAGTACTGTTATACACATAGAGGGTTGCTACATTAACAGGGTTCATCTGGGCATGCATTTTTTGCATGATTTGATGTCTGACAGTGATATGTCTCTGAAATACCTCTCAACTGTCCTGATGTCCACACACTGCCTAGAGGCTTGCCTGTTAAGTTTGGTCTGTTCCTCAGACAATGTCTGTTTTTGTGGAATCAGTAGGATAATGTAAGGATTGTAATCAGTAACGGTTGACATCCATTGGTGTTTCAGACATCATATCCTTCAGGGATATTATGTTACAACAAAGCCTGTGACACCAGCAACTGTTTCAGTTTGTAACATAATTATGTGAGATATGCCCCTCTTTCTGGCCCGTTGTTCCCCAAGTATGTCATGGCTTGTCCAGATGTCTTGCAGTAAGATGATCAGAGGTATGTGATATCATTATTTAGTGACTGCACTCAAGGTATCATCCCATTGACATAGCAGACTCCTGGAAGTGGTATATGGCAGTGGCCATCAATATGGTCTTACACCCTGGATATTCTGTGGAAATCTGTACATGTGAGAGTTATGTATGTCTGGCCATTGTGAACAGACTGCCAAGATTGTGTAGCAGTGTTGTGTGTAGATGTTTGTTGGGCTGAGTAGGGAGAGTAGCAGATGTGAGTGGCATAGATGTCTTTTCTATCTGACTGTGCATGCTGCTACATCTGCTGGTGGTCTATCAGGTGTGTATGTTTGTAGGGACAAACTGAAAAATGTCCTGTAACACCTCAGGATTCCCAGTACACTGTGAGTTGGGCCAGTATATGTCAATGTAGTGTGTGACTGGCAATCAGGATATGTTTGTTCAAACAGTCATTTTACTCTAGAGTTCATTTGGGGTAGTGGTATGTTGCTGTGACTGTGGTGCAAATGGTTGTGGGTTGATATTTTTGCACCACTATCTGCTTTTCCCTACAGTTCCATCCCTGTAGTGCTTGATATATTTGGATATACATGGTAATTGCTAAGAGCTCATTTGAGTTAGTGTTGTGTTGGTCTTACTGTAGTTCAGAAGGTGCTGGGTGACATGGTTGGCAGCTGTCATGGGTTTTTTCCATTCTGTTACATGACTGCGGTCATACCTCTCCACAGTCCAGATGTCTAGACACTGTCCAGAAGCATGGCTCATATGTTTGGTCTGTTGCCCATAACAGTTGTGGGTTTCTAAGAAATAACTGGGATGATGTGAACAGTAATGACATCCATTTGTGTTTCAGACCTTGAATCTCTCTGGAATTGTATGTTAAGTAAACCATGCCACTCTAGCAGACTTCTACACATATGGCAGCCATATTTCAAAGATGTCACTATTGTTTGCCATTTATCCCCTCAGTTTGTCAGGCTTTTTCCAGATGTGTTGCAGTAACAGGTTGCTTTATATATCTATATATATGTATATATATATATATATATATATATATATATATATATATATATATATATATACATACACTTGAATGATATTCAAGCCTATTGTAAAGTTTCATTTAATTCTGTTTCTACCTTCAAGTCATATATTGACAGATTTTTGATGGAGGCAAAATAACACTGGCCTAATTGATAAATATTTGGTTAACCAGTTGAGTGTGAATGACCCCCAGCTGTCTTACTTTTATTTACTACCAAAGATTCACAAATTTAGGAATAATCTCCCAGGTAGGCCTATTGTCTCTGGTATTGGCTCAGTTACTGAATCTATCTTGGTATATTTAGAGATGAAATTGAAGTCTTTGCTGCCATTGGTTCATGCCCATATTAAAGACACAAATCAAGTTTTGGTACTTATTTATTTAGTACAAACATCACCTAATGGCTTATTTGAGCACATTGGATGTGCAGTCTCTACATAAGAGTATACCATACAAGGGTGGTATTAAGGCAGTAAGGTTTTGGTTACAAGAGTCCAATGATTGTTCTGAGATAGAAAGTGACTTTTTGTTGTCACTTTTGAGATTGGTTTTAGAATACAATGCTTTTATGTATCTGGGGGATGGATATCTACAAATCAAGGATACTGCTATGGGTCCCAATTTTGCACCCATATATGCAATCCTTTTTTGGGGTTATCTTGAACATAAATTGATTTATGATATTGCTAATCCCTTTCTTAAATAGCTTAATATGTGGCAGGGCTACCTGGATGATTGTTGGTTTATTTGGAATGGTCCTGTTGCTGTCTGGCATGACTTTGTGAAACATCTCAACAATAATGACTATGGTATTTTTTATTTGTGGGCAAAATACAAATGTTTAATATTGATTTCTTAGCTGTCAATGTTTCTAAGTTGATTGATGGCACTTTGGCTACAAACGTATATCGTAAACCGTTTACTAAAAATTCCATCTTGCTAGCATCTAGTTGCCATTCTGCACACATAGTTAGGAACATACCAAAAGCACAAGATTTTGACACTGTAGCCCACAAGATGAAACACAGATTTTTGAGTAGGGGATGCAATTTTAATATAGTGGATGAGGCATATGGAATAGCACATGCCACCAATAGGCATGACATATTAAAATCTAATGGTAGCCAGGATGATAGAGTTATTTCAGATTTAGGTCCCATATTCATTACTACATATGGTACCAATATCTTTAAGGTTAAAGAAGTTATTAATATGTATTGGGATGTTTTGAAATCCGACCCCTATTTTGGTCAAATTTTACGAGATGGTTGTACCTTGAGATATAGGAAAGGCTGGAATACTGGAGAATGTCTATATGGTTTCAAAAAGAGTAGGAAAGTAATTGAGGGATCAGGTACAGTAGCACCCCGAGGTTGTACATTTTGTGGGAATTGCACTTATTGTAAAGTTGTATCCAAAACTAAATCATTCACCTCCATCAATACTAATAAGGAATTTGATATCCATTCTTTAATTACCTGTCGTATGGAATGGGTAATTTATATGGCAGTTCGTCAGTGTAGAGCATTCTATGTGGGACAAACATCACGGCCATTTAAGCATAGAATAGCACTACATATTAGTGGTATGAATTACAAATAGAATGGAAGTGCCCACTATAAACATATTATGGAAAATAGGGGGGCTCACTTCATTTTAATTGGTATTGATACTATAAAGGGGATGATATATCGGATGGTAAGAAAGATAGGATTCTAGATAAAAAAAAAAAAAATGTGGATCATTAATTTGGGGGCTTTGTTTAAACCAGGTTTAAATGAGAGTTTCTGATGGAATTAGAATGTATTTTCATGTACATTATATATATATATATATATATATATATATATATATATATATATATATATTTATATATACATATTTCACGTAAATTAGATATATATATATATATATATATATATATATATATATATATATATATATATATATATATATACAGACACACACACACACATGTTTTTTTCTTTTTCTTTTTCAGTTACATGTCTTTTTCTATGTGTACTTTCTTGAGTGTATTAGGCTTTGTACTGACTTTCTTTATATAAGGACAGTGATTAGCTTACTTGCAATTACACACTGAAAATGCCAGAGGGCAAAACCGGTCTGTATTTCCTGTTCCTAGCCAGTGATTGCTTAGTAAGAGGCCTGGTTCTGACAGCAGCACTGCTTTCTGCTGTGTTTTGTCACTGTTTGAACATGTTTTGTGGAGGTATTATACCTTAGAATAATACAACGATGGATTATTGTGAATCATTGTGGTACACTGTGGATTTATGTTGACTCAAGTGTTTTCTAAGGCATTGGGTTTATAGTGCTGGATTATATGTGGAGTGTGTATGTATGTATGTATGTATATATATATATATATATATATATATATATATATATATAGATATATATATATATATATAGATAAATAGATACTTGTATCTATATATACATATATATGTATATAAGAGTACTACAGATATATAACTCCTCCTTATGTTGAATGACTGTTGTGCATGATATGTTTGTAAAAACATTGCAATTACTTACAATTCAGATGGTTGTGCATGATATGTTTGTAAAAACATTGCAATTGCCTACAATTCAGATGGTGTAGAAGTATGCTGCTATACTTGTAGTGAATAGGGTCCTGGGTTCCACACTTGAAAGTAATGACTGTTTTTCATTAATGTTAAATGACCAGAATGAATGATATGTTTATAAAAGCATTATAGATTCTCACAGCTCAGATGGTGTAGTGGTACATTGCTATGATTGTAGTGCACAGCATCCTGGGTTTGAGCCTTGGCAGGGCTGATTATTTTGTTGCTGGGCAGAACAAGTGCTGATGGAGACAGAGTGATTAAGGCAGGTGTAAGTGGTTTTGTGTGAAGCTAAGCAATGCTAACAGACAGTTAAGCCCTGTTAGCTTCACTTAGCACCACTTACACCCATGCTAATTTTCATTAAAGAAAAGAAAAAAGTTGATAGGAAAGTGGTGAAATAGGGGGCAAGCAGGGGGTAAAACATTAGGAAAACCAGCTAGAGATGTGCAGGACAGATGTAGGAAAGGAGCATAGCTCTACATTTCTTCTGCAGCAACAGCTGTGAATAATGTGTAGAATTTGTTTTACAGCCTCACGGTCTACAGGGAGAGTGTTGGTGACAGACATTTGCAGAATAATCTGTGGGTTGATTGGTTTCACTGTACATGGGGGAAAAATGTAAAGCTATGTATGGGGGAATGTTTTTTTTTGTGGGACGGATGCCCTTTTTTATTAGGGTGAGAGTGGGATGTTGGGGAAGGGCTGTAGGTATGTTTGGGGAGGTAGATTGGGTAGGAAAGGCTGCATTTGCAGACAGACAAGACAGAACACAATGCAAACAGAACACATGCATAAATGGAACAACTATTAATTGTAACAGCATGTCAGTAACATTGATGGTAACAGGCCACCAACAATGGTATTTGAACAAGGTATTTTAACATGCAACCAATCAAATATATGAACAATAATAGAACACAAGTCTCAACATTAGGTTTGGAGAACAACATACCTGTAGTATATAAATTATAGTATTAATTCAGATGAGGTGTGGGGGGAGAGACAAAAAGTCCATTAACAACTATTTATGCTTCTATTTTCCACAACAGTACTGCTCAATACTCTATGGGTCTGCCCTCACTTTACATCTACCTATGGCCCATAGCTTCTGTAGCACAAGCATACCTATTAAACTATCAGCCTGGAATGGTGTGGGGCAAACTGTGACAACTCTGGGTACATGACTAGAGGGGACTCGTACATGTCAGGGTTACACATCTGCCACAGAAGGGGTACCCTGAACTGCTGTTATGTGAGTGTGCTACTGGCATACTTCAAATGGTTTCCTATCTGTGTCCAGGGTTATTGGCAGCAGTGACAAAAAGCCGTAACAGTGTGACATTTGAGAGATATGTATCAGGAAGAGTACCTGTTGTATGTACCTATCTTGTCATTTGCAAGCATGTGGTAGGACAGTTGTACACAGTTTATCAGTATACCCTTCATACAGCTATTACCAACATTTCCTTACCTGTAAAACCTGTGGAGAATATATCTATTAACACTACCTGACTGTTTTTACATTTATTCATGATTCCTTGTGTATAGATATGCACATATCTTAGTACCACTCCCTGGATTCAAACCATGTCTGGGTATGCAAAATTAACAACTAAGCTATTTCTCATCACACTGAGCTACTGATGCTTCTTCTTTCATTGGTTTCTACCTAATAATCTCTTGGTTATACAGTTTGCACTTGTAATCCTGTGATGCATGCATGACAGATAGTTACTGTACTGTGCATTAATCCTTTGGATTACCACAGTCTGGAAAGCAAAGGTTAACACGAGGCAATGATGCATGGAACACACTTTGATACTTTACACATTACTATTCAGGGTTCAGAGCTTAGTGCAGTATATATTTCACATTTCATTTAGATCTTGCTTTACAGCTCCACCATCTACAGTTGTTCTTAACAGCTGGTTCACAGAATAACCTCGGTTAATGTATGCTGTCACAGCCATATTTGCTGTGAAGAACCTGTATACATTCTATGTGTCTACAACAACATACCAGAGTAAAAGCAACAGTTTTTTGTAGGGATCTTTATTACACATCAATATTAGTCGGACAATTTTTTTTATTTATTCAGTTAACACAGGAACAGTACACCTACTAGCAATAAGAATGTACTCCTTCTTAGCTATTTGCACAATATACTGCAAAATAGATTTGTAGTCACCAGACTGTTGCCGCAGACTCAGCAGTCTGTCGGCATGGGCTTCAACATTACTAGCCCTCTCTGCTGCAGCTGTCGAGGAGAAAAACAAACATTATGCATACTTATCTATCACATTCTCAGGCTAGTATTTGCTACAAACTACTTGATAGTGATACTTACTCACTACTGGAGCATTCTGTGCCCATGCATCTTGGATCCACTGGGCCAAGATCAGCCCCTTCCTCCACTTTAGATCAGCATAGTGGTGGTGTACCTGCTCACCAGGGAATGCCAGTAGCACTGGTGAGATCACGAGCGAGACAGTCCCAGGCCTCCACTTTGTATTGTGAGCCCTGGTACTGGCCCTGCAGCAGTCTCTCATCATGGTTTTCTACAAGGAATCCAGCCATGACCCTGAACCCTGAAAGCTCCAGCACTGTACCCCAAAGCATGCTCTTTCACCTATACCAGCCATAGTACCTGCACAGATGGACTATAACAGATTCTGGCTGTATTCCTGATTTGTGCCATTTAAATAAGGCAATATTCTCACCCTTTGCTGTCATTGGACCCTTTTGAAAATGTTAAGCTCTGCTAAGCAGTGTGCAGATCTGCTAAGCTGAGGTGAACAGTGCTTAAAAGGATGTATGCTGAGCACTGATTAACAGTGCACAAATCCACTTAGCTGACCTACCTGCTGCTTAGCATTTATGTCTAAGCAATGCTTAAAGCTACTAAGCATGCTGAGCATTGCTAACCATTGCTTACTTTTCATTAAAATAATATCAGAATAATGACTTAATTTAGTAAGTGTATATGATTTACTTTACATGAGTGGCCACGGTGGTGCAGAGGTTAGCATTGCCACCTCACAGCAAAAAGTTTTGTTCGATCCTTGGCTGGGGTGCTTTCTGTGTGGTGTCTGCATGTCCTCCCTGTGGTCACGTGGGCTTCCTCCAGGTACTCTGTTTTCCTCCCACATCCCAAAGACATGCTGTAGGTGGATTGGATACTCTAAATTGGCCCTAGGTGTGAGTGCATGCATGTGTCTGCCTTCAGTGGAAGGTTGGGCACTGGGGTGGCAACTTGACAATGTAAAAACTTCACTGCCAATCATGAGCAGACATGTGATCTGCTGTGGTGTCCCCTAACTGAGAAAAGTCAAAAGAAGAAGATATGATTTACTTTACATGACATCCATCTATGTGCTTTAATTACATTATCAAGGGTTGTGACTATACTGTATGGGACACTTGTGTATAAATGGGTGGTTTCACATATTGTATGTACTCACACTTCCATTTTACACCAGCTACACTACCCTGGTTGACAAAAATCAATTACTACATACTTTAAGATGAAAATAAATATTTTAACACTGCTTTCCCATGTAAAAATAAATTGCCTGTCTTGGTACTCAAACCATGAACACTTACATGCAAAACTGGGACTCTAACCACTACACAGACAACACTCTCCTCCTACCACCCAACACAGCAACCTGTGAAAGATGCACTTATATAGCCAAACTGGAAGCAAATCTCTCTTTACCCAAGACTGAACTAGACAGTCAAGAGGAGAAGGTAAACACTTGCACCACACCACACTGATCATAGTCCCTCAAAACCTACACCACCAAAACACACACATAGAAACACAAAACACACACCTACATTCACTGAGGATCTCAAAAATCTACCCAAGCAACAGGGACCTCCAAAGCAGAAATGCAAGCAACCTCCAGCCCCCAACACAACCCAAATGACACATAGCCCACAAACTCAGTATGCCACTCAACCACAGTCCATAAGGCACAACAATATACCCAACACTCTAGTCATAGGTAGTCAGGCACATTGATGTTCCACTCACCAGGCTAAATAAGGAGAAAGTTACTGTCAGGTGCCAGGATCCACCACATAACGCATGCACTCAGGTCACTCCACAACATGTACAAATATGACTCTGTCATTGTCCATGTTGGTGTGAATGACCTGAGATGTACCTCCCTGGACTACATGAAAAGAGACATAGAGGAGCTGTCCAATCTTGTAGCCCAGGCAGGTATGACCCTAGCCCTGAGTAGCATCCTGCCATCACCCAGAATGATACCACAGTACAAGGACAAAATGATTGACTTCAACAATTGGCTAAGCTTCAGTGTCATTCTAAGGGGATCCAGTATCTGTCTGCCTGGGATGACATGATCAACAAACCACGATGCTTTGCCAGAGATGGCCTGCACCTGTCGCCGTTGGGATTCCGGACACTGACTAAGGATCTTGCCACCCCTATAGTGCCTTTTTTTAGGCAAGATTCAAAGGACAAATTCACCACCATAAAAGGTACAAGCAAGCAAAATCTGAAGGTAATGATACTTAATGCTAGAAGTCTAAACCTCAAAATGCACTCACTTGAGGCACTCCTTAAAATGGAGAACATCGACATCTGTGCTGTGACAGAGACCTGGTTCAAGGCTCCAGAGAGCACTCCTGCATTACCAGGCTATAATTCATACTACACCTTTAGGCCACCTAACCTGGACCAAAGCACTAAAGACAGAGGCATGTTCATATTCATTAAGGATATCCACACCTCCAGTCTAGTTGCTCAGCATAATGCATCTGAGATTATCCAAGTGCAACTAACTCTGGGCAAGACTGCAATCCAAACTGTAGCTTGCTACAGATCCCCCACCATGCCCCAGGATTCCCACTCCTCATTTCTTGATACACTGGAAAATATTAGGGTACAACCTAACACCCTAATAATGGGTGATTTTAACTACCCCACCATTAACAGGGAAAAACTACTCATGTACCAACTCTTGTGTTCAACATTTTCTGGAATTCATAAATTCCAACACCTTGGATCAACTTATCCACACCCCCACTAGGGGCAGCAATATCCTAGACCTAGTCATTACCAACATGGCAACCAGTGTTCCACACCAGAGGTCAATTCTTCATTGGTCAGATCCGACCACAAGCAAATCACCCTAGACATCCACATTCCACCCCCACCCCTGATTAGGGAAATCACCATAAAAAAATTCTCCAAAGCCAACTTACGCTTCTTAAGACAGACGTGGCAAACTTCATGACACACATGCTGATGGACAATAGAGCTACGACTGCTGAATCCTATACAATTGCACTTTATAAGCACTTACACGAGTGCATGGATTGTGCAATCCCTAACAGAACCAAAATGCTATCCTCCAAAAAAGGAAGCCAATCTGGTGGTCCATTGCCATAAACAAACTCTACAACAGAAGAAAGAAACTGTTGCAAAAAAGAGTAAAATCCCATGATTGGAGGAACTCTGTGGTCAGCCTCAGTAAGAAGCTGAGATCTCTCATAAAATCCTCCAAAACTAGTTACGAAAACAAATTCGCCACTGATTCTAAAGACAACCACAAAGCATTTTATAGCTATGTCAAGAATCTCAATGGCAATACTCAGATCTGCTCTGAGTTACAGCACAATGGCATTAAATATACAGAACCAACTGATATTGCCAACATCCTGGCAGATAGGTTCATTGCTAACTTTACCCTTCTCTCATCCCCTAAAGGGCTTATCTCAATACTGGAAGAATGCCAAGTTCCTGTAATCACGGCTGCAGAGGTAATTAACACACTCTCCAAAGCCAAGAACACAACATCCATGGGACCTGACAACATCACAGGCTGCGTTCTACATAAATTACAGCATGAACTGGCACCCCACCTAAGTACCATGTTCAATCATAGCCTCACCTCAGGCTTTCTGTCTACTGAATGGTGCACAGCAATGGTTATCCCACGTCACAAAGGGGGAGCCATCACAGACCCCAGGAACTACCGCCCCATTAGCCTGATGAGCCTGGTCTGCAAGGCTATCGAATGTATCATCATGGAACTTATAAACAATGACATTGGTAATCTCCAAACTCTGGACCCTACCCAGTTCGGGTTTGTAAAAGGCAGATCATGTCTCCTAAACCTGATAGACTTCTTTGAAGCGGTCACCAAAGCTGTAGATGAGGGTAAGGTGGTTCACACAGCCTATCTAGATCTCGCCAAGGCTTTTGACACCATCCCCCACTCTGGAAATATAGATAAACTCACTAAACTAGGTATAAATCCCTATGTCACAAGATGGGTTGCCAACTGGATCACTGACAGACCCCACAATGTGAAAGTAGCAGACTCTAAATCCAACTTCAGACCAGTGACAATTGGAGTACCACAGGGTTCAGTCCTAGGTCCTCTCCTGTTTGGTATCTACTTCTCTGAAGTACAGGCTAACACAGAAGGTCTTTGGCTAACAAAGTTCGCAGATGACTGCAAACTTGGAGCCATAATCAAAACTCCTAACGACGTGGACATCCTACAAAAAGGCCTCACTGAGACAGATGCCTGGTGTCAAAGCCATGGCCTCAAGTGCAATACCAAAAAGTGCATTGTCATCCCTTTTGGTAAAAACTCTGTACCCATGAACTACCACATAGGCGGAAGTCTACTTAACACTGAAAGTGTGATAAGAGACCTTGGGACACAGGTGGACATTAGTCTCTCCTTTGATAATCACATCGCCACAGTAGTCAGGAAATCCTTCTATGTCGCACACCTCATCACAAAAGGTTTCCCATCCATGAAAAAAAGGTCATTGTTCCCCTCTACTCATCACTCATTAGACCCATTATAGAGTACAATGCCCCTTTTGGTATGTACCTCACAAGACATCTACAACAACTGGAAATGCCACAGAAATATCTCACAGAGGATTACTGGCCTCAAACAGATGCCCTATGCAGACCATCTCAAAAAACTCCAGCTTTTCTCTGTCGCATATTGCTTACTCACAGGCGATCTCTGCCTAACATACAAAGCTGTGTCAAACCCAGAGCTGTTGGACATGCTCCACTTAATGAAATCCCAATCCCTCCAAGCTACATGCTCTAGGGAACTAATCCTTGTCACCACAATAAACAGAACATGCTGGAGGGATAGATTCCTGTCCCAGAGACTTCCCATACTCTGGAACAAACTACCTGTCTATATCAAACAAAGCTCCTCATTAGCACTCTTCAAGAAAAATCTTGATGATTGGATGGGAGATAGGAAATTCACCCTGGGGATCACTTCTGTGGCTCTGCCAGACAGGGGCACAGGAAAATAATTTTCTTGGGTGGCAAAAGTCAGGGTACCATTTGGCTAGGCTTATATAGGCCCTAGGGCCAATAGCCTAGTAACTACCTATGAACACTATATCAGTTGGTAGACCAATCCAACAAAACATAAATTGTTCAACTCATTGCTTTCACGTAAACTTCATTCCTCCTAAAAACATTTTTCTGTATGTATTGCTCCTACAAATTCAATTTTTGTATGTAATTTATTCCTACCCTTTTCTAGGATTTGGAAGGGTTGCAGGGTTTGATTCTCACATGGGGTAAATGGCCAGGTTTAAAATGGTCCACAAGGACAGTTAGCCTAGTACTAATCTATGAATCTATGAATCTAAAGATTCAATTTCCTGTTCTTTGATCTCAGTTGCAATTTTACTACTTTAAATATGGTTGGTTCAGACTTTGATTTCCATTTTCTGGTAATTGCTTTTTTGGCAGCCTCCAGAATTAAACTTAACAAGGCCTTACTATGTCTGGACAATTCAGATCCCGTATCCCAGCTAAAAAAAAACATTCCTTACTTACAACCATTTGCTCACCCAGTACTCTTGACAGAGGTCTCTGTAGGGAATTTTTATAGTCTGCCAACTGATTATACTCCAAAAACATATGATCCCATGAAACTATTTCTTCCCCATTACACCTCCAACATTTGCCATCTACTGAGGAAAAATTCTATGGAGTCTGCTTGGGGTTTAAAAGTAGCTATGCAAACACTTCAAGCAAAAATCTTAAATCTTCCAGACTTTATTGCATGTTTGGCAACCATATGTATGTCCGCTCATAACTTTGTGAATTGCTTATCTAATCTCCCTCTTCTCAGTCTTTTCTGTCCTTCTCTGATTAGTGTGTAGTGGTCTTAATAATCACATTCATTTTAATTCTGCTTTAATCCGCGGTGGTACAGCAGTAGTGTTGTTGCCTCACAGCAAGAGGTTCTCCCATTCGATTCTCAGCTGGAGTGTGGGGAGTGCCTTCTGTGTGGAATCTGCATGTCCTCCCCACGGTTGGGTGGGCATTTGAAAACATACGTAAATGGGCGTGCCTTCGTTGAAGTTTGAACGTCGAGCTGGCATCTCGGCATTCGTGAAAATCTACTGCCAATCATTAGCGGACCGGAGTTGTGCTGTGGCGACCCCTAACCGGGAAAAGCCGAAAGACAACAACAACATTTTAAGTCTGCTTTAAAGAAACACAATTTAAGATTATTGAAGCAATGTTTCATTTTCTCAATATAGTTTAGATAGCACTTTTTAAGAGAGATTTTATACACATTTGTTATTTCCTTTTTTTGTAAGGGAATTTTATCAATTAAACTTTCATGTGGTATTAGTATTGTACAAAAAATGTTTTATTTAATTGTTCTAGTCAGAGTCTGTTGAAGTCATTCATAGAAGAAAGTGCTTATTCTGAATGATAAAAGATTTTTTTCCTGGTATGTGTATTCACTTGGTGTTCTCTGTATACAGATATGCATCTATATGTATTTATATCTATATTATATATATATATGTATGTATGTATATATACATATATATATATATATATATATATATATATATATATATATATATATATATATATATACACATAGATATATATACATACATGCAGCATACATACACACACACATAAAAAAAAAAAAAAACATTCCTTACTTACAACCATTTGCATACCCAGTACTCCTGACAGAGGACTCTGTAGGGAATTTTTATGTTCTGCCAACTGATTATACTCCAAAAACATATGATCTCACGAAATATATATATAGATCCACTATGTAATCTTGAAATACTGAAATCCCGAAATTCAGTATTTCGAAATTACATAGCCGAAAACCCAAGCACAACTCACAATTCCGAAAACACACAACCGCAAAATTCAAAATGCTGAAACTATGCTACACATACAGTACACACATAAACAAACACGACCCCCCACAATGAAATAACTGCATCTACACTATAGATAAACAGGGGGACAAGCCCCCCTGCACCCCCATGTGGGGAGCTGCAGCCCCCACACCTCCCTACTTATATATTCTAACTCCGAAGTTGCACAAACAGAAACACAAACGAAACTCACACACATCTTACAGTCCCTCACACATGGACACACACACACACACACACACACACACACACACACACACATAACAGTCACAACACACACTTACACACACTAAAGCCCCTAACCAACACATTTACACACACAAACATACCTAAATTCAACTGATACATTAAACACACCGCACCAGCAGAAACGGAAATTCAACACCTTCATGCTTCGGGATTTTGAATTGTGCGCTTCTGCCAGTTTTGGAACTTTGAGTTTTCAGCTATGTAATTTTGAAATGCTGAATTTTGGGATTTCAGTATTTTGAAATTACTTAGTGGACCCATATATACATATGTGTGTGTATATATATATATATATATATATATATATATATATATATATATATATATATATATACTCAAACAAACACACACACACACACACACACACACACACACACACACACACACACACATAGCTGTAGTACTCTATACCAGCTGGACAAATATCAACATCCATAACATCAATGTAAAAATGTTGAAAAAGAAGATTGACAGCTACTGCAAATGATCCGAGGATTAACCTCAGAGGAGGCTAAACCAAAAGCAAGTGTTTTTGGATAGGCAAGATTCCCTGCACCCCACCACCACCTGCTAATCATGGATATTAACTCCAAGATCCTGTAATTCTGGATTGTTTATTGCTGATCTCACAGATGTGAATCAACTCTTTCTGTTGACCAAATGGTGTCGACCAGAGAATGTCATTTCAGTATTTCACTCAAAAAGACCTATATATAATTACCTCAACTACTCCTACTCAACCAACTCTCAATAGCACATAAACTGTACTACCAATCTGATAAGAACCCCAGCACTTCAAAACTTAATTCACCCCTACACCACCACCAGAACCCTTAGATCAAGTCATCAGAACTGCATAAATGTCATCAAGCACAACAATGATGCAGGTAAATCTCTCTTTGCCTGCTCTATTGCTAGAACCTGGAACTCACTCCCAAGCCACCTTACCTCTACCACCTCTACTTCCCAATTTAAAAAAACTTCTCAAAACCCACTGCATAACTATTTGGCACTGCACATGTTACTCACCAGGCTAGACCATTTCACTGTGCTGGTGCTAGGACGCTGCTAGGGATAATTGACTCCTCACTATGTCCTCTTGCCAGTAATCTGCTTAGTATCTAATGCTTTCTAACCAACTCGAGAGAAAAAAAATATTTTCTTCTTTTTCTTTTTATATATTCACTGCTCACATATTTGGATGTTCTTTTATACTGTACTGTATACTGTATGTACTGCATAAATGTATCCTATATGTATATTACTATTATGTATCTTTAGATGCTGTTGTGTTTTCACTATTGAATTGTATTGTTTGCTTGGAGCTTTTCTACACGGGCCTCCGCTGAAAATGGACCTGCGTCCAGTCGGACTTTATTGGTTAACAAATGCAAAATAAAATAAAATAAAAATAAAATAAAAAAAAAATATATATATATATATATATATATATATATATATATATATATATATATATATATATATATATATAGATATATATATATATATAGATATAGCTATAGATATATAGATATATACAGATATATATTTACATATGGGTCTACTATACATAATCAAACCACACTTCGCCGAAACTCTTTTAGTGGAGACAAAAAGCAAACCTTCACATCAGTGAAAAATTCCACAGAGAAAGGAAGCAGTTGGCCAATGTTAGGAAACTGCCCTTTTTCCCACAGTAGTGTGATCTCAGAGTTGATATATAAAGTTAGGGGTGGTTTATGGACATACCTTCAGCAATCTGGATTCATACGTAGAGTTTGTGCTTCAACAGGCTTTTTATTGTTTTATTTTTTCCCTTCTTTTTATGAGATTTTCAACTTTTTATTATGTTAATGTTTATTAATTGCAGTAATAGAGTTTTACCAGATTTCTTCAAATGATTAGTTTGGGTTTTATTTGTTTAATTAATTAATTAATTTATTTTTTCATCCATTCACTAATTTTGGCTTGTTTTGTTTATTTCATTTTGTTAGTTTGGGATTTGTTATATCGTATAGGTAGGAGTTATATTAACCCATTATTTATTTGCTTGTTTTATTCATATGCTTCTGTTTATATATATGTATGCTAAGTTAGGTGTCATTATATATGTGTGAATTACTGTATTGAAGATTGTTTATAGTTGCAACGTTGCTGCAGTCTGTGCAGGTTGTTCTGTTACTGGGGCATTTTATTGTGTGTTTAGATTTGAACTGCATTTTTGATCTTTGTGGTAGTGTTTAATTATTGTCTTATGGAAATACATGTAGATTTATTTATGGGGTTTGTGCATATTGTGGTTAGTGCTGATTTTTATGTTGCTGGGCTTTTTATGCCATGTTGTGTGGAAGTCTTTCAATCTTTTTCTGGGGATACATGCATCATACTTGATGCCACATTTTGTGTTGTGACTGGGCTTGCCATATTGTATTACAAGTATGTAATTTGTGGGAGGCACTTTCAAGTTATGTATAGTTTTTGCTACTGTATATTTGCTTTCACTATTAATAGTCTAGTGTGCATAATTTATCATTTATTGAATTAGCTTTATTAGTGTTTAAGTAAATTGCTAATTTATTATGTATGTCAGTTTTATGCAGTTTTAGTTGTTACTTGGCATGTAGTCCCAAGGACCACTAAGAAGCCTAACCCAAATTCCCAATTGCCCGAGGACACTTCCTGGTTGAGTGACTTGCTCAAGGTCAAAAGTAGGCAAATAAAGGTGAAAAGATACAAACCTTGTACCCATCACACAGGAAGGAGATAGTTAAAAGAAAGTTTTAGTCTTTAACAGTAATTGCACTGTCCTTTTAGAAGGTGACATAATGTAGTTTTCTTAGTTACTTATTTACTTCTGATTGCTATATTGATGTGCTGTATTTGTTTTCTTTCTTTTTTCAAGTTACATTCTTATTCTTGCTATTGTAGGTGTTTGGAAGATATTCATGTTCACTTTATTTCATCTGCTATTTTTTCAACAGCCTATTCAAACTGCATTCCACAAAACTGTAACTCCAAAAATGTAAAAGTCACAGTTTCCATACACCCCATTATTGGGCCATCAGTCCCACACATCCTCTCTCTATATATATTACCAGTGTCAGTAACACAACAAGTAGCACACTTTATTTTTGAGTCCTGTGAATCAAAGCCATCTTCTTACTCATCAGGATACATGTGTGACTATATACTTTGTTGCAATTTGTTTGAACTACTAAATTAGCGGGTGCATTGTTGTGAAACATTTTTGGAAGCTGCCTGCATAAATCAAATCATGCAGTGTGATCAGCACGGTTGTACTAGCAGGCTCCTCTATATTTCTTTCCTGAAGCTTTCCTTCAGAAAACAGTCAGATATGTTATTTGCCTGCATTACCTTACACTGAATAATCTCTTAAGAAATCTTTCAGCTTTCTCATAGACTACACTGAATTTAGTAAAAGCAGATACTGAAAGTAGATTCAGAAAGTACAGTTGTCTAAAATTTTATCATGACAGTAAGTGTCCATATCTTCACTGTTGCAGTATTCATAACCTAAGGGATCTCTTGCCAAGGGCAGCCCAACATCCGGCCAGTATACCAAAGCCTTTAGTTCTCAAAGGTGTCATGCATCACACGTATGCTCCCCACACAAGACATAGGGCATAAAGGTGGCATATGGAGACAGTCAGAACTAGAAAAGCCCTAGGAGGAATAGAATGTCTCTAGGGACAATGAAATACATGTGCATTCAGAAGGAGAAAAAGAAGAAGACCCCCTCAGCCAGGAAGGCAAGAAAGAATAGGCTAGAGCAGAGGGGGCAAGAGGGAGGCAACAAATACTGCATCAGTTGAAAGAAGAATATCTACTGTTTTCTTAAGATTTTACACAACTCTGCTATGTCCTTCCATATCACTGTTGCAGTATTTATAACCTAAGGAGAGTACAAAAGCTGAAGAAGAAGCCTGGGAGCAGGAAGGCATGGAAGAGCTTTCCAGAAACACATGCAGGATAGCCTTTGCAAAACCAGTTCTGGCCTTGTAAATAAAATCCAACTTGCAATGCTTAGTGAAAGCATGAACAGAGGACCAAGTAGCAGCCTGAAGGATGGAATTGGTATTCAGCCCTTTGAGAAAAAGCACCAGATGAGGCAACAGTCCTGGTATAATGAGCTTTTAATGAAGAGGAAAGATGTGTCATGAAAAGAATAACAAAAATAAATGACCTTAGAAATCTAGGAAGAGATGGTTTACTTAGAAACAGCCAAACCCACAGATTGGGGATAAAAGGAAACAAAAAGCTGCTCAGATTTGTGAAAAAAACTTCAGTTTTATCCAAATAATAGCTAAGCTGTCTAGGCAAATCCAAGGTGTAAAGAACTTTCTCACCGGCAGACTGTGGAGAAGGAAAAAAGGAAAGAGGATGTAGAATGATTAAGGGACAACTCATTGCATACCTTGGGCATAAAAGAAGGACTAGCACAAAGAGACATCATTTATCTGTGAAAAGCTATGAAAGGAGGAACAGCCATGACAACCTGAAGTTCAGACACTCTTAGCTGAAGTGAGGACCAAAAGAAGAACAGTCTTTCAAACACAATGTTGCAAGAAAGCTGAAGCAGCAGCCTCAAAATGAGCATGAGCCAATTTTTGAAGTACAAAATTGAGGTTCCAAGAATGTGGAATTGGCTTCCTGGGAGGCCTGATATGAAGAATGCCTTTAAACTGCTTGACCTGAAATATAGAATTCAAAGGAGAAGGCAAGGGCAGAAAAGCAAAAATTGCTGGGAGGTGAGCTTTCACTGATGAATATGCCAACCCAGCTTGGAGCAAATCACACAAATAAGAGAGAACATGATGAGCCTCCACAGATAAGGGATCCTAATGGTGAGAAAGGCACTAGACAGAAAGTAGCTTTGATTTGGACATTCATGGTAGTGCATTTTCTGGCCACCTCCAGGGCCCAAAGCACATCCCCAGAAAAGAGGTGCTTAAAAGGGATCAAAACCCTATCACCCACAGCATCTGTTGAACTGTGGACAAGTGAGGATGGATAAGAAACCATTGTCTTGTATGAGAATAACTACCCAGTGAGGTAACTTGTGGTGATTGCCCCTGGCCAAATGAGAAAGAGGGAGGAACCAAGGCTTTGCAGGTCAAAAGGGAGTCACAAGCAAACTTTTGGAAGAGTACTACCAGATCTTGTGCATTACTCATGGTAACAGAGGAAGGGGAGGGAAGGCATACAGAAACATCCCCTTCCAATGCAGAGACAGGGCATGCACTTTCTAAGTCAGAGGACTTGAGAGTCTGGAACAAAAATTCAGGAAGCTGTCTGTTCAGAGGAGAGGCAAAAAGATCTACCTGACCAATGGACAGTGCCCAGTAATACATCTCTGTGAAGCATCCATTTATGTTCTTGTGCTCCATGGGAATGTAAACTGACAGAAGAGTCACTTGATACTGGATATTAGATTCTAGACCTGAAGAGCTAGTCTGCAAAGAGGATAGGTCCTTGTACCCCTTGCTTGTTGACATACCATATCAATATGCAAATTCTGAGGGGATGAAAGAGGGAATGAAAAGCCTGAAGAGCTAGAAGCAGAGCCCTTATTTCCTTTATATTGATGTGGTCCATCCTCTGATGCAGAGGCCAGAGATCCTGAATCTTGAGAAAGCTGAATGAGGTCCCCAATCATCTGTTTGAAGCATCTGTGAAGAGCTCTTGAGTCAGGGCTGAAGCTTGGAAAGGAAGCACCGGGTTGAGAGAAAGGTGATGAATCCACCACTGAAGCTCGAGCTTAAGACAAGGAAGGAAGTCCAGGGGGTGACAATGTTGAAGCCACACTGACTTGAGGTACCATTGAAGCTTTCTCGTGTTGAGCTTGGCCATATAGAGTGTTGGAATGATGGTAGCCATGAACACAAGAAACATGAGAAATTCCAATGTCGTGACTGATGCCAGAGGAAGAAGAGACTGGAAAAAGGCAGTAAGAGACAGGACCCTGGGGACAGGCAGAGATGCCAAAATTGGGATGGTCTGAAGCCAAGAAAAATATGATCCTGAGAAGGGGTCAGAGATGATTTCTGGAAGTTTATGGTGAACCCTGGATTCTGCAACAGGGAAATAGTAAACTGAAGATCCTCAAGCAGAGTACTGTGGGAAGAAGCTTGAATGAGCAGATCATCCATATAGGGAAAGATCTGAATTCTTCTCATTCTGGAAAAGGCAATGCCAGGCATGAGGCATTAGGTGAATACCCTGGATAGCAGTAGAGAGGCCAAAGCAGCAAACTGAAACTGGAAGGAAGAAACAGGGGATGTATGGGGATATGAAGGTAGGCATCCTTGCAATCTAGAGAAATGAGAAATGCAAAGGAGTAGAAGACAAGAAAAAGGGTCTGAAAAGATAGCATTCAAAAGGAAGGAATCTTGAGAAAGGTGTTGAGATGGCAAAGGTCCAGAATTGGTCTCCAAATAATGGTGTCATGAGGCCAAGGCTAAACCCTACAGACAGTATTTATAAAGATACATGTGGTACACAAGCAACACCTCACGCCACCTCAGGGCCACCATCCCCAATATTTAGCTTGCTAGTGCAAGTGTACACCTTTAGGTTTACTGTTCATTAGCTGGAACTCGGCCGGTAGACATGGTGTTTGGAATTTCAAGCACTGCAAAATAACACTCATGTGTGGCCCATAGTTGTCAAGCATCTGCAATAAGGCTGAGGATGGGTAGGGGTTTCAGCTTGAAACACAACAGTGAACTGAAACATACATCCAAAGCTTGCTAAGAATGGCTGTATCTGAACAAAGTCAAGGTTATGAATTCTGCCAGACATAACCCTAACTCTACAGCAATAGTGAAGCCACTGTGTGACCTCCAAGGGCTATGCACATGAGCTGACCTTGCAATCTGGCAGAGTTGGGGGACATTTGTAGGGCAGAGTGACCAAATAATGGCAAGTGAATATGGGGCATGCTAGTATACCCCTTCCAGGAATAGTGACTGTTGTAGTTCACTTAACAGGTGCTTCAACAAACCATCATGTTAAGGCTGTGCACACTTATACAAACCGCATATTGTATGTATCTCATTCAGCATCTGCACAACTAACACATTTGTTTGATACTGCATTGGAATGCACAGGTCATATGTCACATATCAGATGTGTGTAATGTTAAAAAATGCAGTACTGTGGCCCCATTGAATATCATAGAAGAGGCCGGCATGTCAACAAGGGTGTATACACTCCTCATATCCACATTAAGCTTTCAAGGTTGTCAGTGTAACCGGATTTTATTGCACATACATGCACTGCTGATGATGAGATCTGCAAATCAAAGGACAGGCATTGATTACTGACATCAGTCCTCATATCATCCCAGGTAGGTGTCAGACAAACACATAGGGGCTGTGAGCAACAGAACAAATATAACTGCCACACACATACACATTCAGCAATGGTGTGTACACTTGTGAGGTATGGTGCACAGTACATGCCAGTGTGCTGTACAGGTGCACAGCAATATTGTGTACATAGGTGCAGTGTGTCCCAGGGGAAGGGGCATCACCGAGTAACACAACTCATGCATCACAGAGATGTATAATGTTGATAACAAGGATTGAGTATGGCTGCAATGCATGCTGTTCAGTGCCATATGTCATGCATGTTGACTGTAGGGTAATGAGAGGTCTGTGTAATATCTTTGTGCCACCTCACCTTTAAGTAAGTGTGTGTGTGTGTGTGTGTGTGTGTGTGTGTGTGTGTGTGTGTGTGTGTGTGTGTGTGTGTGTGTGTGTGTGTGTGTGTGTGTGTGTGTGCGTGAGTGTAGAAGTATACCATAACGTACAGGTCTTAATTTACATTTCCTGTCTGCCCCTCACAGGTGGAGAGGTGGGTCAGGGTCCTTCCTGCAGACAAACTGATGTTAGTGTCCATACAGACTCTGACAATGATGATAGGCATAGTGAGGCACAGGCAGGGTTGTCAGGGGCTGAATCTGTGTCATTGGTTGACATCACACTTTTATTCACCCCATCCCCGCACACAGTCACAATGCCCATATATACCTCATCACCAGTGGCCATAGATGAGGGACAGTTGGTAGTGGCAAGGGACAGGAAAGTGTGGTGACTATGGCAAGTGTGACTGTACACAACAGCCATAGCCGGATGACTGATGAGGTACCACACAGGCAGATGTACAGGGGTGCTCATTGGAGGACTGCTGTCTATCATGTCCCTGGCAGAAGTACCACAGCAGATGTCACCAAATGCATGTTTCAGGCCATCATGGAGGCACAGGCACATATGGAATGATACACCAGAGATAGACTAAGGCTCCAGAGGGCTACTCTTCCTGCTGTATGTGACTACATCCATGATCTTGCAGGTGCCCACCGTTATTTTCCAAAAGTCATGGATAGACGGTTGGGTGAGATGGTGGGAATCCTCAACCATTTGGTGTCTGTGGTAGAGCATGTGGTGGGAGTAGGGCATCGGCCACATGGGCGTAGGTCAGCAACACCAACAGGTGGAGGTCTACGTGGATGTGCAACAAATCATGGCTGCTCTCATAGTGGCAGTTCCAGCACCAGCACTACAGGGAGGGTGCTGTCCACACCACAATGCAGCAGGCCACGTGCACGTGGTCCTGGCCAGTCCCAACAGAGACGTGGATCCAGTGGACAATTGTCATCATCAGGGAGGAGTTCCATATCTGGGTTTCTGCTTGGTAGTGCCTGTGCAACCCCTGGAAGGCACAGTTCCCATGTCTGCAGCTGGACACGGTGAACTGTACACCCTGCCACATACAGTCTGCAGCTGCCCAACATACTCCTGTATAGGGCAGCCACATGGCAGGAATGTGTGCATACATCACCAACACAGCTAGGGCACCTCCATACCTACACACACCACATCTGCACAGGCCATTTAATAAAGAGCCCCCTAACCCACACACATGATGTCAACCAAATGGCTCAGCCTAGGCCTCAGGCAAACCCACAACATACCCTGTGCATATGATGATACCTGTGCCACATCCCTGTCATCCATACCATCGATGCAAGGGCATGCTGATATGGTTCTGATGTACAGGGTGAATGTACTAAGGATTATCAATGTAATGCTATTTAACATGTTGTCAGCTGGAATTATTAATGCTTACACATCAGGGTGTGTAGTTGTCCAGCCATGATGCATAATAACTGTTATTAACACTGACTGATTGTGGTCTCCATAATGTATTCTGTTTGTGTTCTAGGTGTCTATGTGTCAGCAGGATGTTGATCTGCTGTTGTTTCCTACAAGGGGTGTGACACTGTGGTGACACATTGAGTCTGTCATATCCTGGGTACAGCTGAACAGAAGTAACAGGTCTGTATAACAGTTACTGCATGTGTCACATGGCTGATAGGTCTGAGGGGTGTATACAAGTGAGTGCATGGTGGCTGATGTACGCAGCTCTTCTACAGTGGACAATGGTAAGTGTACTGGGTGGCACACAACAATTGTTTGTGAATAACACACACACAGAGGCTTTTGTGTTGATGCAATACACAGAGAATACTGTTCACATGGATGTACTTCATTTTGCAGTGAACTCGTTTTGGCCTATGTAATTCCACCAAGACCAAACTGCCAAAACATTACATCAATAAATAATCAATCCACCAGTTTAATGTCATTGACAATGGTACAGGCAGGGTATATGTCCTCTTCCCCAATGTAGTGCAGTCCTGGATTCAAAAGGATTCAAAAGGATTCAAAGAAACTTTATTGTCATTTAGGGCCACACAAGTGCAGCCTAAACAAAATTACAAATGTCAGCTCATGAGAGAAATGCAGTGCAAATAATGTAGATCCAGCAGTATCAAAGAATAACATAAACAAGAAAATAACACTTATGACATGCAAGAGGTAGTTTACATTACATAAACACATTCAATACCCATTATCCAGTGATAAATAATAAATACCCACAGCCTAACCCCCTACACTGTTATTATATTGAATAAACAGAGACTAGTGAATAGCAGCTGTTTAGTTACCATATTGCACTTGTTAACCTTAGACATGTCTCAGTATAGCCATCATATTACATAATAGAAATGCTGAAGATAATTACTCTGAGCAACAGGATTAAATAAAAAAAAGAGGCTTCAATGTATCAGGTATTATGATTAAACATAATAATAATAACATTATTAAAAATAATTAAACATTAAACATAATAATATTATGGTAAACATATGTCTGCTGGTGTGGGGGCACAGGCCCCCACTTTGGAGGGTGTGGGGTGGTGTAGAATCACACATAGTGTGATTAACAATTATGTAACCTGTTATCATAAACTGTACAGTATAACAGCTCACTAAGAGGGGGGATATGCACAACAATAACCCCTATGTGGGTGACTGTGCCCACAACAACCACATCCAACTATATATACCAACTCTAGTATCACTGTACAGCTGTACAGTGGGAAAGAGGGCATTTACACATCCACTACTAGTTTTGATGGAATGAATTTCCACAAGATGATTGCTTTGAAATGTTATCTTTTGCCATTTAGTTCTCGGACAAATGATCTTCTGGGAAATATATTTTCTGCAAACTGAAGTAGATCCCTTCACATACACACACACTTACTTGGCACCACTGAGAGTAGAACCCCTAACTAGTTACTTATTGCTACTAATGTGTTTGGCCTTAATTGCACACACCACAGAGCTTGTAGGGTGAGGTGTGTCCCGAACTTCCTGTTAAGTGAAGAACATCACTAGGCCTTGTACAGTATGGTAATGTGGGATGTACTGGATGTTAATGAACAATACATAGTATGACATACTGTCATATGCACATTGAAAAACAAGTACAGTCATAGACACATTTGACAGACCTGGGTTTAACAGTGCTAACTACCTTGTCAGTGAGTCCATACTGTTACAGAGTTTTTGCACACAGCACATGCATCATTGGGCTGGATAGTGTCATCAGTTACCTGTATGGTTGATGGTGACAGCGGTCCTCATACAGTGGACCTTGGGACATGTACTGGCAGTACAATGGTGTAAAGACAGTATACCCAGCACCCACGGGTCTATATCAGGACATCAAAGTTTTAAAACTTTGAATGTTATAATATCAACCCGTTTTAAACGAACTCTAAAAATAGTAAAGCTGCAGAACACCAAAATCTTTCCTAGGGAAAGAATTCGGTTGGCTGGTTCTGTGGCTTTGCTATTTTCAGCACTGTGGTGGAAATTTATGGGTCGGGTTCAGGTAAGTGTGCAATTGTGTGCTTGTTAGGATTAGGGTGCGGGTTAGGTGAGTTAAGGTTAGGGCGCAGGTTAGTTGAGTTAGGGTTAGGGCACGGGTTAGGTGAATTAGGGTTAAGGGCGGGTTAAGTGAGTTAGTGTTAGAGCATGGGTTAGGTGAGTGTGCAATAGTGACAGACCTTAGAGTTAGGGTTTGGGTTAAGGTAAGTGGATAGATAGTAGTGTATGTATAGTTTAGTGTAGGGTTAGTTGTAGGATTATAAGTGTATGTGTGTGGATTGATGTTTTTTAGGTGTGCTTGTGTTGTGTGTATGTGTTTTGGAATAGTGAATTTTTTCCCCAAGGAAAAAAATTGCTGTTCTGAATGTTCGCTATTATGTGGTGTAGATATTTTAGGTTCGATGAAATAGCGTTTGCTATTTTCATCTTTCGACAGTGTGATATAAACACGCACCCACACCCCACATTGGATATTGTACTTACTGAAACCCATGATAATGCTCTGACATACCTACAATCACACATTGACCAGAATTGCAATACAAACCCTTGTCTATCTAATCAGTGCTACTACAGGCATATGCATTTATTGCACATGCCACAGGGATAGTAGGGTGAGGGTTTGTCATGCCTCTCCTAATGTCAGCAACATCACCATTCCTTATAACGTATGGCAAAGTTTAGTGTATTTGGAGAATGTGGCCTCAGAATGATGTCTCTTACAAATATGCACACTCACACACAATTGCACACACACACACACGCACACACGCACACACGCACACACGCACACACACACACACACACACACACACACACACACACACACATTTGCCAGGACTCAGGGGGTAAACCATGCCTATTTACCCATTTCTAGAACAGTGTTATACTGGTACTGAAAGCTCCAGGTAGCCCATATGTTGAAGAGTGTAACAAGGTACATTTAATGTGAATTACAGCAGCAGCCATTTCTAAGTATAGCAATGGGGGGTGTAGTGGGTGAGAAGGCTCTCAGAGTTTTTTCACCTACAAGTTTACAAACACACAGACACTGTTATTCTCAGTAATGCACACTGACACATTTGTCAGTACTGAGGTCCATAGGTGCAGGTGTTCCTAGGTGTGTACCAGGCTAATGTCCATGGAGATATGAGAAATGTAGGGCATGTGGGTACGCTGGTATCATGGCACCTGACATTTGTCAGCAGGCCATCTATCAACCAATGTCACTTGAATGATCCCTAGGGTGACAGTTAAATTCAACATCCAATCATCTGGTTTTCTCTTGCAGAGGGCCAGTGAGGTGCTTCAACTGACATGTATGCAACATATATTGCATAACATGGCCAGTGTCTGGGTTAGAGACCTGTACCCAAGCATGTTCTGTTGACTTTGGTAGTCTGGTTGAGGTATCCATGGCATGTGGTGCATACGGAGGGGGATTTCCTAGCTCTGGCATGCATAACACAGCTGGGCAGACATGTCAGTGTCAGTCAATCAGAGATTGCCTTTAAGCAGCCAAGATGGATACTTGACATCTGCACATCTGTACAGAGGACAGACATAAATTAGCTAGCCAGCAGGTTATGCTTTAGGATGAATGTTTTGACAGATAGATGCCTGAAACTGATAGGTATGCCATTACTACATGACAGCAGTCCTCAATTACATGTCCTAAAACATAGTAGTCTACAGTTAATATCAGCATATCAGATCAATATCCAATAGGAGATACTTAAAAACATCAGCTCAAACACCAAGAACATGATAGTACTCAGAGTCCAGCTTTGCTTACAGGGATGTATGGTTCCTCTACTACAATCTGCAATTTACTCTTACTTGGAAAAGCACTGTTAAAATAGTAATGTAATAATACAATACATGCAAGTGTGATTGTACATAACCTGGAATACTACCCAAGTATGAAATACATACAAAGAGAAAAGATTGTGGTACTACCCATATATACTCAGGTGTCCCATACAGTATACTCACACCCCTTGCTACTGTAATGACAGCACATAGAATCATGTTATGTACATGGAATTAAATACACTTATTAAAGATGTCATTACCCTGCTATTTTATCAGACTAAAATGTGATCACTGGTTATCAGAGCTGAGCTATGCTTATTAGGTGTAAGCAATGTAAATGCTAAGCAGATTTGCACAATGGTAAGCAAAGCCTATATGGTGTAAGTGCCTTTTCATTTAACTGTACATTAGCACCGCTTACCATAGTGCAAACCCACTTAAAGCTGCTCAAAACTGCCTTAACCACTCTGTATCCAACAGTCTTTGTTCTGCCTAACAACAAAATGAACAGCCCTTGTAGGTCTTGAACCCAGGCTCCTCTAGACAATAGTCACTGCATTTAACCACTGCACCATCTAAGCTCCAAACATGTTTGTTGCTTTATCTACTATCTCAGTCAGTACAGGTACTGAATAATAGTGAAAAACTGCTTTGACTACTACAATTGTTTACTACTTGTTAGTGAAAATAGTGTTGAATCAGTCATGTTTTTATATCTAAATATACACATATCAGATGAATATGGTGGGATATATCTTAGAAGATATATACAACACTCATGTTTACACATAACAAGGATATGGATATATATATATATATATATATATATATATATATATATATATATATATATATATATATAGGTTCATAGATTATAGATTAGTGTGTGTGAACCTGTTATGAACCTAATCTAAAATCTATGAACCTATATATATATATATATATATATATATATATATATATATATATATTTATACACATGTATATATATATATATATACATATATATGTACACATGCACACACACACACACACACACACACACACATATATATATATATATATATATATATATATATATATATATATATATATATATATATATATATATATTTATATATATATATATATATATATATATATATATATATATATATATATATTTATGTAACATATGCTCATAACATGTAGTGGAGTCATACCTCAACATCATAACTCTCAACCTCTTAGTGCAAGGGAACATAATGTAAGTATTGCAGTTATAAATGCAGAATGTTGCTATAGTAACAGTGATTGTGTCAACAGACATGTGAAGGAAGGCTCTTCTGAAACTGACATGTACCTCATCAGTTATTGACAGACATCATAAAATCATCATACTGAAGTACCACACAAATCACAGTAATGATCCTGTGGAATACAGCAGAAATATGACCAATAAACGTGGACAGTCAGAAATAATCTGGTCAGTCGAGAGGTATACAGATAACTCCTTAGTTGCAAGATGTGTGGACCAAGCCTAACAAAGAGGCTGTTTACAGCCATGAAAATGGGGATATATCACAAACACTGGAGTAGATAAGCTCACACAGTTAATGCATTCACACCCTACTGTCTTTCCTAACACATATTAACTGGAGGAGCAGAGGTCCCAAGCCCACATACTTCCCACTAGTTAGTGACATACATCTTCACAGCATCCCGCTGCTTTGTCAGAAATACACAACACATATGATGGCCAGGCAACAGTGCATCTGACAAATATCTGTACATAACATCACACTAGGTAAATACATTGAGCTGCTAGGCATGTCACCAAGCACTGTCTAAACTACAGGCAGACTGCCACAACACTACCCCAATTTTTTCTATGGGGAATACATATGTAATTGCAAATACAGCAGGCACTACAGGCATGTTACAGCATGGAGTAACAGACACCATTGTGAAAGTGCATACCTACAACCAATCTCAACACAGTCACAGCCACATTATGGTAAGCCTAATTAATAGTACAGTATATGGACTGTGTGATCAAAACCATCATCATATTTGCCACTCACACACTAACCCTACATATACTGGTCCAATACACAGTGTAGTCTGATGCCTGACTGTGGTATGAGACATGTCTCAGTCTGACCATACAAACATATAAACTGATAGGGTACTAGAAACTGGAGTAGCATGCAACGTCAGATAGAACAGGACCAAGAACCCTGACATCTACCCCAGTCTGTACACAGGCCAAATAACATATTCACAATACACTGCTACACAATACTGACACTCTGTCAACAATCACCATAAGTACACAGACCTCACTACTGTACAGACTACAACAGAATGTCCAGGTTTTGTCCTCAAATATAAGGCCTCCTAAACATAATATTTATGGCAGTCTAATATATCACTTTCTTGATATCAGGAAGGATGTCAGTAAATAGTGATACTGTGCGTATGCACCTCTTACTGCATGACATATGGACAAAGGGTGACAGACTTTGGGGACTCAGGCACAAACACAGGGCCAATATTGACATATTGCAATTATAAACTGAGAAAATTGCTGGTGTAACAGGGTTTGTTGTGACATATCTCTTCTGAGGTATATAGGTTCATAGGTTCGTATTTGAAGCCAGTAACACACATGGATGTCAGCATTTACTGACTGCAATCATCAAAGTATGCTACTGCATTTATAAAGACAGAAAATGTGTGAGTAACACACCACATCTAAGACTCCAAACTCTGGCCAGTCTGCAGACAGCCCTACAGGTGAAAGTTTCTTCAACCACATAAGACTGTCATGCCAGACTTTAAATCTTGCAGAACAGCCATATCCACACAAACCCTTTTAAACCAGCATTACTTCAAATGTAGAATAGCAATACTTACATTCTGTCCCCATGTCTGGAACATCCCCCTCCAGTTTGTTGGCCTGTCTCCACAGGGTTTGTTGTAAAAGGTATTTCCAACTATCTTCTGTGATGCTGTTTGCGAGACACCCATATGAATTCCTGCTCACAGTGAAGAAAAAGGGCCAACACCCACATGAAGTGCTTAGTTATAGGAGTGTGCTTCCATGCAATTGGCTATAGGATTGATACCACAGCTGTTCCACATGCAATTAGCAAGTGGGAGACACCAGTTTGTGCACAGGCCATCAGCTGATCATGAGCATTACCTACAAAAGTCAAGCTGCTGTCTATGCAAAACAGATGTATTTTTCCACATCTACCAGAGAGGGAGAGAGAGAAAGAGAGGGAGACAGACAGACAGAGAGAAAGTAATAAAGGAAGAGAGAAAGAGCCAAGCGTGTTTGTGTATGAGCTGTGGGTGGAGAATCGTTTCTGGGGTATTATAACGGTTGCATGTATTGTTCGCTAATCCATACTGTCACATAGTAATTGCACATGGCAGTAGACATTTAGGCTGTGGATTGACTACAACAACCTCTACAGTGTTTGATAACTGTTGGCCTTGTAATGTGGACATTGGGACATATGGGTCCTCAATATAATAATGTAGCAAAACCCACACTGCAATGGATCCTGTTATTATACAATCACCCCAACACCCACACAGGATACTGATGACGGACGGACACACACACACACACACACACACACACACACACACACACACACACACACACAGACACACACACACACACACACTTGCCAGTACTGAGTTTCAAAGCCCTACCTGGCTATGTATTGCTATCACAGTGTTATGCAAGTTATCTCACATGCCACAGAGCTTACACATTGGAGAGCTGTCCAAAGGTACCTTTGTAGGTGAGTGACATCAGCAGCAGTGCTAAAGGAGAGGTAAGGGAAGTGCAGTAAGTGTGAATGTCCACAAAATCAGGTGTCAACAAAGACACATACACACTCTCTCACACAAACACACACATTATCACAGTTTCCAGGACCATGATTAGAACTACTACCTACCTAGCTTGCTATACTACAGTATTACACAGTTATCATGAGTGCCACGGAGCTTATAGGGCTGAGACTTGGCAAAAGGGTTATTTCAAGATGACTGACATCAGCAGGCGTGCTAAAGTAGGGCAATGGGAGGTGTATTGAGTGTGAATGGCCTCAAAAGCATTTGTCTCCACACACACACACACACACACACACACACACACACACACACACACACACACACACACACACACACACACACACTCACACACACACACACACACACACACACACACACACATACACACACACACACACACACACACACACACACACACACACACACACATACTTCCCAGTACTGATATCCATAGGTTCACTGCTTCGCAGATGTGTAGTAGGTGAATGGGCCTGAAGGCTCTACAAGGTTAGGTGATGGGAATACCTTGGCATTAGGCCACATGACAATAGTCCCCAATGTGGCTCAGGGGTGTAGTCCCTGGAGTGGTCCCCAGGGGTGGGTATTGTATTCCACTCACCTGGGTTTCTGTTGTGGGTGGCCAGTGATGTGCCCTGCTTCCCATGTTTGTGAGCTATATTCCTTAACATGCACAGTGTCTGGGTTGTGCACATGTCCCACATGCATGTTCTTTAATGTGTGGAAGTATACTTGAGGTCTCTGGGGCATACTGTGTGGACAGATTGGTATCTTCTGATGTAGCATTCCTGACCTCATGATTACACCTACATTGACAGTATGATACAGATATTCAGTGGAGTTAGTAGCATCTGTCCATACAGGTCATATGTATAAGGCATGGTAGTCCCTTTGTGGGGTACGTTTGCAGACTCTACAGTTGTTGCAGGTGTCCAGTGGGGAACATGGCAAAAGGGCCATTGTACATATTTATTTGGCTACTGAGGGGATGGAACAAGGTGCCATGTCCTTTTACTTGCTGGATAACATACACTCAGTCAGAAGATGTAACACAGCAAAGTACTTTCTGATGTCAGTGGCACTGTTATGGTCAACAGGCATGTAGTCCACTGCTATCACACCATGGTTACTATCTGGGGGGCAATATGCAGAGGAACTATTAATATAGTGGTTGTTGCCTAGCCAAGTGTGTTTGTGTATGATACGTGGGTGGAGAGTGTTCTCTGAGTAATAGAAGAGTTGCCTATATTGTTCACTAATCCATACTGTCACATTTAGGGCTGTGGATTTTCTACACCAACCTCTACAGTGTTTGACATCTTTTGAGCTTGTAATGTGGACATTGTGACATATACTAGGTCATCAACATAATCATTTAGCAAAACCCACCTCACAATGGATCCTGTTATTACACAATCACAGCAACCCCCACACAGGATACTGATGACAGACACACACACTTGCTAGTACTGAGATTCAAACCCATACCTAGCTATATATTGTTACTATAGTGCATCACATTTATCTCATGTGCCACAGAACTTATAGGATGGATGTTGTCCCAAGGTACTTCTAAGGTGAGGAACATCACCAGCCCTTGTAAATACTGGCATTGGGTGATGCAGTGGGTGAGAGATCCCAAAAAATATTTTACCCTACACACACATTTACATTTGCCAGGGGTGAGGTTCAAACCTCTATCTAACAATCTTTTCCTACCATTATGTTACACATTTACCACATGCACCACTGACCTTAGATAGTTTAGGGTTGGCAACAGGTACTTCTAAGCTGGATGATATCTGCAAGACTGCTAAAGTCAGGCACTGAGATATGTACTGGGTGTAAATGGGGCCAAAATCTTTGAGGTATGGACATACATATGTACACACACAAACACTTGCTATGGATGAGATTCAAACCCATACCTATGCAGTTATGGCTATTACATTGTTCCATATTTATGGCATGTACCATAGAGCTTACATGTTGGAGAGCTGTGCCAATGTATCTTTGAAGCTGAGTGACATCAGCAGCAGTAGTAAAGGAGGGGTAAGGGAAGTGTTGTAAGTGTGAATGACCACAAAATCAGGTCTCTATAAGGATACACACACTCTCTTACACAATGCTCACATTTACACTATCAGGATCAGGATTAGAACTTCTACCTATTAGTATGTTACACTATAGTATTACACAGTTATCACAAGTACCACAGAGCTTACATGTTGGGGAGCTGTCCAAGGGTATCTTTGAAGGTGAGTAACATCAGCAGCAGTGCTAAAGGAGGGGTAAGGTGGGAGTAGTAAGTGTGGATGTCCAAAAAATCAGGTATCATCAAAGACACACACACTTTCACACATAAACACACAGAGTTTCACAGTTGTCATGTCTGGGATTAGAACTCTTACCTAACTCGTATGCTACACTATAGTATTACGCAGTTATTGTGAGCACCATGGAGCTTACATGTTGAATAGCTATCCAAAGATATCTTTGAAGGTGAGTAACATTAGCAGCGGTGCTAAAGGAGGGGTAAGGGGAGAGTAGTAAGTGTGAATGTCCATAAAGTCAGGTATCATCAAAGACACACACACTCTCTCACACAGACACACAGAGTTTCACAGTTGTCATGTCTGGAGTTAGAACTCCTACCTAATTAGTATGCTACACTATAGTATTACACAGTTATTGCAAGTGGCATGGCACTTATATGTTGGAGAGCTATGCAAAGGTGTCTCTGAAGGTGAGTAACATCAGCAGCGGTGCTAAAGGAGGAGTAAGGAGAGGGTAGTAGGTGTGAATGTCTATAAAATCAGGTATCAGCAAAGACACATACACTCTCTCTCTCACACACACAAACACACACAGTTTCACAGTTGTCATGTCTGGGATTAGAACTCTTACCTAACCCTTATGCTACACTATAGTATTACACAGTTATTGCGAGCACCATGGAGCTTACATGTTGAACAGCTGTCCAAAGATATCTTTGAAGGTGAGTGACATCAGCAGCAGTGCTAAATGAGAGGTAAGGGGAGAGTAGTAAGTGTAAATGTCCATAAAATCAGATATCATCAAAGACACACACAGTTTTACAGTTGCCAGAGCCAAGATTAAAACTCTTACCTAACTAGTGTGTTACACTACAGTGTTAAGCAATTATCACAAGCACCGTGTAGCTTATATGGCTGGGATTTGACCAAAGGGTTATTTCAAGGTGGCTGACATTAGCAGGCATGGTAAAGTAGGGCAATGGGAGGTGTAGTGAGTGTGAATGGCCTCAAAATCATTCTTCTCCACACACACACACACACACACACACATACACAGTTTCACTGTTGCCCATCTAGGATTAGAACTCCTGCCTAACTAGCTTTCTACACTACAGCATTACATACATATCGCAAGCACCACATAGCTTATAGAGCTGAGATTTGGCCAGAGGGTTATTTCAAGGTGACTGACATCAGCAGGAGTGCTAACATGGGCAAAGAGAAGTGCAGTGTGTGTAAATGGGCCATAAATCATTCCTCTGGAAACACACACACACACTCAGTCACACACAACTTTACATTTGACAGAACTGAGTATACAAATGTTAAATGAATACTGATTTGTACTATCATGTTACACAGTTATCACAAGCACCACAGACACTATAGAGCTGAGGGCTAACAAAAGGAATGTCTACAGTGATTGACATCAGCACATCATGTGATATCGACCAATTGAATGTGTGGTGGGTGGGACAGGCCTCATAATGGAATTCTCTCTGTCACTGTCTGTCTCTCTCTTCCCCACATCTCTGTTTGTGTATGTTTGACATATTATAGTGTGTTAGCCTTTGATATGTGTGAGTATTCCTATCCAATGTCTGTGCAAAGCACGAATGGTGTACAATTTGGTGTGTGTGCACAGACATCTGCGAATGACAAATATGTATAGTCCACTGTGTTGTCAATCATGGGCTTCATTTCTCTAAGTGTAGGAGCATGCCCAGTATGACCTTCTGTATTGAGTGTGTGAATCCATTCCAGGTAGGGTTGTACTCCAGTCCAGGGTTTGGTGTTCTACAACTACAGCTAGCAACCTGTTTCTGCAGGATATCTGTAGATAGGTTGATAATACGGAGTCACAATGGGCGACAGATAGTGGGATACTGTAACTATTGCTGTCTGTGCTGCTTGTGTTACATGATATTCAGACATATGGATTGTTTTACACTGTGATGTATTATGTCATCAACTACTGACAGATATAATTATTTGTTCACAGTTATTTTCTGGGAAATACAAGATGAATGAAGATGTGTCCAGTATTATGGTCCGCAGCCTACAAATTCTTGCAAACTCATGCCATTCTGGAGGGGATAGCTGCAGACACTTGCTGATGGGTCTGTGTAAATGGTCCAAAATCTTGGTACTATGGTGGCTGAGGATCCCCTTCTTGGACATATATCAACTTAACAGAATGTCCATATCCTGCTGTGGCCATACCTCTCAGCTGTACAGATTCACCTAAGTTACCCAGAGGCAGAGGTCATATATCTGGTCAGTTCCTCTTCACATTGTGGTTTATGAGCAGGTTTATAGCCACCCATTACTGGGTTTGCAGGCAGGGGTAGTATGGGCACACATCAGAGTTTCAAACTTCACACACTCAATGACGTCCATCCTTCTACACCCCCCACTCTGTTATTCTATCCTCTTCCTAACATTAAGTGGGTGATATCTGAGAAGTATCCCTCTACTTGGCCCTTCATTCCAGTGGTATTTAGGGGTTGGTCCACAGTTCATGCAGTAGGACATTTTGGGCATGCTACTAGTATTTGTCAACATGGCCTTGCATTTGTGTTTTGTTGACTGTGTTAGGTTGTTAGTTGGGACCCCTTGAGATACCCTACATTGGCACTACGGGTGTAGAACAGGCCTCTGACAGAGGACTGTAGGCCATTTGGTAATGATGTAGGCCATCTGTAGCAGGCCAGTGCATTCTGTCACTCCTACATTCCCAGGCTGTGAGCCAGTGGATTCCCCTGGGGTGACAGGGTAAGTGTGCAAGATGTTAATGGCAATAGTTCCTGTCCATATTAATCCATTGGTCTGGATGCAGGCAGGGTGCTGCTTACAGCTAGGGACATACCTGTGTGGGACACCTCTTCAGCATGTTGCATTCTGTGGGTATTCCCATACAGAAGTGGGGTCATACTGTACACATTCCCAACAGCAAGGATATGACCTGTGATAAACCTATGGCTGATGGTGAGGTGAGCTGAGTGCATGTGTGATATGGAAGCTACTTGCAGCTGACTCACAGATATACATAGGGCATTCCCCTTATGCTGCCTTGTGCGGGGACATAGGCAGTCTCTCATTACTTCATAACTGTGCATTTTGTGGTCTACCAGTGACTGGCCAGACTACATCAGTATTCCATACTACACAGACAACTAATGTGCTGCTAACCTGTATGTACAATTCCAAATTTGTGTGCAGTTGACAGTTACATTTTATGTACTCTGTCTAGGGTACTTCTACCTTTGTACTGTGTGTATGTATGGGTCCACATTCATGGCATGTCCATCTTTCAGATGGCGACAGATATTGACATCTGGATAGTAAGTAGGGATGACTGTTGACATGGGTATTGCTGAGAAGCATTGTGGTTGGCACTGCAGTTGTCGGAACATGACCCTGTCAACCACAGTACTGCCCATAGGCCACAGAGACACAACCCTCCATGCCTACATGTTGACCACTTTCAGACAGTATTGAACACACAACAACCTAACGCATGAACCCCTGCATATTGTACACATGCAACAATCTATCCTGTAGATTGGGTCAGCTCAGGTAATCTGTGCTCCACTGATAGTACTGCTCACACTTACATGTTACTGCATTTCTACATAGAATTGTGGGTGGGGGGGCACACCTGATGACTTTAAACATTTGCTATGACTGTACTGATATTTCAGGTACTTGGTTGGCTTCCATTTCATTTTGTATTCTGACCTATCATGCAGACTGGAAGCATATCAGTAGACTACAGATCTCCGGTTTTATTGACCTACATTTCGGTTTCCGAATTCTTACCCTTCATAAAAAACATACAACTGCCAGACCTGTTGTAGTCTGTTTGTGTTGGTCTGGAGGGGGGCTGTTCACCATTGCCATCAATTGGAGGCCTTAGCCCGGCCTTTCTTTATGGTCATCTACACCTGTCCTGCTGGCTGAGGCTGGTGGTGGGTATGTGAGTCTCACTGACATGTATGTGTGTGTCATATGGACACAAATATGGGCCACCACATGTACTGCAGTGGGATCTGTCACCTTGTCTAGTACTGCCTAGTATGTTGGCACCAGTATTTGTTATGGATTTCATGCAGCCCATATAGGTGTCCACTATCTGCTGCCATCCCATTCAGCCACCCAATTCCCTTGCATGCTCACGTCCATACCTTAGATGTAACTATCAGAACATACTACTCCATTCAGTAATTGATAGGAAGAGTGACTTACCTTGTGACTGTGCCAGTACTGAGGACGGTGCTGGAGGGCTGACTATGCCGGATGCACATAGTACACTCCCTATATATGGTAAAGCACAGGTAGTGTCATGTTTCTCATCCCTTTTACTGTTTGTGCCAGTCAGAGAGAGGTGTCATTCCCTGGGTCCCTACCATGTCAGTGTATGTGCTATGCGTTGCCTCTTTGCCAAGGCCTGGGCATACTAGGCATGCCTCCTTCTGCCTACATGGGCAGGCCTGGGTAGTTCCTCCCCTGACTCCTTCTGTGCCTGTGATGGCCTTGGCAATGGTAGGGTGCTGTGTGGCCTTGTCCTGTGCTGTTCCTGCTGCAGCTGTTTCTGCATGATCATATTGTGTAGCATGGCACATACTATGAACATTTGTGTACATGTAGCTGGAGAGTACTGCAAGTCTCCACCGGATATGTCCAGGCATCGGAACCGTGACTTGACCATCCCAAACACATGCTCTATTATGATTCTGGTTTGTGTGTGTGCCTCATTATGGAGTTCTTGTTCAGATGTATGTGCATTTCTGAGGGGTGTCATCAGCCACGGCTCCAGTGTGTAGCCAGCTTCCCCCACTTGGTGGCCATATGGGATGTCCCCACTGGCAAATGACTGGTACAGCTGTGTCATATGCCAGATGTGGGAGTCATGATAGCTTTCAGGGCTGCCAGCACACACATTCAAGATAATGCCTTGGGCATTGCACATGACCTGGCAGTTGATGGAGGGAAAGCACTTGCAGTTTATGTAGACCTTACCCCGCTCGCCAGGTTGTGCTTTGATGTGTATGTGCGTGCAGTCTATAACACCCACTACCTGAGGGTATTCTGCTATTTGGATTTGGTGGAAGAGATGCATATTGCTGGTCAACGCCTCACGGGTGTTGAGGAAATATATGTGCTCACCGGCATGTGCTAGCATGGCATCCAGGAACTGGTGGAGTACCCTGGATGCTGATGCCTGTGAGATCCCCATGATAGATCCCCATGATATCCCAGTTGCCCTTTGGAAGGTACCTGTGGCTAGTATTCTTAAGTCTACACATACCTTGGTATCCACTGGGATGGGTTCCCCTCAGTTAGTTCTGCGTGTGAGGCGTGGCCGGCACATCTCAAGAATTTGCTGTAGAATGTCCTTGTCCACCCTATAGTGCTCCACTATCTCCAGCTCATGTATCCCCTGGTAGGTTACCCTGTGTCTGTACACTCTTCCCCTCCTCCTCACTGTGGGTTGGTTATCAGCATTCACATCCTCACCACCCTCAGCTTCTTGCACATATTGATGTATGAGAGCAACAGCAGCCCCTAACATTTTGAGTTTTGTCTGATAAAATTTTCCCATCTGTGTACACCGGTGGTGTAGAGCTTGTGGGAAAAAACAAACTGAAAGATGTTTGCATAGTTTATAGTAGTGTGCTAGGCTGTTCCATGTCTAATTGGCTGATACATTTCACCTGCCAGCTAAGCTAGTTCTCCTTGATTGCCCTCCTACTGCTGTTTTCCTTTCCCATTGCCTTCCCGTTTAAGCCCCGAGGTGCAGCACACATACCCAGTGCTCAGATGTGAACAGAGCTGTTATTTCCTGTTTCCTTTTTTTTTTGTTTGAAACCCGGTGCGCAGTGTCAGACTCACCCCCTTCCTTTGTTCTGCTTAGCTTAGGGTAAATATAGGCCACAGAGCTTCAATAAGCTTACAGCATGCATAACGCTCCCCCTTATGAGGTCATCCATCTCTTAGACTTATACAATGGTGTTGCTGTAACTACATGGTTGGGTGCAAGCTAACACTGAGAGGAAATCTGTGCTTCAGTATCAATCCCCTCATTTGCATAAAATAGAATGCTAGTTCATAGTTACTACACTCACACTGAGCCTTCTCCCTTAGTAACCACTATTCCCTGGTATTGTTGTCATATGCATGCCATTAACCATCATTGTAAAATGTTGATTTGGGTTTAAAAGTTTATTTCCCCCTTTTTTTCTTATTTTTAGGGTGATCCCATTTGCACACTGCTGCCCTACACTTAAATGGCCAAGATTGCCCAAAAAAATAGTTTTTTATAAATTTGCAACTATTTCTCATGCCAATGGCTGTATATTTGGCCATTGGTATGCCTTCTACATTGAATACATGCTTTCTTTCGAGCTGTCATGCCCCCGTTTTGCAATTTGCAGAAATGTATTCAGTTAGTAACTGAATACATTTCTGCAGATTACACTATTCCTGCACAGATGCCTGCCTGCTTCCTGGATCGCTAATTCACCTCATTTGCATGGTTTTCACCAGCAAATGAGGTAATTAGCATATAGCAGTGGTGTCCATGCAGGAATAGTGTAGGAGCGCTCGTGCACATCTCTGGGACTCATTCCTGGATCGTTCAGTGGCCATATTGCATGCAGCTCTTGCAATATTCAGCCACTCTGTGCAGAGCTTGCTGGCAGAAGCCTGTGAGATCCCCAACATGTCTCCAGTCTGTCTTTGTGAGGTCCCTGTGGATAGTATAGTGAGGGCTATACATAGCTTAGTGTTCACAAGAGTAGTAAGTCTGCTTATTCCTCCCCTACCCCTATGGGGTTCATGTATACTCACTAAGGCCCTTATAATGTCCCTGTCCACTTGGAACCTATCAAGTATCTTCTGATTATCAAAGTTATATAGAGTTATCTTCTGCCAATAATTCTATTTTCTTGGTGAGTGCTACTGGGTGCAAGCTGTTTTGGATCAGCCCAGACAAGCAACTCATACCTGGAAATAACAAGTCTAGCAGCAAATGACAGCATTTTCACAAACCCTACGTCACTCAATGGGTTGCTAACTGGCTTGCTGATAGAACCCACACTGTAAAAGCAGCCGACTCCAAATCCAGCTCCAGACAAGTGACAAGTGGAGTACCTCAGGGTTCTGTCCTGGGACCGCTCTTGTTTGGCATCTACTTCTCTGAAGTACAGGCCAACACTAAGGGACTCTAGCTAACAAAGTTTGCAGATGACTGCAAACTGGGAGCCATTATTGAATCCCCAAATGATGTGGATACCCCACAAAAGGGCCTTACAGAAACAGATGCTTGGTGACAGAGCCATGGGCTCAAGCTCAATGCCAAGAAATGTATGGTTATCCCCTTTGGGAAAAAACATGTATCCATGAATTACCATATAGGTGGCAGTACACTAAACACCGAAAGTGTGATAACAGACTTAGGGACACAGGTGGACAGTGGTCTCACCTTTGATAACCACATCACCACAACAGTCAGGAAATCCTTCTATGTGGCAACCCTCATCACTAAGGGCTTTTCATCCAGAAAAAAGGAGGTCATTGTCCTACTGTACTCATCCCTCATTAGACCCATTAGAGAATACAATGCCCCGTTTGGTATGTACCTCTCAAGACATCTGCAACAACTGGAAAGGCCGCAGAAATACCTCACTAAAAGAATCACAGGCCTAAAGCAGATGCCCTATGCTGACCGCCTTAAAAAACTCCAGCTATACTCTGTCGCATATCGTCTACTCAGAGGCGATCTCTGCTTAACATACAAGGCCATGTCAAACCTAGAGCTGTTAGACATGTTACACTTAAATAAATCCCAATCCCTTAGAGCCACATGCTCCAGGGATGTAAACCTTGTCATCACAATAAACAAAACATGCTGGAGGGATAGTTCCTGACCCAGAGACTCCCCAGACTCTGGAATAGATTGCCCATACATGTCAAACAGAGTGCCTCTTTGGCCCTCTTCAAAAGGAACCTTGATGATTGGATGGGAGAAAGGAAATTCACCCTGGGGATCACGTCAGTTGCCCTGTTAGACAGGGGTCCAGGGAAGTAAATAATGTGGGAAGAAATAGCCAGGGAATTGTTATGGCTAGGCTTGTATAGGCCCTAGGGCTGATAGCCTAGTACCAACCTATGAACCTATGAAAAGTAGATAGGATTTTTGAAATTCTGCTTTATATAACATATCTGATGACATCATGTAAAAGTAGGAAAATCTATTATGGATCTCAAATAGGTGAGAAAATGTTTCATTAGCATGCACCAAGTTACATCATTCCTCATCTATGAATCATGGCTTAGCTGCACTTTTCATGGACAGAGCAGATATCCTTAAAGTGTCCGCGCAATGACAATGAATGCCACCCATCATCTTAAGTATTTATTTAGCATGTAAATCCCCTTTTTTAATTTGGCTTTCAGTGAGTGGGGCAAGAGTAATGTGACACAGAATTTTTGTGGCACTCAATAAATATTATAGGAGAACTTCTTAATGAGATTCTTGATAGTCTCTACTGTTCTCTTGACTTAATTATAGTTCATAGCTAGAACTAGAGGTATCATGTTTAAACTCCTAATGTTCTAGATATCTTTTCACATCCTTATTACTATACAGTGGACAATTATTTTATTCAGCCATATTATACTATGCATACATTAAGAATTTTAGCTTCTGGTTAGAGCTAAAATTATCATTCAAAATAGGTATAATCAATGCATTAACAGCAGTTAAAATACACTTAGGAAATTATTACAAAATTTCTCATGTGTTAATATCAGATGCTAAAACTACACTAGAAAAAAAAGGTTCATCATTCATATCCAAGATGGTTTAAGGTAAGTTAGAATATGATAAATGCTATGGAACAAATGAAGGCTTTCTAATGGTGTAAATTATTAATGAATTAGTTTTTTATAATATTATGCATTATTGTGATTTTAAGATACTGAGAATTATGTATTATTAGATGTATTTTTAAGTTCATTCTAATGTGAATTGTTATATTTTATGTGGATACTACCTTTAAATGCATAATTTCTTAATTATGCCTAATTAGACTTCTGACGTAAATATAAATCAAATTTATTTTTAAACAAGCTACTTTGGAAGGGAGAGTCTCCTGAGTTTCTAAGGTTGTCACTGTTTCTTTTTTTCGCTAACTAATTTAAGAGGATTAACTGCTGCCTTTGGATTTGTTCTACTGAATTGTAAACTTTTCAGTCCTGTATTTTTGACTATGAGCACTGTGCTGCTTTTGGCTGCTCACTATCTACAACTGAAATACATATTTTTGATCCAACTTTGCAGCTGTGGAGATGCAACAACTGCATTCAACCATTGCTACTCTCCTGTAATCAATATCTGTTGCATGGCTACCAGTCCCAAGTCCTGAAAGGGCATTATCTCTTTAGATACACTTGAAGATGCAACAGTTTTTTTTATTGTTAGTCAGGAATCAGATGCTTGTTATTTAACACCATCCCTCATATGCAACACTGAGCATAGGTGGTAGTGCATGCATTGGTGAGGTTGGAAATATATATCTTTGCATCATTGCAAGACATGACCTAGAAAGAAAACGACAAACCTATTATATTAAATTTTAGAGATATGGCAATATAGAAGACACTTGTTTGTACATCTGAACTTCTTTGATGAATTCCTAGGTTTAAGTTACTAATATTTTGTAATCTAATAACTATGGGCAGCCTAGAAGTATCGATCTGTGTTAAAGTTGTAATATTTTAATACACTTTTAGTTTACAAAACTAAGTTAATTTAAAGAATGGTAGCTTGTCCCACCTAGTCTCTTACTTTAAAAATTAAGTTAATTTAAACAATGGTAGCTTGTCCCATCTAGCCTCTGACTCAGTCATTGAGTTGTTACAATCCTTGAATAATATTCCACCCTATCCTTGTTTACAGAGTTCATGGAGTATATTAAAAGACTGAACCATATTTGCATGCCATTAGGAATGAGAATTAATAGTGTTTATGCTCTTTCTTGAGACCTTATTTATGTCTGTTTGTCAGATAGATTTTAACACAGTTTCACCTTGCTTCTATTTTGCAAATTTCCTTTCCATTTGGGCATCTAGTGAACTGGAAGTGTTCTTAAAATGTTAGTTTTTAGTTGTGTGGCTGAGATTTTTTTAACTTATTTGTGTAATCTTTTTGTTGGATATTATTATTTTTATACTGGGAATTGTTTAAACTTTGTGAAGCCATTTGCTTGCAAGAGCTGCTCTAAATTAAAATAATTTAATAGTATTTTAAAGACTCTTGATCTAACAAGCTCTGATTACTAAAGCCTTTAACAAGCTTTGATTACAAAAGCCTTTGTGTACAAATAATTTTATATATATATATATATATATATATATATATATATATATATATATATTTGTGTGTGTGTGTGTGTGTTTATTTATTTATTTGTTTATTTATTGCAGTATTTTCTAGATTTTATATTTTTGGATTACAGACTCATTCGATAATTATTGCCTGACTGATTTACTGGTATGATTATTATTTCATGAAACATTCAATTTATAGCATCCTTGCAATGGACATGATTATTAAATCATTAAATTTTAACACTTGCTGAGAGTGCATTTATATCATTACACAGGCAACTATGGTGAAACTATCACAGAATGAAATAGGAACCCATGTGGATTTTTAAGTTAGTGAATTTGCAATTCAGAAATAATGCTCACCAGAATAATTATATGTAACCTGGCTATTAAGTTACTGAAACTCAGGTCCAGTGGTCAGTTCGACAACTGATGTTTCAGAATATGTCTTTATGAACATTAGAAAAGGAAAATGTATCTGTGTCTTAACAAGGTCAATGTATTTGTAAATAATATTACTCCTGATGCAGAAAATTCTTCTGAAGGAAATAACTGATTACACAATGACCATAATGCCCCAGAAACAACTCATCTACATATTAGATATTTCACTTTTGGAACACGGTGGCATAGTGTGATCAAGCTGACAATACTATGCATTTACAACCTGTTATTATTGCACCCTCTTCTAAATATCAAATATTGATAATAGGAAATTCCTTGCTGTGAAGAGTAAGGACTATAATGCCTAGAATAAATAGGATTAAGGGAAGTGTAACATGTTTGCCTAGTTGTACTCTGAGCAGTAAGAGGATGCTATCGCACAGTTCAATGGAGGTAAGATTAAATGTAACAAACAATTGTTTGCTTAACTTAGTGAATTTGGGAAAACTGAAATGAATGATTTAGTATAAGAAATAAAGGGGATTATAGAGTTAGCATAGACTTAGGGCTTTACATTTATAATGACAAATTTGTCTCTGTCTTGTCTCTATCTTTCTGACTACTGGTATAGAAGTCTAAACTAGGTACTATCTTTAATAGTGAAGTAAGATATCTGTGGATTGCCTATAATCTTCCTTATTGATGTCCCTACTTGATTATAAAGCCTCCTTCAGTGCTACCTCAAAAAATTGAAGCCTACTACAGCTACTCCTGACAATCTATGTGGTAAATATCTTTAAAATAGCAGCTGAGGTAATTGCATATCAAGTATCAATTCTGATAAGTTCATCCATATCTGAAAATAAAGTCCACTCACTATGGAAAAAGAATATTCATTATTCCACTGCACAAGGGTGAAATCAATACAGATCTTTCAAATTAGAGTCCAATGGACACTTTAGTTCCCTTCCTAAAAATATTAGAAAAATATATTTGTATGCAACTTTTCAACTATCCAATAGATAACCATCTTTTTTCTTCAACTAGCATAACTTCTACACTCATCACAGCACAAGTCCTTTGTTGAATTTTGTTCATACTGTCAACTCTCATAAAAATCCTGGAAGACTACTCTTCACTATTTCACTATCTTACTAGACTTATCAAAAGCTTTTGATGCTGTCTTCCACCAGAAACTCTCCCATAAGCTGTCATCCTTAGTGCTCACAAAATCTTTATTGCAATGGTTCGATAGTTACCTATCAAACAAAGCACAAGCTGTGATGTGGAAAAAATGATTTCTCCACCTACCTTCCAATAAATATTGATGTCACTCAAGGATCAATAGTAGGCCTCTAGACTGCTACAAAACTATAATTATAATTCAATACTCTAATCTGCTCTACTAAATCTCTTTCTAAACTCAAAGACCTTGCACAAACATCCTTATCAATTGAAACATGGCTATATAATTCACAAATACTAGTAAAGCCAAAAATAAATAAATAAATAAATAAAATTATTGCTCTGTACCAAAGCACATCTCTGGCAACACTATTCACTATTGTGTCTTCCTGCAATACCATGATAAAACAAGTAAACCACACAAAATTACTGGGAGTCATCATAGATGACCATTTGAAATTCAACCACCATAAATCACACGTGGTTAGAAAAACTCATCAAAAACTAGGTACATTAAAAATCTACCTCACTGACACAGCCAGAAGACTTATAGTTTTTACTTTCTTACTGCCATCTCTCCTCTATGCTTCACCAATCTTTATATCTTGTAACTCTCCTAACTTAAAGCAATTTTATAATAAAATAGCCAAATGTGCTGTAACCTATAGCAATATAACATACAACTGCCTAGCCCTCAGAGAATTAAACAGGTTAAAACTATCTCATCTCTGAATTAAATTGCCCAGCTCATAACAACTTAATATAATACAAATCTCCAACAGAATTGTACTATCTTGAGAAAAATCACTAATCACTATAACCAAATCATCTAATACTGTATGGTACGGTTCTATATTCAGGCAGTGTAGCTAAACTATGGAAACACATCCCACTACAACTGAAATGCATTCAGAATGCAAAGTAAATTGAAATACAACTAAAACTTCATCTATCAAATCAATGAATTTGCTCCTTCATAACTCCAGAAAAAAATGCCACTGTTATCTTCAGTTTGCTACATCATCCAACCATTTCTCTTCATTCAGAATCCTATGCCCCACAGCTACTATTCACTAATATCAAAAATAGCTTTGCTAGTGTCTCCCAGCTATACACATGATTTTGTGATATTGCTAATCCCCACCGTTGTACTTTTAATATAAACTTTATAATAGCCATGTATATATATATATATATATATATATATATATATATATATATATATATATATATATATATATATATGAATAAGCAATAACCCACTACTGGGTGTGGATACTGCTGGATTTACCACAGTTGATGTGGTTAGATCATAGGGATGAGGCCTGAATGATCAAACACAGCCAACCATGGGTAAATCCAGAATTACCCACACCCAGTAGTGAGTTATTGATTTTATACAGTGACATAATTTAAGAATGAAATTGCTTACTTTTCTTAAATAATGTTATGTACAATGGTGCTGTAGAGTTCTTCCACGTTGTTTTACATTCTCCTGCATTTGATGTACTGCGCATGTGTATTGGGACTTATAGTGTTACTCAAGAAAAGCAAAGGAGAAAACAGAATCTCTGTTGCTTTTTTTTGCTTCCTCACAGTATTAATAATGCATGAAACACAGACAAAGCACAACATAATGGGGAGAAAAAAGGTACAAAAACAGGTACAAATTTTATTGCTTATATTTTTATAAAGTTATAAAGTTGCTTGCTGTAGAGTATTGTGTAGTGTACATTTTCTGAAGGATATGAAGCCTAAACCTCAAATCTATGTCATTATTTAATTACTTCAAGCCCTAGAGGCTTGTCAAAAAATGCATTCTCTGTGAGGAAAACACCAAAACTATTAGGCAAAGATTTGGCCATTCAGTGAAGATCCTGAAGTTTAGACTTACAGCATTCTGATGAGATTTTAGGATGGACAGTGCAGAAATACAAGGAAAATCAGGTATGTTTCTTTAGTTTTGCAGAAAGTAGCTATTTTTTTTTTTTTTGTATTTTGCTGTCTCCTCCATAGCATATGCCAGCAGAAATCTAGCCTTTCAATGATACTTTAGCGGATGGACCTTTTTCTCTTGGTATATGCTCAATTTACAACAGGCACATTGGTTGTGCTGTCCAATCAATATGCACATCTGCTTTATGCTCCACCTCTTAACTAAAATATTAACAGCTTCTGCCCTACCCACTCCATTCTCTCACCTCTATTTCTTTGAATTTCTAAGCAGTAATGACATGATCTATTATCTATATGACAAACCCACTAATACAGTTTATACTGCAGTAGTTGCCTTTATTTCATGTGAAAGTAATCCAATTGGCAAATGTACAAGTAATTATTAATTCATATTAGTGAATGTGTTTTTAAAAATGTTTGCAATAAGTTGCAGTTTTTTTCCCTGGACCTCCACTGAAAAGGATTTTTGTGACTAAACTCAGTCGGACAAATCAGGGAAACAAACGCAAAATAAATTAAATTAAATTAAATTAAATTAAACTTTGCACAAAGGTGTCTATTAACTAATGCACATGTATAATAGATAGGTAGTCTCAATATCTTATAAAATTGTGAAGCTTTTTACAGACACAGGTTATAGGATAGTATGATTAATTGGGTTAAATACTTTAATTGTATTAACTTGTCACAAAGACACTCTAAATAATAAGTTAAATGAACTTCACTGTGTAGATTTCTCAGAAGGGACTTGAAGTTTTAACCATCACTGCAGCTTAATTTAACACCAGTAACCCCAGTTTGCCCCTTAGATCTTATAATGGCTATCACAATGTAATAAAAAGTAAAAAAAAGCAGCAGTGATCCATCTATGACCACAATAGTTTACCATCTTTTCTTTTTTGTTTCACAATGACAGATATGGGAATAAAATGATGAGACAATACATTTATCATGGATTGTCCTTAATGTGCTAAATTTTATAAGTGTCGCAATTTATTAGATGGGAGATCTGCTTGTTAATCCCTTAACAAAAACCTTTCTTAAAGAATGCACATCACAAGCAGATATTTAAATTCTGCTAGGATAGTTTAACAGTGAAAGTATCATCTGTGACCAGTTAGTACATCCTTCTGAAAATTGTCGCTAATTGTAGTTGTGTCCAGAATGTTACACTTTCTATGCAAATATCCTGAGCTTATTTTTAGCCATCCAAAAGTAAGCATAAGAGATATCTAAAATATTTCACTATTGACATATATGGACTATTTATGTATAAAACTAAAATTTAAATTAACAAAATGATAAAAGAGGCTGCTAGTGTTGTTAAAAAATGTCAACATGGCTGATTATAGTAGCACTGCAAAGGAAATTCAGGACTGGGATTGGAATTCATTAGATAATAGCTATGAAGTACTGCAGCCTTTCCTTTGTTACAAAACTAATACATTAGTAATACAGCATGCACTGGTGGTAAGCAGCAGATGATGGCAGAATGAATTGCCTCTGCGTTGTAAAAAGGTGAATGGATTCTACACTAAGAAATAAGATCAAGGGCAATTGTTTTAAAAAAATTCACTCTTCAAAAATGAAGGCAAAAAGAAGTTTAATAATAACAATACAACTCAACAATGTGAAAGGGTATTAGCCATGCAGTCTTTGTATAATAAAAAGACTTCCTATACTATATTAGAAATGTTGTTAATCAGTCAGGGAATATTTTTCATTGTATGTATAAGAACAGAGTGATTGAGGGTAACCTGAAAATAACATTCTCAGTAAGATATCTGCTTTTCATAGTTCTGCCACTACAAAATTTAAATTTGGTCATATCAATCTTGACAGAGCTGAATGTCCTACTGAACATAAAGTATGAAATTATTGTCAAGAAACTGGAAGGTATTCAGCATACATTCACTGGAAAGGTTAGTACTGTATAAAACCTGAGTGTGGTATAAACTTCTAAATTATAGAAAGTGACTACAGACTTTGAAATGTTTTCTGTTTACTATGGATTTTTAAGGAACAGTTTAGTTAGGACATTCAAGAGGCTACATAACTGTGGCATGGACTCTAATTTAAACTTTATCTATGATTTATGATCTGGGAACATGTGTAGATAGTAATCTGTAAGCTAAAGATTCCAGCAGACCTTGGATCCTGGTTTCCAAAACAACTTTAATAAGTAAAACTTGACCAAACAAGAAGATAAAATCCACCACAAGACACTGAGCACTTTCACCCTCGTAAGTAGGGCATCATCAGAGTGCAAATATTCATTACAGATCATCCCTTAAATAGTGTTTGATTAAACCATAAAGTGAATAATGACAAGTCATTAACACTTAATTAAATCATTGAACCATTGAAAAAGGTAAAAATACAATGAAAATGTTTCATGTATTAGCAAAACAGGAGAAATCCATACCCAATACACTAGACAAACAGATAGGTACAGCGACAGTTACCTCTAAAGAATAATTAGTGAAATATATTAAAATATGTACATGTAAAAAGAATGTTTGAGTAATGACATTATAAAATGTGAATGTGAGTATATATGTTGATCACATAAGATGTTAAGAATAATCTTAAAAAAATATATGATGTTATGTTAAAATAGTTATAATACATATAAAACTCATAGTCCATAATATAATATTACAGATATTGTAATTGTTAATATTAATAAATACATTAATTAATATAAAATAATTTATTAATAATTAATTTATTAAATATTAATAAAATAATCCATATATAAATCTATATAAAACTGTAAAAAATACAAAAAACATCAGTGGATTGAATAATTTCAAATAACAATAAATAGTGAATAATAGTAATGAATAATAATAATATCAAATTATTACAACTGGAATAAAATGAACTCATATTCATTATTTAACGTTAATATAATGTGTTTATATAAATTGTGATCTTAATTTAAGAATACTTGAAATAGATATTTGTTCATTGATGCCAGGCCATTTACTTGCATTAAGCCTAAGTTGCCATAAGCATTCTTTTGCTTCCAACATAGTTTTTTTGTCTCCACCATTTTGTCTGTTCTGTGGTATTCTATCAATGACGAAAAACAATTTTTTTTTTAAATTGGAACAATTAGTACTGTGATTATATAACATACTGGTTGTTTTTTGTCTTTTTATATCACTCGTGTTCTATGATACGCGTTTTTAACTTTCTGATTGTTTTACCGATATAAAATGCTTGGCAAACTGTACAAGTTGTGGCATAGACAACCATACCCGAATTACAATTACAATGGCCTGGACATCTGATGGTCTTTCCATAGTTAAAAATAGAAATATATGGACCATCGTTTATGAACCTACAAACATGACATACACCACATTTACTCATCTTAGATTTTTTGTACAGATCAATGTTGTAGTTACTTTCAAACAAATTTTTCAAATTTTTACCTCTACTGTATGTAATCATGGGTTTATTACCCAAAATGCCTGAAAGTTCTATATTAGAATCAATCACACTGGTCCATGCTTCCTGTACTATGTCAACTATCTCTGATGTTCGGTCATTAAATGGGATAATGAATGTATCGTGTCTAGATATAGTTGAATTCGATCTATCAACCTCTGGTAATCCATATAAAATGATAGGTTTATATAAAGTAAACCTTTTGATTTTAATTTCATTGCTTGTTTTCAAAATAAGATCAAATGGATAGCCTCTAGCAATAAACATGTCCATGAGTTTTTTCAATTCCCCTTCAAAAATTTGTTTATCACTAACAATTCTAGACAGCCTAACCATCTGGCCTTTAACAAGATTTCTTTTTTGATGTACCGGATGGCAGCTGTCGAAATGTAGGAATGAATTTGAATGGGTTTTCTTCCTAAATATACTAGATTCAATTCTATTGTTAGAAACAGACAACACAATATCTAAAAATTCAACATTGTTTTCAAAAATTTGACTAGTAAATTTTAAAAAATCCGTGGTTTGTCCCAAAAATATAATGAAATCATTAAACTCGTCTTTAGAGCCCCCCCAAAAAATAAGAATGTCATCCAAATAGCGTAAATATAATAAAACCTTATTCCAAAAATTACTAGTGAATATAAACTCAGATTCCCAATATGCTAAAACTAAATTTGCGTAGATGGGGGCACATCTGGCCCCCATAGCAACTCCCTTTTTTTGTCTGTAATACTTATTATTAAAGTATAAAAAATTGTTCTCCAGAACAAGTTCTAACATTTCTGTTAATAATCAATTGTCAGAATTGTTCAGTCTATTGTATTTGTTGAGACATGCTTCAAACATGTCCAACCCTTGTCCATGGGGAATGACAGAAAAAAGGTTAACAACATCTACAGTGGTCATGATGAATTCAGATTTAAAATCAAAATTGTTTGAGAATTCTCTGACCCGCTCAAGACACTGCCATGAGTCTCTGAGAATATGTGGTAAACTTTTCAAAATATTTTTACACTTTGAATCTATGTAGGCCACTATATCTTCAGTCTTAGAACCCTTTGCTGACACAATCAGTCTAAATGGGGGGTTATGTACATCCTTATGAATTTTGGGAATCCCAAAAATAGATGGTATAATTGGAAATTCCACGGAAATAAATTTGAAAATATTTTGATCTATCCTACCATCCATAAGGTATTCATAAAACAGCCAATCTATTGTAGTATATGCTCTATTAATTTCATGTCGACTAACTTTTTCATAGGTGTCAAGATCATCTAATAATAATGTCATCCTATTTAGGTAGTCAGAACTGAGCATAATTACCACTCCACCTCCTTTGTCCGGTTTCATGATCCTATATTTGTCAGAACCTGTTAACTCCTTAAGACAAAACTTCTCTGCTAGTGTCAAATTGTGCTTAATCGCAAATTTCTTAGTTAGAATTCTTCTAATTTGAGTTTCACATAGTTTTTCAAAGATCTGGATCATGAAATGTTGGGGGGGAATAAATGTACTGTGACGTTTAAAGGTGAAGAATCTAGAATCTAATACTGGATCATCTGAATTGTGAAAAAATATTTTTAAATTCAAAAGCCTGGTATACATTTTCAAATTGATCAACACATATACGAATAAATAACACAGGTGAACCAGAGCAAAACGACTGAAACAGTTCTGTTCCTATGGAATAATCACCAGTTCACAGTAAAAATCCAACTTCTTCTTTATTCGAACAAATAAAATAAATGAAATGAGCGCTTTCACGTATCCATGATACGCTTCATCAGATTTCATTATAGAATAAAGCAGCTCAACTTAAATAGTACTCTGTAATCCTTCATTGCACCATTTATCTAATTAGTTAATTAATTAACAACCATCTTTCTTTAATAAAAGAGTATAATTTACTTTTAAAGTCATGCTCACATTTAGTGCTGATAGCATTCATTCTACGATATCAGGTCATCATTCATATACATTTTAGGTGTCTTCTAGAAAATCAAGCTGCGTTGTAAATTCTTTGAGTAGCATATTAAAACTAAACTGAATATAATAGTTGTATATTATGAAAGCAGACAATAAGAGATATATGTAATGTGTATACATATACACATCTCAAATGTTAAAAACCAAAATATATATGTATGGATGTAATAATCTAGCACATACATCAGTGGTTTCTAAAAAATGGTTACTAAGAAAATACTTAGAAAGTATATTCAAACTCATAATTATCTATCTGGAAGTTATGTTTCATAGTTACATATTCAATTCATCATAAACATTAAGAACTTCACCATAACAATTCCAAGTAAATAAATAAATGAATGAATAAATAGATAAATAAATAAATATATATGAGTGGATCAATGTACACACTAATATATGAGTAAGTAAGCATCTATAAGTGAACAAGTGAATGAATATATATATATCTAAAAATACATATGTAACATAATATATATTATACCTAAAAAAAATATATATATATATATAGACACATATATATACTAAAGGAACTATGTAAGTGACCTTATTGCTAACAGTTCCTGTCAGTTATAGATATATCCTATTTGATTGATGTTGGGCATATATATTGACTAATGAGGTTATAATATATGCCTATCAATATAAATATACAAATGAATAGTTAGATGAATAAATACAGAATAGAAAAATAAATAGATAATAAATATTTGTGATCTTGCTTATTTTCTATAACATAGTGTTATAGAAGTAAGAATAAATGTAAACATTTCTCAAATAAATAAATAAATAAACATGTATATGATGTGTGTGATCTTCATACATCCACATATTATTCTCTTGTTGCGGTTAATTATAAATATATAAGTTATTTAACATAATAAAACCTAAAAAATGAAAAATGTATGTACATGTGTATATTCAAGTAGTATTTCCATCTACCTAGGCAAAAACTTAATATAAATTTAGATTTAAGTCTATGTATAGTCTCACAAGGTCTATAATATCCTAGAAAATCCAGGCCAAGCATCTAGTTCAAATATTAGAATTATCTTAGTATTGGTCTCATTGGAACATACTGGTTGAGACCCGGGGGGCAATGTGCCCTCATCCTTAGGATCCAATGAAGTTCCTTTAGTTCAAGCATATTCACTGATTCTCCTCCATACATGTTTGTCTCAACTATTTGTAAAACTCTAAATTTAAAATTATGTGTTATATTTTCTTTTATATGCTTGGCCAGTGCATTGGTTTCATTATTTTTTCTAATATCATATGTGTGGTTATAGATCCTTTTTCTAAACTCTCTTTTGGTGAGTCCTATGTAAAAAGCTGTGCAGAATTCACATGTTGCAAGATAAATGACGTTACATGTGTTGCATGTGGCATAGAAACTAGGCTTGAATTCATAATTCAAGGTTGGATGTATAAACTCCTGGACCTCAGTAATATACTTGCACATATTACATTTATTGCACGCAAAGGTACCTAAATTAAAGCATAGTCTCGGGACTGAGGGCAGTTCTTTTTTGTGTGTCTTACATAGCAATCTTTTTAGATTTCTATTGTTTCTATATATGAATCTTGGCGTTTCTCCTATTATTTTCCTAGTTCTTTCATCCACCGTTAATACTGGCCAATGTTGTCCTATAATTTGTGTGATCTTCTTGTTATCATTAGTATAAGTGGTCAGGAATTGAACTTTTCGCTGAAATTTGAGTTATATCTTTGCTTATTATTATTGTAGGACCTCCATGTGTCATTTTCCACTAAAACCCCATCTCTATCTTTCATGACTTGTTCTTTTATTTCCCTCACCATTTTTTTGTTATATCCTCTTTTCAGGAACAGTTGTTCCATCACTTCTACTTCTAACAGAAAATCTGTCTTTTTCTTACATAATTTATTCAATCGAGTAAACTGGCTTTTAACAATGCCTCTAAAGACATGCCTGGGGTGCATGCTATCGTAGCTGAGTATAGTATTCTTCCAACAATTTTTCCTATAAATATTTGATGTAATTTTTCCTTCTTCTATTTTCAGATTCAAATCTAGAAAATTGATCTCTATGTGTGATGCTTCCATAGTGAATTTGAGAAAATGAGTGGTATTCTCCATATATTGTAATAAACTTGAGAACTGCTCTCTTGTTCCATCCCAAATAATTAGGATATCATCTACAAATCTTGAATACATAATAGCATTCTTGAATAGAGGATAACTAAATAGGAATTCCCTTTCCCACCAGTTCATCACCAAATTGGCATAGGTGTTAGCGCAGGGTGTGCCCATGGCAACACCCCACTTTTGTAGGTATAAATGGTTGGAAAAAGAAAAAACATTGTTGGAAAGAACCATATCCAGCAATTGACATATTAGTATATTTTTATTTCTACTAACTTCAGGGTAGTGTTGGAGTAATTCTCTAATACTCTGAATTCCATAATCATTTGGAATACTAGTAAAGAGATTTTGTATGTCTAAAGTAATTAGCATGTGAACCCCAGGAATTATTGTTATATCCAAATTGTTCAGCATTTCCAATAGCTGATAGCTATCTCTCAGAATGGTAGAAATTTGATTCATGATAGGTCTTAAGCTCTTCTCTATAAAAATAGAAATGTTCTGTGTGGCCCATCCTTCACCATCTACGATGGGCCTAAGGGGAGGGGGGGACATTTCTTTATGCATTTTAGGTAATGCTTTTATGTGTGGTATCTGTGGAAATTCTATATATAAGAAATCATACAATACTTTGTCAATCTGTCGACACATTAGCATGTCGTATAACTCATCAGTAATTCTATTCAGTATTTCTGATAACTTATCACTAGTGATTTCTATATATGTATCCTGATCACTTAACATTAATGTCATCAGTGCATTGTATTGTTCTGTATCCAGTATCACTATGCCTCCTCCTTTGTCTGCTGGTCTAATAATAATGGAGTGTTCTCCTGTTAATTCCTGTAGAGATATCCTTTCATACTTATTCATATTAAAATATAGACATTTTCTATTGCCTTGAAAGAAATAATCATACAAACTTTTTTCGCATAGCTTTACAAAACAATCAACATGACTAGGTAGTGGTGGACAATATACACTTTTCTTTTTGCAACTAAATGCACTCTTATTCTCTTCACTATTATTTGCTTCATTATAAAACATCAGTTTAAGTGCTACTTTACGACTAAATAGTCTTAAATCTATCAACATATCTTGTAAGCAGCTTGCTTGTGAAGGCACAAACGATAGACCTCTATTTAGGAGACTAATATCAGATTCATTCAGCGTATAACTAGAAAGGTTAAAAAACAAAGAAGAGGAAAAGTCATTTACTGCTTCTGTCGTCGTCTTTGCTGTCCATTCTCTTCCGAAAGAGTCCTTTTTCGTTTCTCCCAGCTCCTGGATCTCTCCCTGAAAGTTATTGGTTTTTTGATTGAATAGGGTAAAAAAAGGGGGGCTACTGCATGGCGTTTCAGAATTGCCCCTGTATCTTTACTGCTTCTATCTTTATTTCCTTTCTCTGCCTCCTGGTTCGGTAGGGGTGTAGAGGCAGGAGCATGTAATAACGAATCCGCCACCTCTGGCGGTGTGGTGAATGCACTATCGGAAGTTCTGGTATCATTAATCTGGACCACTGTAGTGTTTTGTGCTCTTAACTCTTCATGATTCAAGTTTTCAGGATGTAATGTTCTCTCATTATGTTTGACTGCATCTTCCTGGTGCGTACGGCGTGGCCAAATGAACACGTGACCTTCAGCAAAGTCACGATGGTCACGCTGTAGTTTGCGTTGTTTTATGGATTGCAGTCTGTTACTATACGCTTCAACTTGAATATATAACGCTTCTACTTTGCTTAAGCAAAATTCATTATTAAAAGTTTCACAAATTTCTTGGTTAAGCTTATTTGCATTGTTGATCAAATCACTTTCAAGGGGCATGAAATGTTCTATTAGAAGTTGCATATATTGCCGGCTGGTGTTTAGATTAATCTCTTGCCACTTTCTTAATAGTTCTGGTTGACTGTCGCCGTAAGTCGGCATACATAATACTCTCATGCCCCTAGGTATTAAATTAAAGTGTAGTGATGCTTCTAAATGCTTTCGTTGCCAATTATAGCATTGTATTTTATATAACGTATTTTCTAGTTGTTTGTACAGTGTGTTAAACAGTTCCATGTTGCAGTTACCTTGTTCAACTTGGGAGTTCAGATCTTTCCCAAAATCCAGACTCAATAAAGGGTTCGGACCATTGCTAACAATATTCGACCATCTCTTGGCACCAGCCCTCGATTCCGGATTGTAATCTAGCTCGATAGCAGGATGAGCCATTTTGCTAGTTGAAACGGTTAAAGTTACCAGCCAAAAAATACAGAAAAAACCGTTCTAAACCTGGAACACTTGTCACGACCAGAGCAATACGAATAAATAACACAGGTGAACCAGAGCAAAACGACTGAAACAGTTCTGTTCCTATGGAATAATCACCAGTTCACAGTAAAAATCCAACTTCTTCTTTATTCGAACAAATAAAATAAATGAAATGAGCGCTTTCACGTATCCATGATACGCTTCATCAGATTTCATTATAGAATAAAGCAGCTCAACTTAAATAGTACTCTGTAATCCTTCATTGCACCATTTATCTAATTAGTTAATTAATTAACAACCATCTTTCTTTAATAAAAGAGTATAATTTACTTTTAAAGTCATGCTCACATTTAGTGCTGATAGCATTCATTCTACGATATCAGGTCATCATTCATATACATTTTAGGTGTCTTCTAGAAAATCAAGCTGCGGTGTAAATTCTTTGAGTAGCATATTAAAACTAAACTGAATATAATAGTTGTATATTATGAAAGCAGACAATAAGAGATATATGTAATGTGTATACATATACACATCTCAAATGTTAAAAACCAAAATATATATGTATGGATGTAATAATCTAGCACATACATCAGTGGTTACTAAAAAATGGTTACTAAGAAAATACTTAGAAAGTATATTCAAACTCATAATTATCTATCTGGAAGTTATGTTTCATAGTTACATATTCAATTCATCATAAACATTAAGAACTTCACCATAACAATTCCAAGTAAATAAATAAATGAATGAATAAATAGATAAATAAATAAATACATATGAGTGGATCAATGTACACACTAATATATGAGTAAGTAAGCATCTATAAGTGAACAAGTGAATTAATATATATATCTAAAAATTATATAAAAGTATATTTAATGATCAACACATATCCAATATCTAAATAAAATGTAGGTACAAAAGTGAACCCTTTACTAAGTAGTTCCAGAAAATTCTTTCTAAAGTTTTGTTCAGTAAAATTATATAAATTAAAACCTGAATATGTAGTAATAAAACAGTCACAATTGTTCCTAACAAGAACACCTTGTGAAGAATTTAAAATACTATTGCAAAAATCCGAAATTATATTGTTTTGTTCATGTAACTCAACATCCACATTGTACGTATCCGTAATTAAAACAGAATCATTGAACACTTCAGGGTTTAACCTGGTAGAAATAATATTATCTACCTGTGCCATGAGTTTGTTCTGTATGTCGCCCTGTTGTGATTGTTGTATAACTGTTGATTGTGACTGCCCTGTCTTTCTCTTAGCCTTTCTGACCTTCTCAAGGTTGGCTGGTCTAAAAAAATGTTTGTACTTCATCACTGGTATTATTAACATTACTTCTGTGTATATGTTCATTGACCAAGGTAGGGTTATGTCTATTTTGATTGTTATTACCTTGAGTTTAACTGTAATATTTCATGTTTTTGTATTCCTTAAAATGAGTATAAACTTTATTATTTTTATAATCGTAACTGTCCCTTTCTATTTTATGATTCTTAATATCTAAACCTTTATTAATGTACCTATCCATGTCCCTATAAATATTGTCCATCTAAATTTGTTGTGTTCAAATAATAAATCAGCTTTTATACTTCTGTCCAAAAAACACAATTTATCATTTAAAATATTTAAAAAAACAAACTGTTGCAACCACAAAAACCAGTAAAACAAGTTAAACCAAGGTAATCGGAAAGCACAAATCCACTTTGCGGTATTGTTGTATTCTTCTTAACGCAACTTTTATTGACAAAACAAGAAACGTTTTCGCTACACCCTCTGTTGTAGCTTCCTCAGAGTACATTTAAAACAGTGAGAGGTTTATTTTTAAACATAAAAGAGCGCCAAATTGTGAAGCGCTTTAAATTAACTAAAAGGTATAGTACCATTTAATTAAGAAGTAACACAATGTGTACTCTCGTTTAGATACAAACATGTGTTTAGTTCCATACATGGTGTCCGGAATATTAAAAAGTATTCACCAATACAAACATTATTAATGTGCATCATCTATTCTTTTAAGATGAAATTAAAAGTAGCAATGTACTGTCAAAACAAGTTCTGTACTAAGAGCGTACTAATGAAAATGGCAGAACAAAGAGTAAATAAGTAGTTCCATTCATACAAAAGGAAGTTAGACTGTCCTTTTTAATATGTTCTGCACCATGGTGTTTACCTGAAAAATCCATACTTCAAGGGATGACAAGTGCATGGATTTGGATTTATTTTTTATTTTTTATTTTTTATGTGTGACAACATGACTAGACTTTCTCATCAGAAGTCAGTATGCGGCTCCGAGAGTCTCAGACTTCTGGTGGGTTAATCCGCTTGTCACCCATATTAAACATTAAACACTAGTATTTATAAAGGACAGCCTTGTGAAGGCAGGTTATGATGTACTCCTTATATAAGGAGGTAAGCACATTATTTAAGAGAATTTTTTAAAAAAATAAAAAGTTTAAAAGTGTAAAACCTCGTCTAAAGGACGAGACCCTACTGAGCCAAGTACGAGTAGGGTAATATGCTGCTACAATGTAAAAGAACCAAGGAGGGTCTGCAGAGTGAATGTGAAAAGTATGGTTGCAGCCAGTGTGCCTCAAGCATTCCTACCTAGTAAGTGGAGCTATGGGCTATACTAAACCATCTTATAGTGTACCCTAACAAGTGTGAACTGTGAAATGTCCTTTCTAAATTGGCGTTATAAGCCTAGAGTTTACTTGTTGGAAGGAGTGCAGTTATATGGTGTGTATGTGCCAAGAAAGTGCCTGATCGTTGTTGGAGGGAACTGAGTGCAGGTCAAGGAGAGAGGTGGTTTGATGTCAAGCCCTGGTATGAGTGTAAATATATGTTGTGTAATGAGATGGAAACCACATTGGATGTTGTGGCTATCTTAAATAACTCTTAAGTTTAAGTAAGCAGGAGATATTGCAGTTATCATTCAAGCCCGGTGGTTGGAATGCATTGAGTTTTAGTTGCCATTCTAATTCTAATTTAAAATATTTAGTTTGTCAGAATTATTACGAATAATAAGTCTCAAAAGCTCGAGACCAGTTCTGTCAAACAATGATAAAAGTTCCGAAAATATTTCAGTTCCTTCTTCAAACCCATGTGGTAATTTAAAAATACGTAAACCTTTAGGTACTTGTTTTAGTTCCAAAGAACGTTCTAGGAAAGCATTGTCCATCTGTAGAGACTTAAAAGTTTTCAGTGTTTTTTCAAATTCTGTCATTTGGGCATTCAGTGTGCCCATATCCCTAGATGGTATAAAATTGGTCTTATTTAAAGATAAAGGTTGAAGAAAATGTTTTAAATCCATATTGGAAGTTGTAGTGCGGTTTGAAGAGGAAAAACCATTATTTGTTGCACCTTTTCGCTCCTCTCTTGTATTCAGCGACGCATGTGGGGGAGGACCCCCAGTGCCACCACTTCCTAACATCACTGTGCTTCTCGTTGGACTATTGGAAGGTTGACTGGCAACAATTTTCTGCATACTTGTATTGGGTGTAAAATGTAAGGTGAATAACTGTTCCTCAGATTCTGTAATAACAGGTTCACCATCTACACCTAAATTATTGCGCTGTTCTTGTAGCGCTTTTATCAGTTTATTAGTTATCTCAAGATGTTCCTGCAATAAACAATGCATTGTTGGAAATATAGTGTGCAATGTATAAACTTAAGATCAAGGTTTCTCAACACAAGATTATTAAAATAAATCAGAATCTCTCCTTCCAGAACTGTAGTTGCGCGTGGAGCACGTGGAGCGTGGAGCGTGCCGCAGCCTTTATACAACGTATTTGCGAATTTGTTTAAGTGGAGAGAATTTGTTTTGAACTATTGAATGGTTACTTATTGGCTGCATTTGACAAGCGTCGCAGCATATACATAGCAAAATTGTAGTTTTGTTTGCATGGAGAGATTTTGACCTCCAAATTTCTATTTTTCTGAACTGTTATTTATCGGCTGCAATTATCGTTTATTGCAGCCTACACGCAGTGCAACTACAGTTCTGTTTGTTGTGGAGAGAATTTGATTTTATTTCATATTTTATTTTGACTTCAAAACACCACCGTTTCTGAACTGTTAATTATTGGCTGCATCTGGTGGGCATGTTGCAGCTTACACACAACCTAATTGCTGCTCGCACGAGTGGAGAGATCTTGATTTTGAGTAACTTTTTTTACTGAATTGTTACTCACCGGCTGCATTTGGCAAGCGTTGCAGTCTATATACAGCCTTTTTGCAGTTCTGGTTGGAAGGAGAGATTCTGATTTTAAACCATTACCTTGTTGAACTGCTACTTATCAGCTGCTTTTGGTGCTCCTTGCAGCCTATACTTAGCATAACTGTAGTTTTGTTTCGGTGAGGAGACTTTGAATTTCATTTTGACATTGATTTTAACTGTTAATCATTGGCTGCATTTGGGGTGCGTTGCAGCCAATATACAACATATTTATTTTAATAATCTTGGGTTGAGAAACCTTGATCTTAAGTTTATACATTGCACACTATATTTCCAACAATGCATCGTTTATTGCAGGAACATCTTATGATAACTAATAAACTGATAAAAGCGCTACACGAACAGAGCAATAATTTGGGTGTAGCTGGTGAACCTGTTATTACAGAATCTGAGGAACAGTTATTCACCTTACATTCTACACCCAATACAAGTATGCAGAAAATTGTTGCCAGGCAACCTTCCAATAGTCCAACGAGAGGCACAGTGATGTTAGGAAGTGGTGGCACTGGGGTTCCTCCCCCACATGCGTCACTGAATACAAGAGAGGAGCGAAATGGTGCAACAAATAATGGTTTTTCCTCTTCAAACTGCACTACAACTTCCAATATGGATTTAAAACATTTTCTTCAACCTTTATCTTTAAATAAGACCAATTTTATACCATCTAGGGATATGGGCACACTGAATGCCCAAATGACAGAATTTGAAAAAACACTGAAAACTTTTAAGTCTCTACAGATGGACAATGCTTTCCTGGAACGTTCTTTGGAACTAAAACAAGTACCTAAAGGTTTACGTATTTTTAAATTACCACATGGGTTTGAAGAAGGAACTGAAATATTTTCTGAACTTTTATCATTGTTTGACAGAACTGGTCTCAAGCTTTTGAGACTTATTATTCGTTATAATTCTGACAAACTAAATATTTTAAATGGTAAATTGTGTTTTTTGGACAGAAGTATAAAAGCTGATTTATTATTTGAACACAACAAATTTAGATTGGACAATATTTATAGGGACATGGATAGGTACATTAATAAAGGTTTAGATATTAAGAATCATAAAATAGAAAGGGACAGTTACGATTATAAAAATAATAAAGTTTATACTCATTTTAAGGAATACAAAAACATGAAATATTACAGTCAAACTCAAGGTAATAACAATCAGAATAGACATAACCCTACCTTGGTCAATGAACATATACACAGAAGTAATGTTAATAATACCAATAATGAAGTACAAACATTTTTTTTAGACCAGACAACCTTGAGAAGGTCAGAAAGGCTAAGAGAAAGGCAGGGCAGTCACAATCAACAGTTATACAACAATCACAACAGGGTGACATACAGAACAAACTCATGGCACAGGTAGATAATATTATTTCTACCAGGTTAAACCCTGAAGTGTTCAATGATTCTGTTTTAATTACGGATACATACAATGTGGATGTTGAGTTACATGAACAAAACAATATAATTTCGGATTTTTGCAATAGTATTTTAAATTCTTCACAAGGTGTTCTTGTTAGGAACAATTGTGACTGTTTTATTACTACATATTCAGGTTTTAATTTATATAATTTTACTGAACAAAACTTTGGAAAGAATATTCTGGAACTACTTAGTAAAGCATTCACTTTTGTACCTACATTTTATTTAGATATTATATATGTGTTGATCAATTTGAAAATGTATACCAGACTTTTGAATTTTAAAATATTTTTTCACAATTCAGGTGATCCAGTATTAGATTCTAGATTCTTCACCTTTAAATGTCACAGTACATTTATTCCCCCCCAACATTTCATGATCCAGATCTTTGAAAAACTCTGTGAAACTCAAATTAGAAGAATTCTAACTAAGAAATTTGCGATTAAGCACAATTTGACACTAGCAGAGAAGTTTTGTCTTAAGGCGTTAACAGGTTCTGACAACTATAGGATCATAAAACTGGACAAAAGGGGTGGAGTGGTAATTATGCTCAGTTCTGACTACCTAAATAGGATGACATTATTATTAGATGATCTTGACACCTATGAAAAAGTTAGTCGACATGAAATTAATAGAGCATATACTACAATAGATTGGCTGTTTTATGAATACCTTATGGATAGTAGGATACATCAAAATATTTTCAAATTTATTTCCGTGGGATTTCCAATTATACCATCTATTTTTGGGATTCCCAAAATTCATAAGGATGTACATAACCCCCCATTTAGACTGATTGTGTCAGCAAAGGGTTCTAAGACTGAAGCTGTAGCGGCCTACATAGATTCGAAGTGTAAAAATATTTTGAATAGTTTACCGCATATTCTCAGACTCATGGCAGTGTCTTGAGCGGGTCAGAGAATTCTCAAACAATTTTGATTTTAAATCTGAATTCATCATGACCACTGTAGATGTTGTTAACCTTTTTTCTGTCATTCCCCATGGACAAGGGTTGGACATGTTTGAAGCATGTCTCAACAAATACAATAGACTAAACAATTCTGACAATCGATTATTAACAGAAATATTAGAACTTGTTCTGGAGAACAATTTTTTATACTTTAATAATGAGTATTACAGACAAAAAAAAGGGAGTTGCTATGGGGGCCAGATGTGCCCCCATCCTCGCAAATTTAGTTTTAGCATATTGGGAATCTGAGTTTATATTCACTAGTAATTTTTGGAATAAGGTTTTATTATATTTACGCTATTTGGATGACATTCTTATTTTTTGGGGGGGCTCTAAAGACGAGTTTAATGATTTTATTATATTTTTGGGACAAACCACGGATTTTTTAAAATTTACTAGTCACATTTTTGAAAACAATGTTGAATTTTTAGATATTCCCCGGGATTCATGAAGCTCAGCGCAAGGCCAGTGTAAGGCCTGCGCCGGCGGTGCAGTGAATAGTCGGCGTAGTAGCGCCATATGCATAGTAATGAGAGCGCGCCGCAACCACAGACACGTGCGTAGTGTACGTGAGCGAGCCCAAGTAGGATGCCTCCGGAGGCGTGGCTAAGCCGGCAGGCAATGAGCAACCTAAAGTGCTGACTGCCACGGTCCGCCCATAATAGTAATGGCAGCAGCCAGGGCCCGTGCAGAATGAAACACACATAGAGTATGCAACATAGTACACGTCCCAACAAAACGGGGAAGCAAACACAACCCACGAAGCCCTAAGTGTACCAGTCCAAGGAACAAAGGATACTCGCAACACCGTGTTCGTTCCGCAATGCACCGTCAGTGGGCATACCCAGAGAAGGTGTACCGCAGCATGTCAGCGCGCCGCACCGACATAGGAGTAGCGACTAAGGTTACCACCTGTCCCACTTTGCGAGGGGCAGTCCCTCTATGGGCAGTTGTGTCCCGATAAAAAATATTAAAAACGGCAAATGTGCCAAGATTGTAGGACATAATTATATCCCGTATTTAATGTAATGGTTGCATGAAATGGTCATTTCCGTAACTAAAATACCTAAATGTTACAAGAAACAGAATAAGCAACCAAACCGCAACAACAATAAACTTTTATTTAGGCAAACAAGTGAAGTTCTATGCTATGTACTGACCGTGGGTATGTGTCGGGCTGTAAAATCTGATGTGAGTCCCGAAAATGTCCCACCTTGGCTATTGGAAAAGGTGGCAACCCCAGTAGCGACATGGGCATGGTCACCAGGGTTACCAGCTGTCCCACTTTGCTATGGATAGTCCCTGATTGGACAGTTGTGTCCCGCTAAATATCGAAAAATGGCAAATGACCAGAGATTTCCGGGCAAAAATATTCCCTCAACATACCTGTAATAGTAGCATAAAACATATATTTTGTATATGAAACACATACATGACATAAGAAACCGAATAAGGAACCCAAATGCTACGAGAATAAGCGTATATTATGGCAAAAATGTGAAGTTCTGTCATCTCTACTTGCTGTGGGTATGTGTTGTCCTGCAAAATCCGATGTTTCCACAAAAGATGTCCCACTATGGGCATTGGAAAACGTGGCAACCATAATGGTCACAAGCAGTAGTGAGAGTACACAGCTGGGTAGCCGTGTCGACATAACAACAGGAAGGAACCAAGATACCGTAAACACAGGCAAACATGTGCATAGCAACATGTCCCACACCCAGCAATGTGTTTGTCGCATACACAGGACGGCGTATGTCTAAGTGTAATATCCAGAAGCAGAACCCATGCATGCATATGTAATACACAATAGCCCCATTGTAGCATGTAAGTCCCACCCATGTACGCCTGTGCACCCAAACCAGCTAGCAGTCTTGTGCAGCTACACACCTACACACAATGGGCATACCTGAAATGTGGTAAGAAGTATTGTTTTAGGCAGTGCCACGCGGGCAAATATGTACCCCACATGTCACCAAACCACCTCAGGTACAGATATGGAAATGGATGCATGTGAATGTGTCTGCAGAATGTGTACATCCCGCATGTGGTATGTACCCGTCCAAACCCTATAGGTTTGCACACGCCACGGTGCACATAACTGTACACGTGGACAAGTCAGGATGTTGAACCACCGCATCGATGATTAGCTATGCAGACAGATCAAACACATATAGCGGAACATGTGCCTACCAAACAGGACGTCCTAACAGGGTGCCACAGGCACAGAAGGGGAAGGTGGGACATCACATGTGGAGAGTAGCGTTGCTGGACGGCCAAACACCCACGGTGAAGGTAAAGGACGGAACAACATGCATATGGCCGGATGGATGTTGTTAGAAAAATATATATAGAAACACATATGAAGTGCCAGTTTAGAAGCAAAATACTATAGAATGCATTGAGTTGTACTGTACAATATGGCAGTAGAAATGATCATGCATGTAATTGGTGAAGCTTAGCTGCAGTGTGATCGAACTATGACCCTGGCAGTAACCAGTTCAGCAGGCTTATGTCTCTCAGCATTAATTATCTGCTGGGTTACAGAAAAATAAATGTATGTACATGTATAACATCCTCCCTTCCACTGAGGAGGATGGTTTTGTGAGCTCTATCGAAGATAGAGTACAACTCCTTACCAGAGAGACAAAGGAACGTATTAAGAAATGAACTGAGTATTGTATCGAACAGTCCAGGGTCCTTGAAACAGCAACATTTACAGAAGGACACTGTAATTGACCAGGTGCCTTGCAAGGCTGTGTTATTCTCATGGGAAAACATTTTAAAAGCATGACCTCAGCACCCTCGTATGAATAGAATATTGCGGACCATAGTGATGGAAATGCCCTGTGACTGACCACGTCAGTAAGGTGGGCAAATGATGATTGTAAACACTATATAAAGAAATTGCTTACTGTATAGAGTCAGACAAAACTCTCATACTTGGACTGTATAGTTCTTTGCCTGCCTGTGTCCACTACTGAAACTTTGTGAACCCGAGCTTCCTGTGTTATTGACTGTCACTTAGAAAAGCCTACTGATTTCTACAGTCTGGTATTAACAACTTATTTGACATTGTGACCCTTCTTAGCCGGAATTCCCTTGGTAAGCTACAGGTCAGAGTGCATGGGTGGTTAGACATCTGCGCAGGAGAATTTGCCTAAATGGTTCTTCTTGAGTGAAAAGACCTCCGACTGAATTGTTGTGTGGAAAGAGGCTGACCACTGTCTGATCTGTGGCTGAAAAACGGAAAACTGGATCCCAAGAAGAAAACGTGCAGTCATAAACAGGAGGCTCAGGTAAGGAGAGTTTGCCTCTTTGTCTCTATTGTAGATCAAGGACCAGGCTACATTGTGTTTCTGTTAACAATTGTGATATCAGGTCGAAGACCAATCCAAGTAGTTTTAAATTTGGACATAGATCAGGGGAACACAGAGTAGAGTAAATAGTCATTTAGACACTACAGTGGATTTTTTGAATCAGAGATTACAGAGATTGACTGTAACCTATTAAATAAAGGATTATCCTTTATTCCAGCCCAGGTTAGTAATATAAGTGAAGTTCTCACTGACCTGCGGCTTTTTACTCGCAAAGTTAATTTAAAATGTATGTTTAAGAATAAAGTGCAATGCAATGGTGCTAGTCAAGAACAGAATAAGAATTTTAGAAAGAAAAGTGTTTTTACACCATCACAAACACCTGTCACAGAATGTTTTATTAAGGCCTGCGAAACAGACTTCTATAGATACTTTAATAGTGCAAGAAAAGCTAATTTATATACTAATTTGTCACATATTGAATGGGAAGCCCTTTATGCACTGCAACATGATAAAAGAATAGTTATTAAGCCTGCAGATAAAGGGGGTGGGATAGTAGTCTTAGACTACACTACTTATAACACATTAATGCTCACTATGCTTAGAGAAACTGACACTTACAAAGAGATCCTCTTCAATGATCTTACTAAAGTTATTTTCTCTGTACATCAAGAATTATATGATTTTTTAATGTGCAGGCAGATAGATCAAGATCTATACCAATATGTTATGATAGAGCAACCGAAGATTCCCTATATAAAAGGGTTGCCGAAGGTACATAAAGGGATAATCCCACCACCACTACGACCTATAGTAGTAGGCGAAGGGTGGGTTACTGAAACACTGTCAGTTTTCGTCGAACAGAAGCTTAGACCCATTATTAATAAAATTAGTTCGATCTTGAAGGATACATACCAATTACTAGAGGTTTTAGCCAGTTTTAAAGAGGGCATCTCTAAAAACACCATTCTCATTACTATGGATATGAGAAACCTCTTTACATCTATCCCTAATGGGTACGGTTCAGAAGCCATTAGACATATTCTGCACAACACTGATAGTTATAGTAATGATGAAAAAATTTTACTGAACGCTGTTTTAGACCTTGTATTGAATAACAATGTTTTTATGTATGACAAGAAGTTATATTTGCAACAATGGGGAGTGGCCATGGGCACTCCCTGCGCAAACACCTATGCAAATCTTGTTGTCTACTACTGGGAATGTATGCACCTGTTTAAACATGCTTATTTTGATAAAATGCTACTGTATAAAAGATTTGTAGATGACATCATAATCTTTTGGGATGGTACCCTACAAGAGTTTTTAGACTTGGTGGAAGACTTAGAAACCACAACATCCTTTTTTAGATTTACCTTTGAACATTCTATGACTGAAATTAATTTTTTGGATGTTACCATCACTAAAGATGAATATGGAAAATTGAGTCATACTATCTATAGGAAACCGTGTTGGAAGAACACATTATTAGAATTTACCAGCATGCATCCCAGACATATATTCCAGAACATTGTTAAAAGTCAATACATGAGAGTCAATAAATTATGTAATAAACAGGATGATAAAACAGAACAACTAGTGAAACTAGAAGATATGTTCATAGAAAGGAACTATGATAAACGATTGATTCAGCGAGTGAAATTATTAACTGAAAGTATCCCCATCCCCTCTACATCTAGGAAGGGATCCCAGAAGACTTATAATGCACCTAAGTCATACAAGGAAGCTTTACCCTTTCAAACTAGGTACACCAGTGACAATAGTAATATTATCAATATTATTCGTAAAAATTGGGGTATATTACTCACTAATGATGAGGTGAAGGACATTATAGGTGTTAAACCTAACTTTCTATACACTAACAGTAAGAACCTCAAAAGACTGCTATGTATAGAAAAATTAGAACAAGAGACATGCAGGACTATTGCTAAGATACAGAAAAACATAGAAGGAGAATCATCTCACTTGATTGAGACAGGCACCTTTCCATGTAACAGATGCAACATGTGCATCTACATTTCAGAAGATATAGAATTTACGCATCCCAGGTTAAATATTAAATTTAAACCAAGATTTAGATCAACCTGCACCAGCTCAAACTTGATATATTTAGCCAACTGTTTGGACTGTGATGCGTTCTACATTGGGATGACTACAAGATCCTTGAAGGAACGCATCTACAACCATACCTATGACATTAGAAAGAAAGACCCGAAAAGTGCTCTAACTAAACATATTTTGAATAATCCAGAGCACAGTTTTAGGTTTAGAACACTGCAACTGGTACATCCCAATGACAGGAAAGGTGATGTTTTCAATGAACTGGAAAGTATAGAGTTACAATGGATTCTAAAGTTTAAAGCACATTATACTCCGGGTCTTAATCAGTATGTCAGCGTTAGATCAGTTCTGAAGAAAAGAAGCCTGAAATAACATATAGTCCCTGTTTCTCATACATAAGCAGTCCTTGGAAACCTTTTGCTAAACATATTATTGGGGTTTCTCCTTTTGAGGCTATCTACATTTAAATTATTTTAATTTTTTACAGAGAGTTATACACCCTTATGTCCTATATATACTAAGGATATACATACATCTATATAGATAGCTATCTATAGATTCATAAATATTAATAGCATCTCTTAATAATATTAAGACCATATTCGCATTGCTTATTATATATGTGACATTGATGTTTTTTATTAATTATTAATGATTAAATATGTAATTATTAATTATTTTTATTTTTATTTCTATTTTTATCTATATGACCAGTCACCTATTTATTATAATATATTACATTTTATTTATTGATCAATTACACTATATTTATACACTTTGACATGTATTCTATAAATAATCTGTAATATTTGGCTGTCATATATTTCCTTTTTTTCTCTTTTTTATACATTTTATACATTTATATAATATTTTCAAGATGTTTTTATTCTGCAATTGGAATTTTCATACAACTTAAGTTGCACTATCTTACACATCTAGGTTATAGTTCATCTAAAAATTTTTAACCATTGACACTAAATACTTAATTAATTAATAAATAAATATTTAATAATTTATATAAGCAATATCTTATAGAGTTCGTTGTTTTTAGGTAGTTTTATCTTATATGCATTTTAGCTAATATACCTCTTTACTACAAACAGATATTATTTATAGTATGTCCCATAGTTCCTTCTATTAGTGTTTTTTATAATCTGTGTTCTATAAGGTTCTATGCCAAGTCGGAGGAGCATCAGCTTCATCGTACACTCATAAACAGACCCTTAGCTCCAACTAGTTTTAGAAACCATGATTTCTTTAACAGTTTTGGTCTAGTGAGCTTTATGTTTTTTGAGTCGGGTTACTGTTGTCTTCCAGTAGCGATATAAGCTTTCAACAGCGTTAAGTGATTCTATGATGACATTTCATTTTTCTGTTTATCTAGCTTATAATAGCTATTGTTTAGTGAAACATTTATGAACAGAGCATTTAGAGAGCTGTCTGGTATTAATTGCACATGAATTGTCATTTTATTTTCTCTACTACACACACGCACTTTATCAGACGCATTGTTTTTCTATGGTTGTTTTTAGTAGTGGATCAAATTCTGTATAATTCTTGTGTTTAGTTTTTACCAATATGAGATTTATATAACCTCTTACCATTGTATTGTGTTTTTAAAATAGCTTAGCATATCTTAGTGTGTCTAGTTTTAAGCATAATGCTGCTGTCTGCAGCAACAGGAAATGTTTTAGCGGTCTCATTGAGTAAGCAGCTATCACTTGAGACAATCAACTCTATATCTTGATTAATTAATTAAGATACTAATTACTTAATGGACAATTAGAAGCACTATATAAGGTTTGCTCTATTTTATATGAATTAGATCTGAAGAAGCGTACAGTGTGTACGAGAAAGCGCTCATCTTCCTTGTTCTTTGTACCAATAAAGACGATTTTTGTTGCTGCATCATCGTGGTGTTCCTCATCCTTGTTTTTTCAATACTTTTGCCTACTTATACTTTGGAGGTGAGGATCTTTGGAGGTTTATTGCTGGGATTGTGATACATACACTACAGTGGATACAGGGAAGGAGATATCACGTGGTACGAGAGAAGGGTTACGTAACAGTCGTGTAGAAGACATGGGAGATTAGTGCACTAAGAGATCGTGAGATCCGCGTTTGACGGGTGATGTGAAGTATATGCAATTGCAGAGAGCACATAATGTGAGATATTCTGCAAAATGGGGTAATAAATATGACATGGATGGAATATTAGACAAAATATCGTTAGTCAAACATTGGAATCACTTAAAATGTGATGCAGATCTTCTAGGGTAACCACCTGTCCCACTTTGCGAGGGACACCCCCTCCTTGGCCAGATGTGTCCTGCAAACAAACTGAACAAATGGCAAATGTCCTGATATCTTAGTACAAAAATATTTCCTATATCACCTGTAATGGTAGCATAAAACAGTTATTTTGTATCTGAAACACCAAAATATCATAATAAACAGAATAAGCAACTCAAATGCTACAAGAATATGTTGCTATTCTGGCAAAAAGCGATTTGCTGTCCTTTGTACTGGCCGTGAGTATGTTTTGCCCTGCAAAATCCCACGTTCCTAACACTAATGTCCCACATTGTGCATTTGAAAATGTGGCAACCCTAAGATGTGCAGGCTAAAAAACAGCGACAATTGGGTATCCCTCAAGCACATAGGTGGATTGAGGTAGTGAACCGAAGGGAACAGAACACTAAAAATGCGAAAGCATCATACGTAGACAAAGAAGATAATAATACAGTAGTAGCGACAGCCCCCCCTCCCTCTACCACTTCCGATACCACATCCAGGATATGAAGCGGGAGGGCAGGCTAGTCCCCCCCCACGTTATCCTGTGGCAACAGAGGTATCACAACGACCAAATGTAAGAGAAGCTATTGAAACCACATCCCGAACTCATAAAATACCTAGGGACACTCAAGTAAGAAGAGAGTCACTAGAACAGAGTGAGGATATCTGTCAATTAATTGAAGTACCGAACCCTCATGCTGGACAGGAAGGCCAGGCCCCAACTCCCTTAGTGTATAGACCGTGGACACCAGAAGATATCTGGAAAGTCACAGAGGAAATTCCTCATCTACAAAGTAATCACTATTCACCATGTAATACCCCTGTATCTTCTGATAGAAAAGCAAAGGGGGAATGGCGGATGGTACAGGATTTACAAGCTGTAAATCATGAAATAATATCTAGGGTACCAATGGTGCCAGACCCACACACTATATTGAATGCTCTGAACCCGCCACAGAAGTATCTTACCGTGGTACATATAAGCTATGCTTCCTTTTCAATACCTATACATCCAGATAGTCACTATTGTTTTGCATTTACATTCAGGGTAACAGATACAGCCATACCCGGCTATCGCAGGGATACTGTGAAAGTCCAACGATATTCGCACAGGAGATGGCTAGCAACATTCCGTGTACTCCACCGGGGCCAATCAAG
>NC_056735.1:1495919108-1495983635 GCF_019279795.1 Protopterus annectens | reverse complement strand
AAAGCAGCTAGTTTCCGGGTTTTGAGATGCATATTATGTGGGCACATGTGCCTGGAGAGTACTGCAAGGCTCCACGGATGTATCAAACACCGGAACCGTGATTTCAACATCCCAAACACACGCTCTATGATTATTCTGGTTTGTGCGTGTGCCTCATTATGGCGTTCTTGCATGTGTGTGTGTGCATTTCTGATGGGTGTCATCATCCACGGCTCCAGTGCATAGCCAGTATCCCCCACAAGGTGACCTTGTGTGATGTCCCCCCTGGCGAATACCTGATACAGCTGTGAGGCATGCCAGATATGGGAGTCGTGGTAGCTTCCAGGGCTGCCAGCACACACATCCATGATAATGCCCTCGCATTGCACCACCAACCCAATTGATGGAGGGGAATCCCTTGCGGTTTATGTAGCGTCTACCCTGCTCCCCGGGTGGTGACTTGATTTCTATGTGCGTACAGTCTATCGCACCCAGTACCTCCGGGTATTGTGCCACACGGTGGAAGTGGCGCATACTGCTAGCCAACTCCTCCTGAGATCCGGGGAAGGATATATACTCATGGTCATGTCATAACATGGCATCCAGAAACTGGTGTAATACCCTGGATGCTGATGCCTGTGAGATGTCCATTATATCCCCGGTTGGCCTTTGAAAGGTACCTGTTGCCAGTATTCGCAAGCTTACACATACCTTGGTGTCCACTGGGATGGGCTCCCCTCTGTTGTCTCTTGTTCTCAGGCGCGGCCGGCACAGCTCAACTATTTGCTGTAACGTGTCCCTGTCCACCCTGTGACGCTCTACTATTTCCAGGTCTTGCAGCCCCTGGTAGGTCACCCTTGGTCTGAACACTCTCCTTCTCCTCTGAGGCCTCCGGTAGTTTTCGGCACCCTCCTCCGCAACTCCGTCTGTCTCTAACACATGCCGATGCATCACGGCCACGGCAGCACCCAACATATACATTTTAAAAGTTCCCCGTGTGTTTACACCGTAAGGTGCAGCGTTTGGGAATTCGCGCTGTGTGTTGTGTGCATTCCCACTTTATAGTGTTGTGCTGTACACCCGGTGATGTCATTTGGTGTGTCTCTGCTTCCGTATCTGTGGGTTATCTTCCGTGTTTTACCGTTGGCACTGCAAAGCTGTTGCCTTTGGTGTTACATTACACTTGCCTGCATTGGTTTAGCTTTACACCTTACTTTACTGTTTCTGCACGTTGCACCTACTATTCGGAGTGCATCCTGCAGACACATGGCATCTCATGCATTTTGTCTGCCGCCGCCGTTATGCTAACTCTCTCCTTGGCTGTGCTGTATCGCTTCTTCGCTCTTTGCATTTCTGTAACATCCCCTACTTTCTTTGCATTCATATGCCTCCCCTTTCCCGTTTTGCAGGTTTCTGCATGCAGAGTTGTCAGCTGCCGCCGATTGCCCTTCGTGGGTTGATTGGTGTTAATTGCTCATTACGACTCCAATTACACTGCTTCCGCATTTCCTCATATTCTCCGCATCACCTTCCTGTATCCATGGTTGTTGACGGGGCGGCCGTCACATGACTGGTTTGGGGAACGTAGTCATCCTCGTGCACATGCATCTGTGCACGCATTTTGTACTCTCAGCGCATCTATTTCCTCACACGCCGGTCCTGATGCTGTGATGTGCATTGTACAGCCCAGGTTTGCTGGCTTCCAATGTGCTTCCTCCTACAGTGGCACACACCTCTGCGATTGACAGGTATTCCCTCTAGGCCACTCCTCGGTGTATTACCGCTGCGCCGTTTGGTGCAGCCTTATGCCGGCGGGGGTTTTGCGATTCAGTATTATCTGCCTCATTTGCATGGCATTGACTACTAATACATGGTTACGGCGCCAAACACCGCCGCCACTCCTTGGCAACCCTTGGGCTGTGGTTGTGGCTTTCCATTCATACTATGGTGTATTGTGGCTGTGATGCTGATGTGTCTTATACTGCTCTTTTATGACATTGTCATATTACTTCATTGTTCCTCACCTTCCGCGGACATGTCCTGGGGTTCTGCTGTGGTTTTTGCGTACATAACATTTATGTCGTTATTTACATTTTCTGCATGTTTTCTTTTGACATTCTCGGTTTCTTTCCCCATTGCCATGTTGCACCAGTATGACACCTGACGTTGGCAGCCTTCCGTTACTCCTATGTCATGTTTGGATATATATAAACTGTTTTTTATGGTTTACATTGCCGTGCTGTTATGCTACGCCTGCGCCATTTCATGAATCGCTACTTGCCTTCATTTGCATGGTGCAACACCGCACATGGGGTATTTAACATACCTACGCCGGAGGCGGCGCAACTCCGGCGTACGCCGCTGATGCACGTGGGTTTGGATAGTACCTGAATCGCTCGGCGGCCATGTCTGGCGTTGTGGCGCCTACGCCATGTGTGCGCCTGGCGCAAGGTTCATGAATCCCGGGGATTGTGTTGTCTGTTTCTAACAATAGAATTGAATCTAGTATATTTAGGAAGAAAACCCATTCAAATTCATTCCTACATTTCGACAGCTGCCATCCGGTACATCAAAAAAGAAATCTTGTTAAAGGCCAGATGGTTAGGCTGTCTAGAATTGTTAGTGATAACCACATTTTTGAAGGAGAATTGAAAAAACTCATGGACATGTTTATTGCTAGAGGCTATCCATTTGATCTTATTTTGAAAACAAGCAATGAAATTAAAATCAAAAGGTTTACTTTATATAAACCTATCATTTTATATGGATTACCAGAGGTTGATAGATCGAATTCAACTATATCTAGACACGATACATTCATTATCCCATTTAATGACCGAACATCAGAGATAGTTGACATAGTACAGGAAGCATGGACCAGTGTGATTGATTCTAATATAGAACTTTCAGGCATTTTGGGTAATAAACCCATAATTACATACAGTAGAGGTAAAAATTTGAAAAATTTGTTTGAAAGTAACTACAACATTGATCTGTACAAAAAATCTAAGATGAGTAAATGTGGTGCATATCATGTTTGTAGGTTCATAAACGATGGTCCATATATTTCTATTTTTAACTATGGAAAGACCATCAGATGTCCAGGCCATTGTAATTGTAATTCATGTATGGTTGTCTATGCCGCAACTTGTACAGTTTGCCAAGCATTTTATATCGGTAAAACGATCAGAAAGTTAAAAACGCGTATCATAGAACACATGAGTGATATAAAAAGACAAAAAACAACCAGTATGTTATATAATCACAGTACAAATTGTTCCAATTTTTAAAAAAATTTGTTTTTCGTCATTGATAGAATACCACAGAACAGACAAAATGGTGGAGACGAAAACACTATGTTGGACGCAAAAGAATGCTTATGGCAACTTAGGCTTAATGCAAGTAAATGGCCTGGCATCAATGAACAAATATCTATTTCAAGTATTCTTAAATTAAGATCACAATTTATATAAACACATTATATTAACGTTAAATAATGAATATGTTAAGAGTTCATTTTATTCCAGTTGTAATAATTTGATATTATTATTATTCATTACTATTATTCACTATTTATTGTTATTTGAAATTATTCAATCCACTGATGTTTTTTGTATTTTTTACAGTTTTATATAGATTTATATATGGATTATTTTATTGATATGTAATAAATTAATTATTAATAAATTATTTTATATTAATTAATGTATTTATTAATATTGATTAATATTAACAATTACAATATCTGTAATATTATATTATGGACTATGAGTTTTATATGTATTATAACTATTTTAACATAACATCTAATTTTTTTTAATATTATTCTTAACATCTTATGTGATCAACATATATACTCACATTCACATTTTATAATGTCATTACTCAAACATTCTTTTTACATATACATATTTTAATATATTTCACTAATTATTCTTTAGAGGTAACTGTCGTTGTACCTATCTGTTTGTCTAGTGTATTGGGTATGGATTTCTCCTGTTTTGCTAATACATGAAACATTTTCATTGTATTTTTACCTTTTTCAATGGTTCAATGATTTAATTAATTGTTAATGACTTGTCATTATTCACTTTATGGTTTAATCAAACACTATTTAAGGGATGATCTGTAATGAATATTTGCACTCTGATGATGCCCTACTTACGAGGGTGAAAGCGCTCAGTGTCTTGTGGTGGATTTTATCTTCTTGTTTGGTCAAGTTTTACTTATTAAAGTTGTTTTGGAAACCAGGATCCAAGGTCTGCTGGAATCTTTAGCTTATAGATAGTAATCTGGCCTTAAAACAACACATAGCCAAGATAGAAAATCGTTCTGCATCACCCAGCTTATAAGTAAGGGATGGCATGCAGGTCCAAGGAAGTTATAGTACCACTTTTGTCAGCCCTCGCCACAGCCATCATTGAGTACAGTGTCCCCTTTGCATGTACCTAACCAGATACTTGCAACAGTTGTAACACCTGCAAAGTTTCCTCATCGGTAGAATATAGGATATGAATACCGTGTCCTACAAAGATCACATTAAGGTCCTATATCTGTACTCAGTATCCTACAGTTTACTGAGAGGTGATCTATGCATAGTATATAAGATATCCTCAGATACAACTCTGATGGATCTTTTGCACATATTAAAAAAAAAACACCAGGAACACTAGAGCCAAGGACTGGAACTTTTCCTGCTACATAAATAGAACATGCTGGAGAGACTGATATGTGTCTCAAATGATCCTTGTACTATGTAATAAGATCTCCATCCATGTTTATTGGAGTTAATTCCTGACCCTATTCAAACAAAACCTTGATCAGTAGATGGAAAATCATAGATTCATGCCTGGTTTGGCCTTCATTATTTCAGATGGACAGAGGTTGACAGTAAATTAATCCCTAACTAACATAACCCCCCACATAACCCCTTGCTACCTCCTTGCTAACATATCCTACCATGTAGGTATCCAAGGTACTTGGGGAGAAAACTACATTAGGTTGCTCAACCAGGCCTATAAAGACCCTGATGGTCATTAACCAAGTATAAACCTATCAACCTATGAACCAATCATTGCATATATTTTTGTCAGCATATAGATATTGTGGCTCCTTTTTGAACATTCTTTTTCGTTTCTTATTTTATATGACAGTACATTCTAATCCTTTACTAATTTGACTGTGAAAGAGCTTCACCTTTTCTTATTTTCTGCCCTAGGTTATTGCAGTTTTACTAAGTTTTCCCTTTAGTGCATTTTGTCTGGGGACAGTCTGTAGACCCAAAAATGAAACAATAGTTTATTGTGGAATGCGCTATGTGACAGAATTAAATCTCCTCATTATCTTTTGTATCTTGTAAATTATACGCTTAATAAATCTGTCCTTTATATATATATATTTTTTCATATAAAGTGTCCCTGAATGTGCTCCTGGATTTAGAAACATGCACTACACTGCAATGCGGCCTTTGTGCAGTAAGGAACCTTTAAGAATATAGTAACACATAGGAGTTTCAAGGACAACAAGCCAAAATGAGCAGTTGAATGTGTTATTGGAAGAAAACTATACAGATGAAAGACCACTCAAGTGACTTGATGCAAAGTAAAGCACATTTATATTTAATAAAGAATGTTGTTATAAAACTGTGCATGAATGCACAGCAATATACATTCACCTGAAATGTACTGCCTGTAAAGAATGGTCTGTAGCTGGCATGCTGCAATAAACATAAATATCACTAAAGATAATGTGAACATTTACATGTGAAAGTATACAACACAAGCCCAAACACCTAGATATAAAATATCTGGTCAACTGAAATACATCAAGTGTGATTGTTTATCATTACACATGCTAATAATCAGACATCTAACATGATGAAATCCATGTATGTACTGAATAAATTAAGGCATATATCTTTTATAGCTATATCTTTTATACTGTTCATAGTTGTGTATTTTCCCCTTCCCAAAAATGATTTTGTATGTGATACAAGTGCTTTCATATATCAAAGATGTTACACTGCCAACATAAGCAATACATAACTGACAAATATGACAGTAAGCTATTGGCCAAAGCTATACAGAATTGTAATATAGCACAAAGAACATCAACATTAGTAGTAAACAGCACCAAAAGTTTGACTTGTATTATGCTTTTTTTTGGAATGCTACATAAACTATGCAGGTAGCTGTGCAGCATGTAGAGGACTGGTTAAACACCAACATCAGTACAAGCATGCAAGGTATTGCCTAGTTGAACAAGCCAAAGACTATGACTGGCATGGGTTGCCTGCAACTCCTTACTTGTCAAGTTGTCTCATGACATGATTTGGCTCAGCTAAGCCTAATTAACTGAATTTCACAACTCAGTCAAAAACAATCCACTGGTAACTAGCCATCAGCCATTTTAGATTGCCAGCTACATACCTGTTTCTCTAACATGATGAAACAATACTGATGCTTATATTTCCTATAACATAGCCATCATCTGGTGTGCCTTCCTTGCAAATTATGATGGATAATAAACTTGACCCATTTCTCCTTGTGTCTTGCATGGTGATACCTGATGCACAGTGGATACAGACCACACACTGCCATGCATTAATGTACTGTTTTACTCCTTTTCCAAATGGCAACTTTTATATTGTATATACCATTTTTATGTCTATAGTTCATTCATATGTACATTTTGTTATGACACATATGCTTGTACAAGATGTTGTTTCTTTTCCAGTCCTAAAATGTACTAGGTTCAGCATCCATGAGGATGACTTACCTGTCTGCACCATCCTCCAGATGCATGACCAAGCATTTGATGAGATGTTGATAGCTGTAATGATACCTGTTGTATAAGCACAACCTGCGCTGCCTGCCCCTGACAGTCATGGTATATAGCATGGCTCAGACAGCAAAAATCCTGCTAACCTTGATAGGTGTGTCCTGAAGTGCAAACAGATCAGAGATGTGTCTTAAGTAACTCATATACACATTCCAGTGCAGAGCAGGTCTGTCTATAGGTGACATTATAACAAGTTTTCACGTATGCATGTGATTGTTGAACTGTTGACATCATATATGAATAAAGGACATATCTTCCTGCTTCACCTGTAATATATTAATTTTTTTGGGGGGGTGCATTACTATAAAACAGGTATACATACATTGACTTATGCCCTCCATAACTAATCAACAAAAAATATCTCCCGTGAGTAGACCTTTTTTGCCATATTTGTATAAACTGTGTATGTTGTACTGTAAATCACTGCTTGCGCACTACACAGTTTCAGAAACCATGCTGTACATAAGCTAGTAAGCCATACAATGAGTAAAGTTCAAACAGTTATTTGCAAGGAAAAGTTTTAAAAATGTTTTCATTGAATGACATTAAGTTGAAATAGATTATTAGTTGCTGGCATCACCTAGGCAGGAAACTTTAGAAACAAGAGGGAGAGCTGCATTTTGGAGGGTTGGGAGAGACAATGCGCAAGGTAAAAACCAAACTAAAAAATGTATGTTGATTAATTAGCAATTATTAAAAAAGCCATCTTAAGGAAAGCAGGGTACAGTGCACTTCTGATGTAACATTTTATACTGCAGTTCAATGTGGAAGATATTTAGCATCTAAAAATTCAGTCTTGTAGAATATGAGACATGGATCATGGTTGACATAGATCAGATGCAGCAATTACTTTAATCACATGGACCTGAAAAATTAGAGGAGTCCTTTAGTCTTGTGGGTGTTAGCAGCAGTTAAAGTTCATAGTTCAGTACTGTACAGTATGCTGTCTTTTCCACTAGGTAATATAAAGTTAGCAGTGTTATGGGAGCACAGGCCCTTCATATCAGGATGTGCTTAGCCCTTCAAAAGAGGTTGAATAAGCTTTGAAATCAGACTGTATTTCTCACACATTTTGGACTCACGTGACATGTTGTTGCATAGTTCAAAATCATGTGCTGCCCTGCAAACAGTATATGTTTCCTCCTAAGGCAAACAAATTCCTCTGCTTTATTTACTAGCCTGCAGGCCTTTTAAATAAGAACGGCATTCTATATAGTAGTGTCAGCTCATTACTTTTCCAATTTTTTTCCAAGAGATTATCTCTCGTGTTCAATGGACACTTGAGTATTGGAAGAAAGCCAATGACATCTGCTATCTTTTGGCCTGCTTGTTTTCCCTGGGAAAAGCTTGTTTGCATTGTTATTTAGAATGTTGAGAACTCTTTCAATGGCTAATATTGCATTGATTCACAATGTTATAACATTCCAGTAAAATGTGTCTAATTTAAGTAACATGATATTTTCTTTTGGTGTAGAGCTGGATATGCCTTTGGCAAAATCTATTACATAAGAATATATAAGAGAGAGAGAGACAGTGGATATAAAAAGTTTACAGATCCTGTTAAAATGTCAGGTTTTTGTGATATAAAAATGAGACCACAATAAATCATTTCAAAACTTTCCCCACATTCAATGTGACCTATAACCTGTACAATACAATTGAAAAACAAACAAATCTGTTAGGGGAAAAATATAAAAACTAAAAAAGTACAATATGCTGACTCCATAAGTGTGCACACCCTTGAACTAATACTTTGTTGTGTGTGCACACCCTTAAACTAATACTTTCTTGAAACACCTTTTGATTTAATTACAGCATTCAGTCTTCTTGAATACACATCTGCCATCAATTAAAGAGACTCTGATTAACCCCAAGTAAGTTCAGCTGTCCTAGCAGGATTTTCCTGACATTTGCTCAGTTGCCTGCTACAGCAAAAGCCATGGTTCGCAGACAGCTTACAAAACATCAAAGGGATCACATTGCTGAAAGGTATCAGTCAGGAGAAGGGTACAAAAAAATTTCCACAACATTGGATATACCATGAAACACAGTGAAGACAGTCATCAAAAAGTGGAGAAAATATGGGACAACAGTAACGTTGCAAAGAACTGGACATCCCTCTAAAATTGATGAAAAGACAAGATGAAAACTGATCAGGGAGGCTGCCAAGAAACCTACAGCAACACTGAAGGAGCTTCAGGGATTTCTTGCAAGTACTGGTTGTGTACTACATGCGAAAACAATCTCCCATATTCTCCATAAGTCTGGACTATGGGGTAGGGTTGCAAGACAGAAGCCTTTTCTTATACAGAAAAACATCCAGGCCCAGCTTAAATTTGCAAAACAATACATCAAATCTCCCAAAAGCATGTGTGAAAATGTTTTATGGTCTGATGAGACCAAGGTTGAACTTTGTGTCCACAATTCCAAAAGGTACGTTTGGCACAAAACCAACACTTTGCATCACCAAAAGAATACCACCCCCTCGGTGAGGCATGGTAGTGGCACTTTCATGCTTTGGGTTGCTTTTCTTCAGCTGGAACTGGGGCTTTAGTCAAGGTGGAGGGATTATGAACAGTTCCAAATACCAGTCACATTTGGCCCAAAACCGTCAGGCATCTGCCAGAAATCTGAAGATGAAGAGGAATGCCACTTTTCAACACGACAATGACCTCAGCCGTACATCCAAATCAACAAAAGAATAGCTTCACCAGAAGAAAATTTAAGTTTGGAATGGCCCAGCCAGAGCCCAGATCTAAATCCAATAGAAATACTGTGGGGTGACCTGAAGAGGGCTGTGCACAAGAGATGCCCTCACAATCTGGCATATATTTGGGTGCTTTTGCAAGGAAGACTGGGCAAATATTGCCAAATTAAGATGTACCATGCTGATAGACTCCTACCCAAGAAGACTGAATGCTGTAATTAAATCAAAAGGTGCTTCAACAAAGTATTAGTTTAAAGGTATGCACACACAACAAAGTATTAGTTTAATGGTGTGCACACTTTTCACTGGGCTGTACACCGAAGCAGCACTTTCGTGTAAGTATGCTTGTTGTTCCAGTCGTACTACGGTGCGGTAAGGGAAAATTCCCTTTTCCCCACTGTAGTGCGACCTCGGAGTGAGAATATTAAAATAGGGGGGTGTGAGGGATGCAGCCCCCCACATTGGGGGGTGCAGGGGGGCTTTCCCCCCTGCATTCAAGTAGATTCTGTGGGGGGTTTTTAACATACTTTAACAAAAGCGCTTTTTCGATGAAAGCACTTTCGTTAAAGTGTGTTCGGTGGTAATGGATTCATTCCTTTGATGTTTTGATCAAAAGTCCTAGATCTATATATATATATATATATATATATATATATATATATATATATGTGTGTGTGTGTGTGTGTGTGTGTGTGTGTGTGTGTGTGTGTGTACATACTTTTCACTAGAATACTAGAATACTTCAAAATGCCATATCAAAAATGTCTTTAGACTTTAGTAAAGAAGCTAGTGAAGGCATATGTGCTGTTTTTGTCTTTCCTCCTCCTACAGTGAGATGTATGACTAACCACTTTTGAATGCCTACTTATGGCTTTTCTTTAGCAAATTTCAGTCAGACCATTTCTTAGCATAGCAGTACACTTGTTTCTTATATTATCCTGGTCTATTTTCTTGAAATAGATTGTAGCTTTATGTAATCTATGGAGACAATGCCATGCCAGCTTTCAGCCAGGGCTTTCTTTATAGATCTAGTTCTCAAGCAGTCTCTATTTTTTACTCGTAATGGATATATTTAAAATCAATATTTTAAGGGAATATTTTATTGATAATGTTTAATTTAGAGCTTTTTTGTCAAGATACAATACCTTTTTTTGCACATGAATCTAGAGGGAATGGATAATGGGAATGGAGATATTAAAACAAGGAATGTTATGTGATGAGTTTTGGCATTAAGGGCATTAAAATCAGTGAGAAACAAAGGTGGATGTATTCTATGATGAAGAGATGCAAGCTGAACAGAGCCAAAGAGATGGTGGACAGATAGTGATGAGGAGTGGTAGACAATGTCCAAGGAGCAAGTTGTGGCACAGTAGAATGGGGGTACACCTTGCTGAGGACAGGAGAGGACACAACCTGCATGCTGTCATTAGGACCTGGATTATGATTCAGATGGGGCAGGGTGGTTAGTAATAGGGGTCACATCTGCTCTGGCAAACTGATGATGATGGCCTGTTAGGCAAGTGCATCTGCTATGCACTCCACTAGGGAAGTAGAAATGGCCACCCAGTGAGCTATTATACCTTCAACTGCTTGTCGCACTTCCTGCTACATTAAGGGCTGAACTGCAACAGGATACTGATCCAGGGTACCTGCCTTAGAGAAGTTGGGAACCCCCCCTCCAGTTAGGTACTCCCTTCCCTCTCACCAACCACAGCCACAGCAACAGACATAGAGGCAGGAGGTAGCTACAGTAAGAATGATAAAATTACTGACAATATCCTCCAAATAGTACAGGTAAAGTAGAAGAATGCAATACCAATCGGTGCTGCAAGTCCCAGTTGCCACCTGCAGCAGCAATCACAATTACCTTCCCATCCAGCCTGTGCTGAAAAATACAAGGAACAAGACAGGCATTTTGCACATGTAGAAGAGATAAAAATGTTATTGCAAAGCTATAACTCCACATGTTGGTATCAGAGCACTGGAAATGTGCCCACTACACAAATAAGTAGTAGCCTCAAAGTGTATGCATGGCGGCAGATGCATGGAAATATGTCTACAGTTAAACAAACTAAGCTACGGTACCACATGTATGTGCAAGATAGTCGAAGCCTGACATGGTGGCCACACCCACACAACTGAACAGCTATATAATATCCCAAAATAAGAAACAGTTCCAAAACCAATAATAATAATAACAACAGCAACACCTATTTGTCCTGGCCCACCTTTGAACAAACCACTCTAAACACATAAAGCCATTTGAGACCTTTATTGAATATTATCATAACATGAACTCTAAACACATAAAACAACATCAATTGCCTTTATAATACTCAGGGCAGCATAACATCTCACCCTGCTTGATCACTCCTCAGGGCATTGAACCTGCTCACCCTGAAACCTCTTCCACCGGGGCAGCGTACCTGCTCACCCCGCCAAATAATAGGCAGCATACCTGCTCACCTTTAAACCACACAACCACTAGCCAAATCAAACCACATTCCTTAGAGGGGGAACAGAAGAGGGCAATCCTGTCCCTCTTCTCCACTCCAAACAACCAAATCTTCCTTCACATCAAAACGGGAGGGTGGGAGGGCCACTAACTCATGCCAAATGTAACTACTTCCTTTAGCTCCCAACACTTGGATCATCCTGAGTCCCACCCTTCCTTACCTCACTTCCCTAACTACTCCAATCCCCTACCACTCCTTCATTACCATGACACTAATTCTAATCACCCAATCACCTACTCCCCAGTCTTGCTACCCCCCCCCCATCCTTTACTCGTGGGTCCAGGACAACTTAGTTTGTCCCAAACTACATTTGTCCCGGCCCCCCTTTGAACAAACCACTCTAAACACATAAAGCCAGTTGACGACCTTTATTGAATATTATTATAACATGACCTTTAAACACATAAAACAACATCAATTGCCTTCATAATCCTCAGGGCAGAGTAACAACTCACCCTGCTCGATCACACCTCAGGGCAGCATACCTGCTCACCCTGAAACCTCTTCCACCAGGACAGCATACCTGCTCACCCCCCCCCATAAATAATAGGCAGCATACCTGCTCATCTTTAAACCACACGACCATTGGCCAAATCAAACCACATTTCTTAGAGGGGGAACAGAAGAGGACAATCCTGTCCCTCTTATCTGCCACCAGCCTGATTCCAGACTTTTCCCCCTCCTAAGCCTTAACCTGCAGCATATCCTGAAAAAACAGCTTCAGATGCAAATTAAAAAGATCCAAACCAAATTCAATAAGATGAACCCCATCCCTACTGTACCAACCCTCCTCTCCTTGCCCAAAGTCTCCATGCTGAATGATATGCATCCCAGAGGTTCTTAACTGCTTTGCCAATGTATGATTAACAAACCTCCTAGCCTTTTCAATTGCCATATAACTGTATGCATACTTCCAACATAAGCGTGGAATCAACTCCGACCACACAATTTCCATACCAGCTTTTAGTCTCAACAAATCCTGCAAAATAAGCTTCGCTAAAAGCTTCTTGGACAGAATACCCAAATCATTACCCCCCAGATGAATTATTATTATGCCAGGACACCATAACTTCAATTTAGCCTTGTCAAATTTGGATATTAATCTATCCAAATGCATACCCATAACCCCATGCCAAGACACAGAGCATCCAAAATGAGATAAACCCAAATTTCTTCCATCCTCTCTGATTAAAGCATGCTTCTCTGCCCAATGGACGTACGAATGGCCCAAAATGAGTATACGTTTCCCTAAAAAAAATAAAAGAAGAAATTGATGTTAATAAACACAATCACTATTATCTAATATAAGATAAAAATGCATTTGAGGATCACCTCCCCATTCTTTTAATAACCTCAATTGAACTACCCTGTCTACCCAAATCCGAAGCCCTCCCAGTTCTAAAAGAGTGGGCTGCAAACTTCTTGGCAGAAAATCCCATACAACCCAAAATCCTCCTAATCAAATTAATAAGTCTACTACTGGAAACTACCTTGCCATCCCTTGTACAAAAAAACAAGCTATCTGAACACCCCAACCTCCTACTCCTGCATTCTCTAGGCCAGGCTACCGGGCAAAGGCTCAGATTCCTATCCACTTTGATCACCACCGTACATTCCCTACCCAACTGATCCATCTTGCTCTTCTGTAATACAATGTTAACCTCCCTCTCAGCTACAATAATGTCCTTCCGACATAATGAACCTAACAATTCCAATACACAGAAAGCCCCAAAATATAACCATGTACATAGTGTGCCCCACATGAAATAATCCAATGACCCACCCTGTAATAACTGTAACCCCTGTAACAAAAGCTTCAATATTCTCCTTGTAATTGGCCATCAAGTATCTCTACGCTCCACCATCAACCTCTTTCACCCTCTCAACATACACCCCGATGTCCAGGACTTTGTAAATCCTGCAATCCCCCCAACTTAGCAAAGTTGCTAATAGCTGCCAAATCCACTTTGACTGTCTGCAAGGCCTTGCCTTTCTCCCACATACTAGCCACATACCTTAACAATAATCCTTCCAACCACACCCTTTCTTTGTCCAGCAATTGCAAAACAAATTGATTAAAATCAAAAAGTGCCCTACTGTATGCCTTCTTTGTAGAAGAAGCCCAAGAATGCTGCACCAAACACCTGACAATCCTGTTCCAAGATTCCAAACCTCCTCTGGCAGTGTTTCTGGCACCTTGACTGCCCATGGAGCCAACTCTCGAAACCTGCAAAACTGAAAGCAGGACAAACTATCAGCAATATCATTCTTAACCCCCGGCACATGCACCGCTGTAAAAGAAAAAAATTATTAACAGGCTCTGTAATACTAATTTTCACAATACCATCAACAACAATTCTGCCCTAGCTGTCTTCTTTTGCAACACCTTCACCACAGCCATATTATCAGAATGGCAAACTACCTGCTTGTTCCACAACTGCTCCTTCCACACCACCGAAGCTGACCATATTGGCATCATCTCTAGAAAAGCCACATTGCACCTCCATTCTTCATTCCAATCATGAGGCCTTTCTGCTGCAAACCACCTCCCCCCAAGATAAGCCCCCATCCCGATACCCCCCACCGCATCTGTAAACAACTGAAGTTCCTCCTGACCCACCCCAACCTGATTGCCAAAAGGAAATCCCATTAAATTGTTGCAGAAAACCATCCTATAACTTCAAATGCTTCCACACCAGCTTGGTCACCCTCATCCAATGATGCTTGCTCCTATCCCCTTTAAACATATAAGCTAAAACCCTGCATAATATCCGCCCTGGATGCAACACTCAACAGGCAAAGTTCAGAAGCCCCAACAGTTCCATGACTGAACCGATCCGAATTTTATTCTTCGCCACCACCCTCCATATGGCTGAATGCACATTCTCTATCTTATCCTTAGGTAAGCAAAACAATCCCTGTTCTGCATCTACCATTAACCCCAGAAACTCCAAAGCTCTCGCCTTATCTTCCATCTTATGCTGTGTCAGCAGTACACCCAATTCTTCACACATGCTTGTAAACTCCTGCAATCCACATTGAGCCCCCACCCTCCCTTCTCCTACTACAAAAAATCATCCAAATAATGCACTGCCTTCTGCGTACCCACCATCTGATTCCAAATCCAATGTAAAAGGGTCCTAAATTTCTCGAATGCTGCACATGCCATGGAACAACCCATCAGCATAGCCATATCAAAATAGTACTTATCACCAACCTTCATCCCCAATAATGGCCGATCCTCCCTCCTGATGGGCAACAAATGAAAAGCTGATTCAATGTTAACTTTGACCAGCCACGGCTCCCAAAATTCCCTGATCACCCTCACTGCATCGTCTAAAGAGGCGTAACGTACCTTAACTTCCTCATCTGCAATAAAATCATTCACTGACCCCCCCCCCCCCTTTCCGGAAATGAAAGATGATGTTTCAATCTTAACTCCCCAGGGTGTTTCTTCAGAACTAACCCCAAAGGCGACACCTTGTAGCTAACAAAAGGTGGATTATCAAATGGACCCCACAAACACACTGCCCTACACTCCTTTCCCACCAGGTCTTCCAAGATGTCTTCGTTCCCTTGCACTGAACAGAGGTTCTTACAACTCCCCACCCAATCAACACAGTGGACTTAATAGGAAATCCCCGCTAAAACCCCTGTATGACCTCATTCTTTAGGGCAAGACCAGGAAACTGCTAAAGCATCTCCTCCAACACCGCCACCTTAATATGGAAGGGCACCCTTCCCCCTATTGCCTCTAAAGGATCCAAATCCCCTAGATACACAAAGATTCCCCCTACCCTGAGCTGGTTGTAACCTCTGAGAGGCAAAAAAGTCACCCTCCCTCCCGGTACCATTGTTGTTCCATGACCCAAAACCCTGCTGTCCGCAGTAAGTCGCAGCATGATTTCCCCCACATCTTAAGTAGGTGTGTGCAAATTTGCACCCGACCAATGGACAAATACTGTTGTTAAACTGCCAACACACTCCACCTGCTCACCCATATTCATTCTCCTATTAAACCCACCAAAGTTGTCCATCATCGTAGCTAACCATATATCAGGATGACATACCTCCCAACGCAAGGACTGGTCAATGGCTTTCCTTTTTGGAACCGCTGATCATACCACAAACATGTGTTCCCTGGTCTTAAATGTTGTGCCTCCCTAATGGTGAGGAAGTACCCCAAAAGGGGCAAAGTCAATGCTCCATCCTTCTCGAGCTGTACCTCCATGTAATAAATAAAACTGACCACCAAGCTTACCTGTCCTTTTCCTCCCCAGTGCCGCTAATGCAGCCAGCAAGTCCTTGCCAGTATCTAACTCTGCTTCCACTAACCTCTGGACCCCTTCTGCATCTATCAAATCAAACACATTAACATACTCACCTTTCCAGATCTTCTCCTTCACCGTCCCCGGGATGTGCGGGTTAAAATAACTGCTCTATTGTCCTGTCCCAGGGCCTGAGTGGCTAACCAGTCCCACAGCTGCAGCCCAAAGTCTGAGCCCACCTTTGAACCAGCCAAACGGTCCCTATAGCCCAGATCCACTCCAGCCATCTGTCCACCAGCATACCCGACTGCCTGTCCCAACCCCCTTTGCACCCTCTCTGCCACTTGTTCTCGCCTTCCCAGGTCCCCATCCAACAATATTCCAACCTCATCCCCCTCGCCGTCCTCAACAGCTAGTTCCCCAGCCATTGGTAAATTAATATCATTACCTGCACCTTCGCCTTGTGATGTACTGGAAACTGGGGCATCCACTGCAACCATTTGCTTCTCTGCCTGCTGCCTTTTTCCCCAGCCTGGAGTCTTTGTCACAGGGCGCCATCTCTTCCGACCTGGAACTGGCTCTGGCTCCACCACTGCCTCAGACCTCGCTACGTCCTGGAATAATTCCTCCGCCTGGGCTACGATAGCTTGCCATTGCTGGTGCAATCCTGTTACTGTCACCATCTGCAGAAAGAAACACACAACATTAATACTTTTATATATATATATTTTTTAGAGATATCCCCTCCCCCCCAGCCCCCATTGAAAAGACAGGGTCATCCCCAGCATTAAAGTGGGTCCCCCTGCCATACTCTGTGTATCCACAGTGCCATAGCAGTATTAACCTCCCTCTCCTCCTTCATCCCTGTAACTTAATGTGAGTGATATATTTCTTTTTTTTAATGTTATTTATTTATTTATGTATTTTAATTATATAGTATTACTGTTTTTTTTTTTTTTTTTTTTTTTTTTTAATCATTGGGTCAGGCCCCAATTAAGACAATGCAGACCTACTCCCAAGGGAGAACGAAATCCCCAGGGAGAATTCAATAATCCTCACCACCACCACTGAACTACAGGTAAGCCTAATAACCACCGTGACTTTGCTAGCAGCTGCAGCTTTCTGGCAAGGCCCCCTGGCTATCACCTTACCCCTAACCTTCCGATCCTTAGACCACCACTACCGGCCTTTGGGATCCCCACACCACCCAGACACACACCCACACCCCCCAGGCCAGGGAAAGAGAGAGAGAAAGAAAATAAAATAAAATATATATATATATATATATATATATATATATATACACATATATATATATATATATATATATATATATATATATATATATATATATATATATATATATATATATATATATATATATATATATATATATATATATATATATATATATATATATATATATATATATATATATATATATATATATATATATATATATATATATATATATATATATATATATACACACACACACACACACACACAAATATACAACCTACCAGCCCCCCAATGCTCATCCATCACATCCAAAATCGACCTCAATCCTGCAAATACCTACAGGCCATCTGGACGTGAGCTAGCTGTACTCTCATCCACCAACTTACGCCAAATGTAACTACTTCCTTTAGCTCCCAACACTTGGATTATCCTGAGTCACAACCTTCCTTACTTCACTTCCTTAACTACTCCAATCCCCTTCCACTCCTTCATTACCATGACACTAATTCTAATCACCCAATCACCTACTCCCCAGTCTTGCCCCCTCCCGTCATTTACTCATGGGTCCAGGACAACTTAGTTTGTCCCAAACTACATATGTTAGCCAGGTAGGGGCCCTGGACACAAATTTCCTGTTTTGGGGAAACCTGGAAGAAATGTTTAGATAGGTGACTTGCTCAAGGTCACAGAGAAGGCAAATGAGGGCTGAAGAAATAAAACCCTGTACCACAGGAGAGACAGCTCACAGCTTTAGCACTCTATGCCACAGAACTGAGTATAGGCACATATAGGTTTATAGGTTTATGGCACAAGGTAAGTACTAAGCTAAGTGCTCTTATGGACCATTTTAAGCTTAGCAAATATCCCTTGGGGAGAATCAGACACTGTGCCTCTCAAATGTAAGGCAAACACCTTAATCACTATGTGAACCCATAAATCCTCTTTATATTAATCTACTGTTTGTATGCAGTATATGCCCACAGTAGCCCTTACATAAAATATGTATCTGTATTTCTAGCCTGTAGGTGAGAGAAGGTATCCCACTATGAGAACTGCCAATCCCTATAATATCCTGCATGTTATATATGGGTTTATATCGTAACTTCGAAGTTTGAAAACTTCGAATCTCATATGATCAACATCATATGAGCAAAGTTTTCAAACATTGAATGTTACAAAGGAGATTGCCGTAGGGAATGTTTCCCTTCACTTCAATGTAGTGCGATCTTGGAGTTGGTATATTTAAGTTGCGGGGGTGTGGGGGGTGCAGGGGGCTTGGCCTCCTGCATAGAGCATTCAGGTAGGTTTTTTTATTTTTATTTTGTTTATATTGTACGTTCAGAGTTTGAAAACTTCACTCATATGGAGTCCACCATATGAGATTCAAAATTTTCGGACTTCGAACATATAATATAGACCTGTTATATATATCTATATCTATCTATCTATCTATCTATCTATCTATCTATCTATCTATCTATCTATCTATCTATCTGTCTATCTATATGTAAAATGCATCCCAAAAGTCAGGAAAGCCCACTCTTTAACTTGTATAACCTTCAGAGTGTCTTCTTCTTCTGGCTTTTCCCAGTTAGGGGTCACCACAGCAGATCACCTGTCTGCTCATGATTGGCAGTGGAGTTTTTTATGGTGTCAAGTTGCCAGCCTGGCACCCAACCTTCCAATGAAGGCACACACATGCATGCACTCATGCCTAGGGCCAATGTAGAGTATCCAATCCACCTAAAGCATGTATTTGGGATGTGGGAGGAAACCAGAGCACCCAGAGGAAACCCACAAGACCACAGGGAGGACATGCAGACTCCACACAGAAGGCACCCCAGCTGCGGATTGAACCGGAGAACCTCTTGCTGTGAGGCAGCAACACTAACCACTGCACCACCGTGGCCACCTATCTTTCAGATTGTCTAAGTGGCAGCAATTTCATATAATGAAAAAGCAAGTTTCCGATATTCTTGACTTAAAATATCTTAACCAAAATATGGAAGGTTCACAATACTACAATTAGAATGACGCCACTTGTGACAAGTCACAAAACCCACTGAACAACATTTTTGCAATGGGGCTGCAGCCTTGCACACCACTTATCTCTACATATTTTACCTCTTAGGTCATACAAACATACAAAAAACTTGAAACAGCCACCTTTTTCCTTTAATCCAAATTTCTTGACTTCAGGGCTAGTCCTAAACAGCACTGACAACAAATCAATGGTTGGCACACTTAATCATTGACAATGCAACGTTTTGTTTGAGGACATTTGATACTTTTAAGTGTTAAGAAGATGTTAAGAGTCAAATATTAATGCTACCCCATCATTATGGCTATTTATTATAAGAAGAAAGCCCTGGAAAAGTAAAATAGGCCCACAATGTTTCCTGAAATGATACTAATAAGTATGGCTATTAGGAAGTAGTCATCATGAAAAAAATATGTCTGGGAATCTGCAGAGAAGGATATGAGAAGATAGTCTTCAGAGGCGTCCTGATAAAAGAATGAAGTGCACACCATTTTGTTGTAAAAAAGATGGTAACACTTTAGTTGTATTTAATCCTAGCAATATTGAAATTAGTCCATTAATATGAGTGATTTGGCTTAACCCTTGATACCACCCTTTCCTTCAAAGCTTATATTGATTTAATAACAGAAAAGATCATAAGCCAATTAAAAATCTGTTAATACCACACCAGCAATCTTATTCCATAAGCCCGATATGCTCTTGCCATTAATGTATTTTTACCTCAAGTGCATCCTCCCCATCTTTCCTTAAATGCTTTTCAAAATGAACACATTATTCAAGCTATTATAAACAGCACCTGTGGATTCATCAGGTTCACCCCTAAACACCAGTATCACTGCATCTCCCTTGAAAAGGTAAACTAGATGTTCATCGTCACTCATTAAACCTTATTACTCTCTGCTTGGGCATTTAGGCTGCTATTCCGTCACATAAAAATAAACTGAAAATCACATGCATCCCTTACTATTTTTGAATGCCAGTCAACAGTAAATGTGCACTCATTCTCCATAGATCTCCTTCTGCCTAACCATTGGGGAAAAAAGCTTTAGCAAAATTGCTACAAATGCATTTCCCTGCACCTCCTTTATCAAATCCTTAAAATGCCAAATTAAAAGATGGTTTATTGAAATGTACAAAAATTGAAATGAGGGTGATCAATGCCAGCTTTTCAAAAAAAAAAGTACTTTCAGAAAAACACAAAACATAAAAAAAAAATGGAATACAAAGTTTCCTTTTGCAATCAACCATAACCTATCAATAATGTCAGACATCTCTTGTCTGAATAGTTATAGAAAGGGTTTTTTTCTTGGGTAAGGTTTAGTTAGAGTTGGGGTTAGGGGCAGGGGCAAGTTTGGTGTTAGGGATATCTTTCACCGGTAAGGATGGGCAGAAGGGGCTAGATAAATGCATAAATAAATTAATATAATGGTGAGTCAAATCTGGCTTAGTATTATATGCAAATCACTAGTGAAGAGACTAAGGCCAATAATTGGGAGTGTTATAATGAAACAACAGTAAGGCATTTTTATTCAACACCTGACAAGACAAGTAAAGAAGTAGGACTAGCTGGGGTAGAAAACTTGGTGAGAGCAACACATTGGTTATTGAGAGATTTAAGGGGGCAAATTCAATAAACCCTGCACAGTTGCAAAGCGCATATGGTAGCACACTGTTTTGTATTCAGTAAGGACAGCCACAGTAAACACAGTGGCATGCTAATTACAGCATAAGCAGCTGAACTGTATGCTAATCAAATAATCCAACATGGAGGAGCTATTTCGACAAGCTATAAAGCAGCTGTGTAGACTCAGTACTGTTTTTTTCCTGCAAATTCCAAAACCTATTGGAATACAGCCCCAGAAAGGAGTCTACACAGAAACAATGTTAGGGGCTGTTGTTGCTTTAATTAATGTGTATATGCTACAGGCTGACGTCTATGCTGCTGTTGCTGATAACAGACAAAGGCCAAGAAGGAGAAGAGTTTCCACACCCCAGGTAGCTTATCACAACCTACATGATGTGGAAATTGTAGAGCTCTACGAGGTGGACAGAGGCACAGTACAGGAACTCTGCATCCTCTGTCATGCTCAACTCAGAGCCAGGACAAACTGACTGGAACCCATCCCAGTGAAGACAAAGGTATGTATAGCAATTAGAATCTTAGCGACAGTGTACCTTTCAGACCAACAGGAAATATGCTGGTAGTGTAGCAGGCATCAGCATCCAGGATCCTCCATCAATTCCTGAATGCTATGCTTCAACATGCCAGTGACCACATATATTTCCCCTGTACTCTTGAGGACAGGGAGACAAATAAGCAGGAGTTCCACCCTGTAGCACACTACCATGAAGTACTGGCTACCATAGATTGTACACACATAGAAATTAAGGCACCACACAGGGAACAGGAAAAGGTCCAAATAAATAGAAAGGGGTTCTACTCTAGTAATGGCAAAGTCATTTGTAATGCTAAAGGAATCATCCTGAATGTGTCCGCTGGCAACCCAGGCAGTTACCACAACTCACACATTTGGCACACCTCCCAACTCTATCAGATGCTCACTAGGGTGATATTCAACAGAGCCATTTACTGGGGGATGCAGGTTATGCACTGGAAACATGACTGATGATGCCCATCAGAAATACACACAGACACACACACACACACACACACACACACACACACACACACACACACACACACACACACACACACACACACACACCTGCTGAAGAATTTCAGAATGAGGCAAATGCTCAAACCAGAAATATCATACAGCATGTGTTTGGGCTGCTGAAGTCATGGTTCCATTGCTTCGATGCATCTGGGGGATCCCTGCAGTACAATCTACCTACAGGTACTGAAATCTTCACTGTCTGTGCCATGCTTCACAACATCATCCTAAGAAAGCAGCTTCAGCAGGATCAACAAGGTGAAGGGGCACACATCCCACTATAAATGGCAAGGTTGCCACAGCCACATGCATGTAAGGAGTCAGAGGGGGAACCAGCAGCTTTTTTGGGTATAGGTAGACACAGGAGTGCTTATTATGCCCTCGCATTGGCTAAGAGTCAATGCATAGAACACTCACTCACTCACCACCTAAGGGGCTAAAACCTTCATCCTATGCACATACATACGGTAACATTGATGCCAGACAATGCTCACAGACTTTACTTACCTATGTAGTGGCTGTGTACTACTACTGACAGATTTAGCCCTGAACTAAAACTGTAGCAACTGCTGGATTTACAAGATAATTGTTGAACCTTGAGTGCTAAAACAGAATTGTGTAATAATGCGAATGAATGCCATATCCTTTCATGTTGTTACTTGGTAATGGAAGTAAGTAAAAGGTGGGTGATTTGTACAGCAATAACTTTAACATGTGACAGCATAGACTTATGTGAATACGTGTGTACTCTTTCAAGTAATAGGGCTCAGACATCAAAGATTCACACATTCATACTTCTCAGAAGTACTGATGGTCACCTAGTGTCGTCAATTTGGCCTCATACTTTTGTACTGGAAAATCAATAAAGAGACAATTTAGAAAGTAATGAGACATATTTCAGTTTCAAATGTCACAACCTTCAGAAGACTATTAAAAATATTGATGCAAAAAACTGTATTGTTTCTATCAACTGTCTAACTTTCTAAGACCAAAATATGTCAAAAGTATAATTAGCAAAACAGCATCACAAATGCAGGTATACTAAGTACTAAGTCAGCTATGCACCCTCAGCATCAGACACAAATCTTATGTATCCCTAAATTCAAAATATAGAAAAGCAGGATAAAGTGCAATTATCATCACTTGCACAGGGTGTTGTGTGTGAGTGGGGGGGGGGGGGGTGGGCAGGAAGCCAAGCCTGACACATATGGTAAGTGAGTGTGTGTGAGTAAGAAAGAGAAGCAGGCAGACATTTGGATAATGTAACAAATGGCCAGTGAGGCAGAATGAGCTTCAAGCTTCACAACTGAACCATGTAACTGTTGTGTGTGTGTCTGTATGGGCCACCCACGTGAAATTGGAGTGCGAGTGTGTGCAGGACACAGCCAAGCTCTGTGCTACCTCTGCATTTTGATATATTGTACAGGTGTGAGCCACGCATGGTAAAGTTGGCAGCTCATCGTTCTTGTACCCGACCACTAGAACTGTCTCTAGCAGGAGATGCACTGGCACAACAATGCCTACAGTCAATTCCACCTCAATTTGACTGATGTCTACTGGACAAGCTCCCCTCATGAGGATACCCAGGACCACAACCCCATGGCCTGTCACATATGGGTGTGGACACCTCAACCACTGATGGAGCAGTGGAAGTAGTGCTACTATAGGAGTCTGATCAGGCATGACCACGTTGGCTAACATCAGATGATGTGACTGACCTATGCCCATGTGGATGCTGTCCCCCTCCCAGTAGATATTCCCTCACAGACACTGCCTGTTCCAACATGTCATTCATCTAATCCATTGAATTGACAACCTGGTGGAGGCAGTCATGCATGTCAGCCTGTGCCACATCTACAACCATAACCATTTCTCTGGAGGACCTATTGGAACATGCCTGTACTTCCATGATGGTCCTAAATATACATTGAGTGGCATGGGAAGACACAACTGGATCAGGTGGAGGATGGACAGCAGGTTTCCTTCGAGTACCCTAAAAACCATCCTGCATGGCACCTTGCCAACACTTTGGCTACAGCCAGAGTCAACAGGCACTGAAGCCACAGTAACCACACTGCCCCAATCAAGTGTCTCAACCTCCACCTGTCCAATATCTGAGGTCTCACTGGAATGTGTTGGCATAGGCCTACTGGCTGTGTGTGATGGAATTACAGAGGATGGCTCAATGTCAACCTCGATGTCAGATTCAACCTCTGCACCCCTGACTGTACCTCTCTTTAGCTGCCATCATTGTCAGAATCTGCTGATACTGTGACATCAGGTGGTAGGAGTCCCACACGTCCATTGTCAGGATCACCTATGATAATAAGCAACAAACACAGGAAAAAATTAATACCTGCAATACTATAGTCCAACATATGCTAACAAACTAACATTGGTGCCATGATTACAGAGGTACAGAAATAGAAACAACAGCCCTGACACCTACATCATAAACTAAATATTTCTTTGAACTGCTAATCAGTACTGACATAAAAATGTTTGGCTTACCATGTGCAGATGATTGTAGGCTCCCTATGCTGGATGGTCCTGGATGAAGTCAAGTTAAAGGTAAAGACACCTTTATCAGAATGAACAGTACGACAGGGGGTTAAAACTTTTTGCCCTTCATATATACACTAAAAAATATTTTAACAAGAACTTGGATGACATGCCCAACCCAAGCCCATGTGTAATCAAAGAGAATGCATCATTAATCAATCTACAACTATCCTCCCCCAAAACAAATATAATATTAAACAGAACTTATGTATCACTGCCAATATTTTACTATGCAAGAAGTATTTAACAACTGACATAGGTAAGTCTACCTGTAAGCTCCTCCTGGGACTTGCCCTCCCTGAAACAGCAGCATCAATGTCAATTACATGATGTTGTGCACTTTCCATTTAGCTGTATGGATCCCTGACAGTGGGCAGGAGCTCTTCATTTGGTGTCAATGGTGGCTCTATAGCAGGACTCTCAGTAGCCATCCCCTTCACAGGCCACTGCAGCTGCTCTCCTCCAGGGCGATTAAATCATGTCAGTGGCCCTATAGTGCAACTGATCATATGTCCTGCTTTGGCCACCTACTGCATTCACATCAGCAACTATCTGCTGACAGAGTCTACCAGCCATATCCCCATGTCTCCTCTCAAGCAGAAAGGAATCATGATGCCTAAGTGCTTCCACAATGACTTCATTTTTAGGGTCAATGAAGGGGAGTTTTCTTGGGATTGGAATGCCAGGGTGCAATCATCCTAGATGATATAAAACACAAAAGAAGTATAATACAAAAAAGTATCACATAAAAGTTCTGCTTAGATATAACACATAAAAGGTTTGTTTGTTTGTGTCTTTCGGCTTTTCCCGGTTAGGGGTCGCCACAGCAGAACTCTGGTCTGCTAATGGTTGGCAGTAGATTTTTACATGCTGGCTTGCCGGGCCTAATGCACAACCTTCAACGAAGGAACGCCCATTCACTCATGTCGCCACAAAGAAGACGCTCTAACTGAGAATCGAACAGGCAACGTCTAACTGTGAGGCGACAACGCTACCACTGCACCACCACCGCAAGGTAGTATTCACTATTACCCACTGGAAAAACATAAAACAGTCAAGATATTCAAATATAAAAAAAGTAATTGTGTGGTTGTAACATATTACAATCACACACAAAGCAAAGCAGGATCCAAAACAAGGAGAGTAACAACAGCAAAAGCTTGTCTGTGCCAAAACAGAAATGCAGCTTTGCTCCCCCACCCCCAAAACAACAGGCAAATCACGCATTTTGCTAATGAATCACTAGTGAAATTCTAAAATTGCTATCAAATCAACTGTCCCTGAAACATGCATACAGATTTACCACAGAACATTCCACTTTTGCCAGTCATGTCTACCTGTCACCAGCACTCCCCTAGAGGTATGTATGGTTCATCCTAGAAGGCTAACACACATGTGTTATTGACAAAATAGGACATTTCCATTTCATGGAAATAACAATAGGAGAGTGTACAGAGAAAAGTAGTTGTAACATTTGCACTTGTGATGACAGTTAATAAAGGTGTGCATCTGAGAATGTAAAATGCCATCAGTACACTTCTAAGAAATGGATACAGATAAAAGTAGCATTTGCTAATACATATTATATATATATATATATATATATATATATATATATATATATATATATATATATATATATAGTAACATATTTTTATTGTCATTTCAGCATATGCAGTATATAGATGAAAAATGCAAGCATACCTTACCAAGATCTGTAATCATCTTTGCATATAAATCCCAAAGTAATGTCCTCTTCTGTGTTATCCAGATAAAAGTCTCCTCACCTTCATGTTCCCTAGCTACATGGTTCCCTTTTTATAGTGTAGATTCAGGGCTGTGAGCAGGATGAGGATGCAAATGAGATGTGAACTCATTGGAATTGCTGAATACCAAATACTCAGCTCCATGTAGTTGATGTAAACACAATTCAGGCACTCCCTCGTTGTTTGTTGCTAGTAGATTGCAACTGTGAATGATTACTGGTAGGGAGATGGAAAACACAACAGCATTTCAGACTCCGCTGCCTTCAATGGATGTGTCAGCCAGGTTAGACTTCCAAAGTGTAGAAGTAATTGTATCAAGGTTTTAAATGTAGGTAAGCAACACACATTTCAAAGTTTTTGTTCAGTAACATCCAACCTTCCCTTCATTTTTTAACAACTGTATATTTTCTATCTTTACATACTTTAAGGATAAAGATACAGAATGACTTACAGACTGCATGTCTCAAATTGCTGGTCAGATAAGACAAGAATGGGTAAAAAACACAGGGCGATAAGACAGTGCTGCATTAATGCAAGCAATAGTCAGACATGGTGGTGTGGTCGCTCAGTGCACTACTTCTGAAATTAATACATGTGCAAACAACTGTAATGTGTTTTTTAGTACTGTCAGTGATGTTGTAGATGGTTGTATGCACACTGAGTTTAGTTCTCTGCTACAAAGTTGTTTGTGTGGCAAAGAGGGATAAGACACCCTCATTGTGTTTTGAAGGCCATTGGAGTGAGAGTTCAAATCCAGACCTGTGTAAAAATATTTCTTGTGTGCAACATAAATTTTGTAATGTTATTTATTTAATAGATTTATTTTCTTCATTTCACCTAATTTTCCCTTTTTTTGTGTTTTTCTTTTTTTTTTTTTCTTTATTCTTTTTAATGCTAGTGTTTGCACAGTGAGTGGCTTAGGGCAAACAAGGGAAATGGAGAAACACAATGAATGTCATGTTTAGCTTTGCTTATCTCATTTGCATGATTCTTAGCAGTGTGCAAACCTGGAGTAGTGGCCCATACAGGAAGCAGACAGAACACCTGCAGAGAGGATGTAGACAGTGTAAAGGTAAAAAAGGATACATTGTTGCAGTCTTTGCTTTCCATTGCACAATGCCACTAAGTGATGTGCAGCATTTAGCAATCCTCCTCAACACCTGAAGTGATTGACCACTTGCAGACAGGACACAGATAGTCAATCTTTTAAAATGGATAAATTCTATTAATTCTGTTGGGTACCAAGCAAAAACAGTAAGTGGTGTTGCATTGCAGTAACACACAGAACTTAAGAATGAATAGGGAATTATTATACTGTCATTTAACTGTTCCTGTAGTAACAGATTTAAATGTGTAGGGCTGTAATACAGATGGTCCTGGGTTCTAATACAGGAAGTGTAACATATTTTTACCATTGTGATGGTCCAATTTATAGTAATGAACTGGAAAATGTATCAGTGTTATTTCACAATACATTTGGCAACAGGTATAAGTGTAGGACTGCCATACACATGGTCCTGGGATCTAATACAGGAAACTTTAGACATTTTTACTGTCATTCCATTTTACATTATATTCAATCTCACTTATAACACCTTGGACATATCCATAAATAGTGGAGCTGATAGGAATTATATGTATGAGGGATAAGGCACCCTTTCTGTATTTTGAAGGGTCAGATGTATGACTGAGGGTATAGTGTCTTCTATGTATCTGTAAGTATAATTCTGCTGTCTGAACTTGGATGGCCTTCACACTTAAATAAGATACATACACAAATGAATGTATGTACAAGGACCTTGTGAGGTCACACACGTGCATTGTTAACACCTCAAACTGTAAACTGTATTTATGAATGATTCATGACTATGTCTGAAAAACACTTCTTCTATTGTAAAGATGGAAAATCACTGCTGTGAAAGGCAATGTTTTGTCCCTTTTGCATAGATTTTAATCCCACACTGTAAAAATCAATTTTAGCATATGTATCAAGTCAAACATGTGCCAGGTCAGGACATTCTAGTCCCAAGTTCATGTCAGCAAAGGTAAATCACCTAACAGTTACAGCAGAAGACACCCGTCAAACTAATATCAAATGTAAGATTAACCTTCCAATTTCAAAAATTGCTTTCCTTCCTGCTTGGCACTGTTGCTTTCTGCTTAATATAGAACAAACATGGTTGGTATCATTTCATGCATTTGACCAATACCAGTAAATGTGATAACAGGAATTGGCAGGAAATCATCACTTGCAATTGTTCTGCTGTATAAAATGATTGTGTCGTTGTCACCCTTCTTTGTGGAGGTGACAGTCCAAATTCAGCTAATATTCTGCACATGTTTTCATTTTGCACTATTGAAGAAATGTATAGCTATGGCTTGTTCCTACTTCCCTCATGCACATTCCTATATTGCTTTCCCTTTGTTCTTCCCACTGCTTTCCCCCATTTCACCACTTCCCTATTTACTCCATTTTAGCACCTACATAACATCACACACAACACACATAAGTACAAAAAAAATGGACCCCTTCACTTTTTGTCCTCTATGTTTGCACTGATTTTGACATCAAACACCAATGCCAAGCAACAGTGAATGTTTCTTTTATTGGTATAGTTAGCTCTGTGCAATACCTCTTAGACATGCTGAACTATGTGCATTGTCACTACTTATTTAAAAGTGTTATATACTCCTGAATTCAAACCTTATATCATCTGGGTGCAAAAGGAAATGTGTGAATGCATTTACACCTACTACCACAGAGTCAGCTAAGCAGCAGGTCTATTTCATAAACCCAGTAATAATGCTCATAATTTTAGCAATAAGCCTTCTGTTTGTTCATTGCTTAACTATGCACAAACATGGAAAGCAGTAGAAATGTATATCTGTCATGCACAAGCACTTTGCCAGCCATTGAGCAAATCCACTATTCACTGTTGAGCTATGCAAAGTAAATAATAGCATGTATAACTTTTGTTTACTGTCCATTTAGTCTCCATGTCATGAAACTATATGTGGAAACATAAAAAACGAAGGCCGTATCTAAGAAAATGTTACATATTTACATATGCTACCTCCCTAATGCACTGCAACCCTGCCCTCTTAGTGCTTGTTCATAAATATATTAACTACACTACATAAATTAATAACAAACATTGTGTTATTGTGTTATATACCATGCCCATTGTTAGAATGACAATCTACATTCATATTTTTAAATACTTGCAATAATGAGGACACTTGTTTACATATAGTTAGTAAAGCTGTTTCTTAAAGTATACCTGTACATTGGAATGCAACCACCACCTACTACACATTGTACACCCATCAATCTGATAACATGCAGAACTTGAAATATCTTGACAGTTGAACATGCCTACACATCCCTTTCATGCAGGTCTCCCAACATCTTCTCGCCAAACATCAACTGTTGATGTCATGCACCATAAGCTGTCCTGAAGCCTTGTAAAAGTCAGACTTATGTTGTGGTGCTTGCATAAAGTACTGAGTTTTCTAGTTTGTGTACTTAGATAAGTAGGGGTTCTGTTCTTACTGCAGTCAACTGGGGTGAGTGCATGTGTGTCTATCTAGTAAGAGGAGCATACATGTGTATCCAATAGTTACCCCTCCAGTCCCATGGGTTGACAATATTTTGACACTTGCACATGCCTACACATCCATTTCATACAGGCCTCCCAATTTTTTCTGTCCAAACATCCAGTGCTGATGAAATCCACCATAAGTTGTCCTGCAGCATTGTGAAATTCAGACTTGCTTGCGTCAAGTACTGAGTTCCCTAGTCTGTATAATTAAATAGGTAGGAGTTCTGTTCTCAATGCAGTCAACTGGGGTGTGTGTATGTTTGTGAACTTTCCTGACATCAGAGAGAGCATGTTATACCAGCATGTGAACACTGCTATTAGCATTTTCTCCTCACCTGGCACTGCTGATGTAATCACCTAGAAACTGTTGCCTGATATTCTCCAAGTCATACTTGAACTGTGGTGCTCGCTTTAAATATGGAGTTCTCAATATGTGTACATAGATAGGTAGGGATTCTGTACTCACTGCAGTAAAATGGGATGTGTGTGTTTGTGCACTTGTCTGACATCAAAGAGAGCATTTCACACCAGCATGTGGAGTACAATGCACCCTTCTTTGTGTACCTCCCTACATATCTTCCAGTGATGTGTAACTGAAATGTAACACCTTTGCCACAGTGAGCTGTCACATATCATATTATGCATACCTAGGTATTCTTTTTGTTGCATAAATATTACTGTGTGATGGTGCTCACCCATTAAGGTATTACAGATTATATTAATTATTTTATTTATTTAGCATTTGTTTACCAGGAATGTCCAACTTGGATCAAAGCCAATTTTCAGCGGTGGCTTGGGGAGAAATGCTCCAGATGCATGTCTTTGAAACATGAGAGGAAACTGGAGCACCCAGAGGAAACCCACACAAACACAGGGAGGACATGCAGACTCCACACAGAAGGCATTCCAGCTGAAAATCGAAACAAGGAACCTCTTGCTGTTAGGCAACAATGCTACTGCTGCACCACTGTGCAGATGCATGTGTGATACCTGTTCCTGTGATGCACACTGTGCATACATAGCTGTTTGACAACATTGATGGCATGGGCTATATTTGTGACAGCATGGAATGTGTTTATATATATATATATATATATATATATATATATATATATATATATATGCCATGCACAACAGTCAACTAGCTATCATAATGTCACATACAGGTATAGCAGTGTCCCTCCTAACACTTCCAAGCAGATGTTACAGTGTTGGGACGGTGTGCCTGATTACTCTCATAGATTGCCGACATGCCATACGTGTTGTATAAGTGTGTTCATGTAGAACCATCTATGATCACTCAGAATCACATATGTTGTGTCAGAGACATGGAATTACTGGTGGTATATTTCTGATATTGTCTTTGATTGTGCTTGCTTATTTTACTGTTGTCCATGAGCCTGTAACCTTGCCCAGTTGTTGGAGACCTCTGCTGACATTATACTCATATTCAGGCAAATCAGTGTGCACAGCTTCACAGTATGGACCCAACATCAATTGTATATAACATCCCTGATAGAGTTCCTCTCCATTGCTCATGTCAGGATGCTTATCTCATAAAAACATCTTCTCTATTGTTATGTCAACTTATCTGACAGTCACATAATATACTTTTTCACTGTGAAGTCCTTAATGTACCACGGTGATATATAATTAGTGTTTCTGTTACAACTGTCTTCCATTTACATGCCCTCATCTGCTGTACATTACAATGCTTCACCTGTCCTCTTTCCTTGTGTTCATTCCTATGGTTCATCTTTGTGTCCCTGTTCAATACATACATACTTCACCTGACTGTTTATTTTAAAAGGAAGTCCATGTACCCTTACAGATTATTTACACAACTTTTGTACAGAATGCCTAGAATGGGATTTCACAGTACTCTGCACTGTATACACTGCTGTGTTCTGTGTTTGGACCATACTTGTTACTATATAATATACCTTGGTAATCATTGTGGCATTTTGCACAATCCTGCTAACCTAGTTTGCTTTTCTGTAAACAGGTTTGCAATTTGTGTTGCTTTACACTTTTTCCTGATCAGGAACACAAAACCACTCTTGCTTACATTTGAATGTGGTGCACAGCATGAATATGTAATTAGTGCTGTTGCTCACTGCACAGACATGTAACCCCTTGTAGGCTTCATGCAAAGCCTACACAGAGTTTATTGAATCCCACTAAAGGTGTCTCTAATGAAAGGTACATGTTATCTTTCAGGCCTGTTGCCACCGGGTACCATAATGGTCCTTTATTTTGTCGTTTTGTCTTAGAATATCCACTGTACATCACATACCTGCTTTAGAATACAGTAAATGTTTTGTGAACATATTGTCTGATGTCACAAATTTGGAAGAAGAAGAAATGGATGATGAGGTCAGAAACCTGCATTTGGGTCTGGAAAAATGGTGGTATGATTGAAGAAGTGATTGAAGAAGGGTGTTATAAAGAAGTGCAACATTATGTCTGCCAGTTAAAACACAAAGAATGAAACTTCACAGCTGTTAAAATGATATATATTGTAGTCAAGGGTATAGGTTTTGACTCCTTCCACCTCTATCTGTTTGCTGTATAACCCACAAGAAGTCACTTGACCACACTGTACTCTAAGGTTATCCCAAAAGGGGATAATTGTGTCCAGTATGCTTTACTGGTTAACAAATGTATAAATATACGTAGATAGATAGATAGATAGATAGATAGATAGATAGATAGATAGATAGATAGATAGATAGATAAAAATTCATAGTAACAGACTCAAGAGGATTCAATAATAGGAAGAAATAGAAGGACAGATGTTAATAACATGAAGAAGAGAGGACTAGAAGAACCTATTTGTTAATTATCTCACTAAAGATCAATCATTCAGACCAGCATGTACACACCAAAAACAAATATGTGTGACTGGGGGAGTCTCACTTGATATTATTGCATACCTCCCCAGTTTGCCCTATGTCATGACTTGAACTGAAGTTGCAATGTGTTGATTTAGAATAAAGGTCAATGGCATTTATGGAAACTTGATTTAGTCAAGGTCAAAGGGTTGTGATGTTGAAAAAATAGAAACATTGGCTAAACTGATTATTGAGGAAAAAATATATGCAGATGGCAATCTAGTGAATTCCCAGCTACCATGGCAATGTTCCCTTGATGGTGAAACATGCAGTATGTCTGAATCCCAAGGAGATAATGAAATTTTGGAAGATGTGTTCTTTGGACTTTAGCACATATTTAGTATGTTGGATGGATGTATCAGAAAACAAGGACTGTTTGAAGTTGGTGTTTATAATCTCTGGAATCTTCTATAGTGTACCATGATGCATATTCAGCAACAGAGAGTTAAAGGGTATAATAAGATGGATAGTGTGGGTAGCTTGGATAGTCAAGCATAAAATCTGCAGCATTATTTGGATTCCAGCTGACACCCAATTTTATTAAATTTATTGAGGATAGTGGGCTCAAATTTCAAATTTATATTTAAAAACAATACTGATGGAATTGTATTATGAGTTGCATGTACTTAGTTTCAAAAGGCAACCCAAAACGTATTTGTTTACATTATACAGGCTTCTTTTTAAACTTGTGATCTTAATGAGTTTTATAAATGTTTGCAAAACCCTTGTAGCTAACCCATTTGTGCCTATGTAACAAGGGGGAGAACATACAAAATTATAACATTATTCTGTTTTTTGAAAATTTTGAATTTCTTAGACATGAACTGTGGACATTTTTGTTTTAAATCTGTTCCAGGAAGCCATTTCAGTCATTGTCATCTGTAACATTGCAATAGTTTTTTCAGAAGTGGTGGACTTCACATAAACAATCTCCAGTCTGCTTCGTGTATGTCATTTAAAGCTATAAAGTCCACAATGGCACCATGATATCAGTGTGAATATACTGTTGTGATGGATGATCATTATCAAGTGTGCAAAGATGCTTGTGGTAGCACAGTTTGGACTATTTTAAGTCTGAAATTATATTGTGTTATGTCTTCAGTTTCTTATCCAATATTACTTTATTTTTATTTTGACATTTGTTAATCAGGTCTGTTCAACTGAGCATATGTCCTTTTTCAGAGGAGGCCCAGAGAGAAAAGCTCCATACAGAGCAATTATTAAAGCAGAAATAACACAAAATACAAAAAACATCAAATACATGACATACACTAAATATAGAAATAACTGTAGATACCAGAAAAGTCTCAAAATACAGTACAAAATCAATCAATCAGCAATCGATGACATATATGAGTGTAGAAGATATACAGTAGTAAGTACAGATACATACAAATCCCAAAAATACAATAAAAAATAAAGCAATATAATATTATTTTGCAAATAATATCTGGAACTATCCTAATGAAGGAAAAATATCATCATTTGCTGGAGGTAGTCGGACTGGTATAGGGAACAACAGAGATAGAAAAGGCTAGAATGTGGTGAAGGTAAAGGTAGGTAAGGTGTATGGGCTGTGGCTTACAATATGGTTCAGTCCATTGTGCAACACAGCTGACTGTATTATCTGTTCACAGTCAAAATGCCTATGATGTCTGTGCAGTGGGACAAGTGAATGCACAAGATTCAGCGATTGGCTGAAACTGATGCAGAAAGAAAGCTGCATATATAAATAAATAAATAAATATATATATATATATATATATATATATATATGGAATAAGAGAGCGAGGACAAGGGTATGTCAGAGAAGACAGCAGAGAAAGCACATGAAAATATTAGAATCTACAAACTATACTGACTTTCAAAGTAAATGTGAGTAAGAAGTTAGTGTGCAAGCTGGACAAGGATACTGCATTACAAAAAAAGGTCAGTTTAAAGTAAACCTGGAGGGAGACCATACAAGAAAAATAAGTATCATGAGGTTGGAAAGGGAGTACTTGAAAACTGAATGCAAAGTAAGACAAGGCAACTCCATGGCATAGAGGTATTATCATCTGACTGTGCCTTCAATCACCTTGGATCAACTAGCAACTAGGATGATAGAGGAGCTGGCCAGAAATGGTTGTTGTGAGGGGATTAGTGGCAGTTTACCATTCACTGAGGAAGAGTAGCCACATGATCCACTGTGATACTGACACCCAATAAAAGGTAAGTGCAGATATGAAATCAGCATAATGGCTGGGACATGTGCATTCACCGGTAACCATTTGAAATGTCAGCATCCACTTAGTGCTCAGACTGAATGGATAAAAAAGCAGACTTATGTATACTTAGTTAAATATGGCTATTTCTCAGAGTATTCTCTTTTCTTAGTAGACTGGCAATCGTGAAGTTAGTATGTATAAGTTTAAGGGCTAAGGGGGATTTGGCCCCCACATCAGGGTGTGCTGGGAGGCTAGCCTCTGCATTCAGTCTTCTCCTGCATGTTTTTTTGTCATGTTGGCAAGTGGGATTAAAAAGTGACATTTCAGTAGAGAGCTGTATTTGCCATGCATTGCCCTTTTTAGCAAGTTTATATGCATGAATGTACACTCACCAGTTGGCCTGTAATTATGAGCAATAACAATAGCATTTGTCATGCTGCCATGTGAAGACAACATTAGGTTACAACATAACCCTTAGTAAGCCCTAAGACTGATGCCATAACAGGGTGGGTTTATAGTTTCCCAGCCAGAAGAAAAAATTGGTGCACTTATATTATATCTCCATCCCTTGGGATATTATCTGGTCAGTAGATTAAGATGGACCTTCCAGTCTATGGGAAAAACTGTGGTGGACTCCAAAAGCTGACTAATGGAGCAATAAAGAGCATTGGCTGCTTTGTTATGAATGTTGTGACCATTATTGATTGACAAGCAAATTTACTGTTCCTAGGTTCATAGGAACATTGATATATACCATGCTAATGACCACTATGGTCTTAATAAGCCTAGCACTGCAATCCAACCCAGTTGTGTCCCTAGGTATCATGGGTGTTTATTAGGAGGAGGTATGTTATAAAGTTTCTAGTGGATATGGGGGTGTGTTAGTCTGGGCATTACAATTTGCCTCTATCAGAGACATGGGGTACTGCCTGGGGTGAATTTCTGATTCACCATCCATTTTTCAAAGTTATGCTTAACTAGGGATAGTGATATGCTCTACTTTGCATGCATGGGGAGCCTGTTCTAGAGTATGGCGATCCTCTGAGACACATATCTCTCTCATCATCATGTCTTATTTATGTCACAAGCAAAATGTAAATCCTTGAATCTAGTATTTCTGATGCTGTACGTTTTGTGGATGTGCAAAAGGTCCATCAGTGATGGATCCGAGGATGTAATCAGAGTGCGCTTAGAAGAACTGATGCAGTATGGCTTAAATAAACTGTGTAGCCAATCATAGAACCAACACATTCAAGATAAAAGAAATTTCCTTAAAGTAATAGGGAAAAAAAATGGAATACATACAGCATGTAGTGATAACATTATACCATAGATATTCAAAAATTGTATTTGAAAACCTTTATGGTGATTGATTTAAGGCTTTATGCAATAGCTGCAAAAGTGGGTATAGGGATAATTTATCACATGTAGAGTGATCCTTGTTAGAGAATTTTATGAGACAGATTTGTTAGAGTTATAAAGCTGAATAAGGGTGGGGGTGTTGTGCTACCAGTTTGACTATTTGCGTAAAATGTTCAACATTCTTAGTGATGACACAACCTACGTGAGTGGATCAAGGAATGAAATTAGCATTTCATATAGGAATGTTGATATCGATTACCTTTTGTTGGATACGTTGTACCAAGGGTCTATTATAGGTGATATCTTTGACTTTTTCGGGGTTGAACATCCAGTTATCCTTTCTATATTTGGGATTCCAAAGATCCATCAACATAGCACCAATCTCCCTCTTAGGCCAGTAGTAGCATCACACTGCTCCAAAACCAAATTTTTGGCCGAATATGTTGATTTGAAATGTAAAAACTTTGTGAATACATTTGACTATGTGCTTTGACATTCATGGCACCTATTAGAGAAAGACGATTATTTGGAATTTGGTGAAACTATTGTGTTTGTGATTATTGATATTGTCAATTTATTTTCAGTTATACCCCATTCTATTGGCCTGATATGTTGCCCAATACTACTTCCTTCAACCATCAGGGTATAATGGTTACTAGAGAGTTTATGGATATGTACTTAAAAATAATTTTGTATTTTTTAAGGGTGAGTTTTTCCACCAAATTACAGGACTGGCAATGGGAGCCAACTGTGTTCCCATTTTTGCCAATTTGGTTTTGCCAGCATGGGAAAAACTTTTTTTGTGTTCAACTATACTTTTCTGAGTCAGTTTTTAGCCTATTATAGGTTTCTGAATGATATCCTTATGTTGTTTGAAACTTCACTAACAACATTAGTGTGGCTTTTAGTGCAATACATAGCAGGTGAATGTTCTGCACTTGCTGAATGAAAGAAATCAGAAGCATTCAACTCTAAGGTGGATTGAAACTCATCCCTTCCCAGCTGTAGTGTACAAAGCACTAAGATGCAGACTGCTGCTCAATGACACGCAGCTAATTTACATAACCAGTAGAAGCTGAGGCCAATATACATTGCACTGCTGACTGCCATGTACTTCACTAACTACACTAGTGTGACTGACAACTGGAAGTGACAGCTTTAGAAAATGGTAGGAGCAAATTACATAGGAAAATGGGAATTGTGGGAACAATACATACAGGGGAGGAATGTGTCTTAAAAGAAGCCAGAATTTAGATGAGCTAAGAATGACTGGCTGAAAATGATTGGGTAGATTATAAGTGATGTATAATGTTTGCAACTGGGATTGTGCCAGTATGTTTTCTGATATAAAATGCTTCCAACTAGGGTTGTGTTAGTGTGGTTTGTTTTCATATATAAATGTATAATTGTCTATGTCATAACTGATGGTTTAATAAAGATGTTTCTTGCTTTAAAAAAAGGGCAGGAATTGAATAATTTATGTAATGTTGCTTAGGTTATATGATATATAGCAATATATGTGAAGTATGTTTGTAAACGTGAACTTGTTAATACAGCTTGATGACTTTTATATAAATGTAAATTTGCCCATGTCATAACTGAGACTTTAATAAAGGTGTTTAAAAAATACATAAATAAATCATCAGTGCAGCTGCTTCCACAGCTAAGCCTGTAAATGAAAGGCTTTATACTGTCAAAGTGAGGTGTGTTTTTGGTTGAAGCCCTCACTGGGATGTATATAGGCACATCTTTGTTAGAAATTTTCATGACACTTGCGTTTTAGTACAGGGACAGTGGTCAGACTCTCCTAATGTCATAACTGATTTTGGTCAATATATCTTGGTATTTTTCTGTGCCACAACCATCATGTGATTTTATTTACAAGTTTTATCTTCAGTTACTTGAGATTGATATCTCTGTTTCAAATCCCCTTATCCATTGTCTTCCACATCCCTGATTGTGTCATCACCTATCTTTGCAGATGTGTTTATGTTACGTATTTGTAACAAGAATGAAAATGCACTCCATTGTACAAAAAACAATTAAGCAAACAGATGCAAACCACTCTGCAATTTATTAAGACAAACTGATATCCAAAACAAGCACTTTCATCCTTAAAGAGGACCTTTTCAAAGTTAAAAACATCCAGATTGCGTGGGACCTTTAAAGACACCCTCTGACCAGTCCCCTTGCAGGAATCAACCTCAGCAACTCCTACCCAATTACGTAGTACTACCTCCTCTACCCTCAGAAAAGAATTATACTTAGCATACAACCTTCCACAGCTTTTTTCTTTACATAACATACGTATCCTTGTTTCAAAATGTACATCAGCACACAAGCTTCATGACCATGTAGGGTGACTGCAGAACTTCTTTCTCTTGAAGCAAGAGTGCACACAAGCTCTTACTGAGTACCCTCAAAAGCTCATGCTCAGCTGATGACTACTACTTCTGCCTGTACATCCCTGTGGCTACACCATAGTCATACACAGATATCCTCCTAGTCCATGCAGTGGTCATAAAGAGCATCTTTCTTAAACTGCTCATTGCGCATGCATACTTAGCTGCATTAATTGTTTGTGAGTGCTGGGGTACATCATGCAAGCAAAGCAAACAAATGAGATATACCTGCATTCATAGATGCGATTTTTCTGAATCTTTGGGTGACTATTCTGTAGTGTGTTTTCAGAAGTTATGCATTTTCTTTTCCTATTCTTTGGGTTTTTTGTAATTTCCTATACTGGGAGGTGTAGGTAGCTGTTTAGTTCTTGTCGTTGTTGTTGCTGTTGTTATTTTGCATAACTTGTTTTGTGATGCAAGCTTGCATGCTTGCATTATTGTCTAGAATATATCTTTTGTTTGTGTTGTTTTCCAGTGTGATTTCACTTAAGCTCAGTTTGCTATGGAACAAAATATGCACTTTCTTTCATCTGCCAAACTATAAGAATCAAAGCAATAGATGACATAAAAGTATGAGAATAAGTACCTGCAGTGACATTATTATAATTTACACCTCCGCCATAAGACCTTCAACAACATTTTTTCTCCATTTGTGTAAAGATCTGAGTGGTTATATACCTCACGAGTAGATAACTACATGGTGGTTGTATATCTTATGAGTGGATGATTACATAAATTTAGACAAAAGCATCATCTCCACAGTGGCCAAGCTGTAATCATATGGATTTTAATGACCTTTTTGCTCATGTCCTTTAAAATGTTGTTGCAAATAGCACAAAAAGAGAACTCTTAAAAGCTGGCTCATTAAAATCATTATACTGCACCCCACACATAAACTGATACACGTGCATGTTAACTCTGAGATTATTGTATCTTGGAGAAGGGAGAATTGTGAAAGATATAGCAATTTCGGTCTTGATATAGATTTCCACCTGATCAATTAAATTCTGTCTATTACAAAGAGCAAACTTACCTAGTGTAAATTACAAAAGTAACCATCTGAAAAGCAATGATTCAATAAATTGTTCATATATATTTATACGTTCCTTACACAATATTCAGTCTCAAAGGCCATTGGGAAACACACTGATTCCTGGAATGTTAGATCATATACCCAGTCTCCCACCCATTTATCAGTATTTTCCTTAAATACCTTAATTGAAGGGAATTACATTTCTGAAGTGGTAATTTATTCCATAATATTGGGATTCTCTCTGTCAGAAATAATCCCCTTATTTGTGTTCTATATTTTGAAATCTTAAATGAAAAAGTTAGATTTTTTATGTTTTCTTAAATTATCATTAATATTTATATTCATAGAAGCCAATAATATGCTGTTATATATTGTGTTATAAGCCAGTAATAATTTACTTTTGAAATAACAGTAAAGAATTATCAACAGACCCAGTTTTTTACATCTGTTAAAATAACTCATATTTAATAATGACATTCCTTTTTGTATTCATTATTTGTAGAGATTGTAACCATTTCAATTATTCAACATTATAAATAATAAATGCATTATTCTACTACAAAATATGTCTAATGAAAGTTTTGTATAAATGTATTAAATACTGTCCTAACTAGATCAACATGTTTTGAAAAAGAAAAAGATGGATTGATCACAATATCTAGATAAATTATATACTTCCATGTCAGCTAATTCTGTATCTTGTAACAGTAAAGCCATTCTTGGTATATTTGTTTCCAAAATAATGTAACATTACCTTTGTTCATACTAAAATTAATATCAAAACTCATTGCACAGTTGTTTATTTCAACGAAATAACTGCTAATAGGTTCATAGCTATTACTTACTTAATATGATGCCCAACTTGCAACCATCTGCATGTTTGTTATACCAACATATAGTGCTCTTTGGTAATGTAGAGAATTCAATATTATACAATGACTCCCTATTACTATTCAAAAACGTGCATGCTGATTGGCTCAGCCCAACCAGCGTGCCCGTTGTAAATACCACAGTATACCAACAGAAAAAGGTCTGGTTTCCTGGACTTTTTTTCTGTTGGTATAAAGTGCCCCAAAACTTTTTTTTTTTTTTTTTTTTTACAATTAAAAAAAAAGAAAAGAGAAAACGGAGCAATGGAGACTTTCTTTTCTCCATTGCTTCTGTTTCAAAGCATTGATGTACTGGGTGTGCATGGGAAAGCAAGTCCCATATGCATGTGCAGTGCATCAAAATGAAGAAGCAGTATACCACAACCGGTGGAAGAACAGTAATCCACCGTTATACAAAGACATTATTTAAGAAAAGTAAGTATTTTTTTTCTTAAACAATGTCATTGTATAATAACAATAACCAACTCCGTGGTTGTGGTATATTGAAGATTTACCCATGGTTGCCTTTGTTTAATCACTCTGGCTTTCCCCTCATGATTAAACCACACCAACCATGGGTAAATCTTCAATATACCACACCACATCATCGGTTATTGCTTTATTAAACAACAGCGGCCCCAACTCAGAACCCTGTCAGACTCTTTTTATTACAGGAAATGAGAGAGAACAACACCCATTAATAATCACTGATTGTGGTCTATCAAATAGCCAGCCTAAATCCAAGTTATTAAATAAGTATTATATTTGTCCTTAACTAGAATGTCATATATTCTTGAATGGCGTAAATCCAAGTTATTAAATAAGGATTATATTTGTCCTTAACTAGAATGTCATATATTCTTGAATGGGGTAATACATTGAAAGCTTTAATCAAATCCAAAAATGTAACTAAAACTCCTAATCCCAAATCCATTGCAAAGTCACCAGTTCATAGAATTCAATAAGATTAGCCTGAGCAGATATCCCTTTAGTAATTCCATGTTGGTAAATATCAACTCAATTCAAATTATTTCTATCCAATTCCATGAGTTCTAATAAGCATCTCTCATAGCATTTACCAATAACCAAGCTTAGACTGACTGGTCTTTAGTTGCTCACATCCTTACAACTACCCTTTTTATATATTGGGGTAATAGCAGACATTTCCAAGACTGAGAAACAACCCACTTACCTAGAAAAGAATTTAACATATCAACTAAAATGGAAATTAATTCTTTCTCTAAATTTATGACTATAATAGGTGAATATTATCAGGTCCCACTGAAGTGTTTTTTTTTTTTCATTTTTCTTAAACAACTTTACTAGCAAGTACTCAGAAATTGCTGGACATTTATAATTTATCAAACGGGTAGAAAGGATCAATAAAATTAATGTTACATATAGCTCCAGTTGCAAAATACTTATTGAATTTACTTGCAATCTCGGATTCCATTGTATTATTCCTGTTAACTCGTAGGGATGTAATTGTACTTTTAACTTTTCTAAAAGACTTATTATACCAGTAATATGCCTATTTGTTCTTGGTATCCAATGTCAATCTCTTCTCATATTTCATTCTTTCCATTATGATTTTAAGTTTAACACCTTCCCTGTATTATTCAATGTTGCGTTGTATAACGTAGTGAGTTGCTTCTTATATAACTTAAGCACTCTGTTTTTATTCATATAATGAACTGCTCCAACAATATGGTCATTTATTGCCTTTCTGAGCTTTATTCTTATCTGTTAATTCAATCCTTTAATTAAAACTCCTTCCAAAGCTGAATAGCCATAATCAATTTCTTCCATCATCTTTGCATCCTTCTGTATAATCTTCAGCATCACTTACTTAATTGCCTTATAATCAATTTTTTCCCAAATTACAAAATGTTCTTAATTTAGGTAACTGTAGTCTTCTTTCCAAGAAAAAAAACATACAGAATTATGGTTAGACCCTTCCTAAGGTGGACCAGTATTCACATTAGATATAAGTCCACTTTGATTAGTTAAGACAAGATCTAATATTTTATTATTATGTGATTTAGTTGTTGCCATCTGTTTTAAACTGTGAAAACCCAAAATATCCCAAAAGAATTTACAGATGTGATCTTTTGCAACACAAAATTACCCAGGTCAATATTAGGGTAGTTAAAATCACTTAGAATAATAATAATTTTTGAGTCAAGAAAAATATCTAAATGATTACATTGTCCATACTATGGGAAATATAACCAGCAGCTAAACTTACCTTACCTTATCTTTGTTTTCAAATAAATATATTACTAAAGTTTCCAATTTATTATCATATAATACTCATTTTGAAGAAATTGAATCATGAATGAAAACACCTTAAATACTCTCTCAAGCATTCATATTTGTATACCCTGAGAAATACAAATCTGTTGAATTCCAGGCCTCAGCAATTGCTATTAATCTTTATAATTAATTATCACACTTAGTTCACTGCTGTTATTATTGATACATTGATTATTGCAAAAATACACCTTTCCAGGGTGATAAGATCCTTTGATTGGGTTTACTATCATTAAATTGAATTGTAGGTAATCGATAATTGAATGTTCGAAATGTCCTGTTTGCCAACATGTAATGTTGAATACTGTTTTTCCAAATGTAAGAATAGCGAATGCAAGTGCACATTTGTAAAAAGTCATTTCGACATTATGAAAGTGACAAAACTGCATGTCGCATATCTGCTGATGTGAAGTCATTCATTAAAGTAGTGGTTATGCGTTCTAGAGGTATTCAAATGAATGCAACACAAAACTAAGTCTGAAACAAGAGGTGTTACACTCATAACCATGCAGTGTGTATCAGAGGTAAAAAGAAGTGGCATATTCTCCAACTTGCTATAGAAATTTGCTATGAAACAGTTTAATGAATGATTCCTAACTGAAAAAGAAACTGCAATAGTTTGTACCATGACTTGCAGTATATTTGTGTGTTGTTGCATACTTGCAGTTCTTAAATATGATTACAAGAGATAGTGATTGCCACCCTAAATTGTATTTTCAATGCACAATGTTGGGTAATTTGTTTGCCATATAAAGTACATGTACACGTGAACTAATGTGTTATGTAGTACTCGTTAGTAGTTCTCTGACAAAAGATATGCCTTGGTCTAAGTAGCCACACGGTCACTAATTACAATAAGCAACGTATGTGTTTTTTTGGCATGTTAGTGACATAGCTGGTGAGATTTGTGGTCCAGGAAGAATAAATGGTGTATATAATACTGTCAGTTCACAAAAAGGAAGAAAAATGTTGCTAATCGAAGGCTATGTGTATTATTTAGAGAAGCAGGCTGGTGACAGGAAGTATTGGTGTTGTTCTTTAAAGCAAAAGGAGAAGTGTAAGGGCAGATGTATTACTGAGGGAGGGAGTGAAGGTGAAATATTGCATAAAACCACTCCTCACTTTCATGCACCTGACCCTGTTAATCCGGAGTCTATTAGGGTGAAAGAAACAATAAAAAGAAAAGCAGAACAGAGTGTAGATGACCCTTGCAGGGTTGTTTCTGAAGTTCTTGCTACCACATGAACTGATGTCACTGCTGATCTACCGAATACCACAGCATTGAAACAAATAGTTGTTAGAGCAAGAAATAAAGGGAAAGCAGCAGCATTCAGGGATTTTACAAATTTAAGAGCTCTGTCTGCTGACATGTTACCCATAAAAGGTGGTAATTTTGTAATTAAACATGACGAGGATGAGGGACAAACTCACCGAATTGTTGTCATTACAACTGTCAATAACCTTAAGGTAATGTGTAACACTGACTTTATCATGGTTGATGGAACCTTCCCAATTACAACCTCTGACTAAACAAATATATGGTATACATTGCCCTTTGGCAGATGGTGAACATAGAAAGATTATTCCAGTGGTGTATGCATTACTTTCTACAAAAAGTGAAATATGCTATGACTTCTTCTGCAGGAATGTATTAGATCTGTGTGATGAATATAGTATTACATTAGCACCAAAAATGATATTGAGTGACTTTGAGAGAGGAGCCGTGAATGCCATTAAACAACACTTTCCAAACTCAGCAGCCAAAGGATGCTGGCTTAATTTTTGCCAAATTATATAGCGACAGATACAGAAACTATACTTGGCTGCTGAGTTTGGACAGAATAGATCATTCCCCATCCTTTGTAAAGAAATACCTGCCTTAGCTTTTCTAAAGGCAGAGGATGTTTTACCAACATTTCATAGCATTGAGCATGACATGCCTGAAATTGCTCAGCCTTTATGTACATTTTTCAAAGAAAATTACCTGCTAGGTAAACCTAGAAGGTATGGAATGCGGGGATGCACATCAGAAAAGATTCCACCACTTTTTGACATAGTATTCTAGAGTCATTATGATACTTGTACAGAAGGTTTCCCTAGATCTCAGAATGTTGTGGAAGGGTGGCATTGCCATCTTCACAGTCTTCTAGGTAGAAAGAAATTGTACATTTATGATATATTACATGCACTTCAGTTGGAACAGAATCATGCTGAGGACTTGGTTTCATGACTGCTACTCTGTGCACTTCCATCACCAAAATGGAGACATTTACAAGAAAAGGAAAATCCATTTAGAAAGCTGTTGGCTAAAAGGAACACATTTACATGTAGAGAATTCATGGAATTGGTAGCAAAATGCTGTTCTTTTTAATTACTTTTGGCAAAATGGTAACTGGGATACTTGCAGTAAATGGATGTCTTACACTGGTGAATTTACCACATTGTATTATGTTTCACATGGTATGCCTAATGGTAAAACCTGGAATTCACTAACTCTTAGGAATTACGTTGCGTTTCATCAGAAAATCCATCACGGAGTATAACTGGTTAACTTGTAATGAATGCTACACTATTTAGACTCATTATATTGTGTAATTATGGTAACTGGGCCTGCAAAACATTGTGAGAGTAACATGTAGGGTAATTGTGCTCAGATATACGTTCACATCTTTAAACAGAGAAGGATGCATTAAAAACAGTTTTTGCAGCAGGACAACTTGGGAATACGCTCCAAGATCGAAAATGTCAACTTCGACATTTTCGAGTACATCATTCGTAATTTTATGCATTCAATATTTTTAGAATCAACATTCTTACTTGACATTACTGCCTTTTGCATTTAGTAAATTAATTTAAATGATAGTAAACCTTTGATTGTGTTGCAGTCCTTTTTCTTAATTCTAAAAAAGATCTAATAATTTCCAAACATTTTCCAACTATATGTGCTGGACCATAATACACTTGGACTGCAAATCAGGTTTAATATATAAAAACAATCGAGATTAAGCATTTTTTTTCAATTCAGTTCAAACAGGAACTTCTTCAGAAACAAAGCAGCAACTGTTCTGGTGGATTATATAACTTTAAATGTACCAGACCCTATTCCATTTAAAGTGATAGAACTTACTACACAAATATCAGAAAATATATAAAAATGCAACAAATATTTAGCAGCATGCAGTATTAAAAACAACTTGGTAAGCTTTAATAAATATATTAAACTTATAAAAATCCTAGTATTTCATATATTAGCAGCCTTTACTTTTAAATTTTGTTTAACTGAAATAAGACCATTAATACCAGGGGAGCTGCAAGAATTAATCTTTATTAGCCAGTATAGTACCCTTCCTTCAAGGGCTAACTCCTAGTCACCACCCCTATGAGAAGGGGTGGTCTCTGAGAGAGACAGAGCAGCATTCTGTATTCGGTCTTGGACCTGACAACATCAAAATCCACTCACCAGATCTGCCTTGCTCTGTAAGTAATTAACGAGTGTATAGTAATTATCTTAAATTTAGTCAAGAATATAGTGAAGCATAGTCTAGCTGTTTTTCTTCATTTATTTGCGACTGTCTTTCAATGTTGTTTTAAATATTCCCTGTGATTTTAAACTCTGATATCACTGTAAATATATATTTAGTATTGTCTTGTTCTTTTATTATTTATTATTAAATGTATTTAAACCTTACATTGTGGCTGATCTTTGTAAAGGTATTTAAGTTCTGAGAATACTTCCCTATTTATTTGGTGACACTGTGTAGGACACTCCTAATAGCCTTGCTGTTGATCAAACTTTGCCTCAAAGGACTTAAAAATCTATTTGGAGTTAAAGAGACTTGAACTGGAGGCCAAACATTTGGAAATAGAATCAGCAGAGAGGCTGAGATGTCTGGAGGCTGAAGAAAGTGAGAGACTGTGACATTTGGAGGCTGAAGAAAATGAGAGGCAGATGTAATATGAAGAGGAGATGCTGACTCTTCACCAGGGTCACAGAGATAATGAGGAAGGGAGTAACTAAACCCCAGAAGCAATGAAGGTTAGTAAATTTCTTCCATAATTTACAGAGGGTGATAATTTTGATAGTTTTATTCATATGTTTGAAAGGGTATGTAAACAGTATAATATTGACCAATGGCTCTGGGTATGGTTCCTGACCCCCTTACTCCATGGTAAAGCTGTAACTGCTATTTCTACATTGTCTAATACTGAGTGCTTAAATTATGATGCAGTTAAAAATTGTTTCCTAGAGTTTTAAGTTATCACCTCAAGCTTATAGAAATGTTTCATGAGCATAGACGCAAGGCAGATGAAAGTGTGTGTGAATATATTGCTGAGTTAAGCATTTATTTTCATAGATGAGTGAGTAGGTTTAAGGTCATCACTTTTGAAGGGCTGGCAGACCTTTTGGTGAGGGAACAAGCTCTTAGTAATTTCCCTGAGGACATGAGAATCTGGTTAGCAGATAGGGAATGTAATACTGCTGATGAACTGGGGAAAAGAAGAGTCCTATACCTAGCAAGCAGGGCATCACTGTACAGGAAAGGGATACCCAGTGCTGCTCATGGGTCTAAGGGAACTCATGGTGGGCAGCCTAAATTGCCCCAACAGAGTCCACCAGTAGCAGGGGTAGCCACTGTTTCAGGTACATGACCAGGACCAAGGGTTAAATGTTTTAAATGCAGCCACTGGGGCCATGTAGCATATCGATGTCCATGAAGGCAAGGTGGAGAACAAAAGGTAAGAGAGCCAGTAAGTGGGAATGACAGAATGCCTGCAGAACGTTGTCTGGAGACAACAAGGGTACCAAACTACCACAAGAGGTTATATCCTATCTTAGTAGATGGAAAACAGGCCACTGCTAAGACAGACACATCCTCTGACCTAACCATTGTGAAGCCTGCAATGGTTAAAGAGGAGCACTACTTGCTTGGGTAGTCTACTCCAGTCAGAGCTTTAGGAGGGACCCCATTCCAAATACCTTTGGCTTGGTTTCACCTTGACTGTGAGGGTGGAAAAGGAAGCAAGCATGTAGGCATGCTTGAGGATATCCCTGCAGATGTCCTGATAGGGAATGATTTTGATCATACAGTACCTTGTGTGCATACAGTGACAAGTATTCAGGCCTAGAGACAGACATGTGGTTCTGGTAGCCAGGGGGGACCTAGACACACCGCACACTTGAAGCCAGGACTGGTGAGGTGGCTAATTCAGGCAGGGAGCTACCATGTAGCAGTGAGACTAAAGATTAGCCACGGCTGCTTGTGGGTACTGAGGTTCCCTTGGAGAGACTGACTGCAAGGGCAGAGGTGAGTAGTAATACCCAGGGTGACAGCGAGGCACCACTGTCAGAGGATACCAGACTTCCTGTGGAAGGATAGATAGGAAGGGTTACAAAGAAAGAGTTGAGACAGGCTCAGCTCTCGGGCCCTATGTTACAGGGCTTGAGGGAGGTAGCCATTGAGGCACAAGGAAAGGGGGAATCTGTATACTGGGACAAAGGGTTACTGTACAGAGAGTGGTTCCCTGATGGAGGGCTAGAGGGTGAGAGAATGCAGCAGTTGGTAGTGCCCAGAGCCTACCATCTGACACTTCTAGCCATAGCCCATGACATTCCCTTTGCAGGGCATATGGGCATAAAGAGTACCAAATTTTCATATTATGCATAACTTTTATTGGTCTGGGGTTTCCAGGGATGTAACAGGGTTCTGCAGGAACTGTGAGCAGTGTCAAAAAGTAAGCAAGGCAAGATACAAGGTCAAGGCTCCTTTGATGCCTTTGCCTGGGACTGTGGGGCCATTTCAGAGGGTAGCTATGGATATTGTGGGGCTCTGAGTACCCCAAGTTCCAGAGGGAATATGTATATGCTAGTGGTAGTAGATTATGCTACCAGATATCCTACAGCAGTGGCTCTTTCCTCCACTGAGGCAGAAAAGGTGGCAAATGTTTTACTAGAGATTTTCAGCATGGTAGATTTCCCAAAAGAAATACTGACTGACAGAGGTGTCAATTTCATGTCAGACCTCCTTGCTTGTCTGTTGGAGCACTGTGGGGTGAAGCACCTAAAGACCACCCCCTATCACCCCCAGACTACTGGTCTGGTGGAGAGGTTAAACTGTACACTAAAGGCCATAGTACAGGCATTTGCAGACCAGTTCAAGAGGGAGTGGGACAAATATCTGCCCCATCTGTTGTTTGCTTACAGAAAGGTTCCTTAGGAATCCACATTTTTTTCACCCTTTGAGTTGCTGTATGTGTATAGGGTGAGGGGACCTCTAAATTTGATTCATGATGAGTGGGAGGGTGAGGATGAATCTCATAAGGAGTCTGTTGTGACATATATCCTAAATCTAAGGACAAGGCTATGGGAACTCATGGGTTTGGCCCAGGAGAATCTGGCAGAAGCCCAATAGCAGAAAAAGGTCTGGAATGACAGCAATGTGCGAGCTAGAGAACATGCTGTGGGGCAGCAAGTAATGATTCTCATTCCTGCCAGATACAACAAGCTGGAGGAAGCTTGGAAGAGACCCTTCAAGGTGGCAAGGAAGATCAGTCATGTTAACTACATCATAGAATTGCTAGGCAGGAGGCAGGAGCACAAATTGTACCATGTTAACATGATGAAACCATACCATGATAAAGAGGCCCTTGTGCTGACTATTTGAAGTGGATGGCAGGAGGAGTCTGAGGGGGATCTGGTGACTGATCTCCTCAGTGAGGCTTGTACTGACACCTCAGTGGAATGGGTAGCAATGTCCCAGTATCTATCTACTACCCAGGTTTGAGAAACCCAAGCAGTGTTACAGGAGTTTGCAGGCATATTCACTGGGAAACCTGGGTGCACCCACCTTGTGCAGCACCATGGGGATACAGGACCCAAAAGGCCTATTAAGCAACCCCCTTATAAGGTGCCTGAGAGAGTCAAACATACTCTGAGGGAGGAGATACAGGAAATGTGGGAAGTAGGGGTAATTCAGGAGTCCAGCAGTCCATGGGCCTCCCGAGTGGTGCTGGTACCAAAGAAGGATGGCATCACTAGTTTCTGTGTGGACTATAGGAAATTAAACAGTCACACAGAATCAGATGCCTCTCCTATGCCTAGGACAGATGAAGCCCTAGAGCAGCTGGATGGGGCTAAGTATCTTAACACTATTGATCTTACAAAGGACTATTGTCAGGAACCCTTGACTCCCAATGCTAGAGAGAGAGAGGTCAGCCTGTGTGACTCCTTTTGGCTTGTATGAGTTTATGAAGACGCTTTTTGTGAAGAAAACTGCCCCAGTGACTTTCTGGAGGCTGGTAGATCATATCTCACCAGGAGCTGGAGATTTCATCCTTGCTTACTTGGATGATATTCCATCTACAGCTGTTCCTGGCAACAGCACCTTCAGCATATCAGGGAGGTGCTGGGCAAACTACAGAGGTTAGGGCTGACTATTAAGCCCAGTAAGTGTCAGGTGCGTATGGCAGAGGTCTCCTACCTGGGACACAGAATGTGTAGTGGTAAGATCAGACCAGAACCTGCCCATGTGGAAGCAATTCAGGCATGGCCTGCCCCTGTTACCAAAAAGCAGGTGAGGGCATTCTTATGGACTGCAGTGTACTACAAAAAGTTTGCCCCCAATTATAGTGCAATAGCTGTTCTCCTCACAGACCTGACAAGGGAAAACAGACCAGATAAGTTAGTGTGGACCCCAGCATGTCAGCAGGCATTCCAGAAGCTTAAATGAGCTTTGTGAGGACCCCCTCTGTTAACCTGTCCAGATTTCAGCAATGAATTTGTTGTGCAAGTGAATGCTTCAAACCATAGGGTGGGGGCTGTACGCAGCCAGGTTTCCTCAGAGGGAGAAGAGCACCCAGTGGTATATCTCAGCTGTAGACTCTAATCCAGAGAGGAATGCTATGCAGCTGTAGAAAAGGAATGTCTAGCCATAGTGTGGGCACTGCAGAAACTTCAGCCTTTTCTGTATGGAAGGAAATTCACTGTAATTATATACCACAATCCCTTATCATGGCTACATCAAGCCAGCCAGCAATATGTCAAGTTACTAAAGTGGGGCCTAGGGTTGCAGGCATATGTTATGACAGTGCACCACCACCGTGGGGTTAGCAATGTTAACGCAGATGGGCTCTCAAGAGAGGGAATGGGTTGAGGTATTCCCAGGTAGGCTCACCCATCTCAAGCAATGTTTCCCAAGGCTCACTTGAAAAACTAGTTTGAGTTTTCGGGGGGGGGGGGTCACTAAGAAAGATACTGCCAGCACAGCTATCTGGAATTTTGTAAATAATTATATGTCATTGATGATTATTATTGAAATGATTTGTGTAAGATGATTGTGTTATAACTGTATTATAACTGTATGTTATGTGTATCTCAAACTTCTGGCACAGAAGTGTGTGTTGAAAAGGTATTTTATAAAGAAGTGAGCTTAAATATGTATCCACGGTGTGGCCTGCTAGAAGAAAACAGAAATGTACATCACTATTGTAACTGTTTTAATGAATATATTTTAATAGTGGAAAATGGAATACTGAAGGTTAATTTCAGAAAAATAGCTGAAATTAAATTACTTTATGGCTACACAATAAAAGATTATATCTTTCAGTTTCAATGCAGCACGGAGACAGAATGTCTAGAACTGGGGAACTTTCTGTATTGTCATGAAGTCTTTTCTTGCTTTATGACTTCCAGCATACTGCTAAAGATCTGAGGAATGCCCTTGACTATGTATTTTTACAGGTAGAGGCTAAATGCTACCATGGCATCAGTGGTTGTTTTGAGCCTGGGAACTAAGAGTCAAATGACAAGGGATGATGTCATTCTGCAAGCTATCCCAGCAGTAATATTTGTGATATTAATTTGAGAGGTCTCTGAGAGAGAGACACAGCAGCATTCTATATTCTCTCTTGGACCTGACAACATCAAGATCCACTCACCACATCTGCCTTGCTCTGTAAGTTAACTAGGGTATAGTAATTCTTTTAGATTTAGTCAGGAATATAGTGAAGCATAGTTTAGATGTTTTTCTTCATTTATTAGAGACTGTCCTGTAATATTGTTTTAAAACAATTTGTATGATTTTGAACTCTGATGTCACTGTAAATATATATTTAGTATCATCTTGCTCTTCAATTATTATTAAATATATATAAACATTTCTGAGAGTACTTGCATATTTATTTGGTGACACTGTGTAGGCCACTTTTAATAGCCTTGCTGTTGGTCAAACTACCATTTGTATTAATAGTAACATTACACAGTAAGATTGGACATCCTTTGTTAAGGGCCTTAAAGCAGCTGATAAGGAGCTGGCTGGTAGGAGTGATAACTACCTTATAGTCTGGGCAAAAGGGGGCATAGCTAGTAAACCTGTGCCAGTTTTTCCCAGGTGTGTGTGTGTGTGTGTGTGTGTGTGTGTGTGTGTGTGTGTGTGTGTATAAATCAAACCTCAAGGGTGTGTATGTATGTCAGCTACTTGGGCAGGGACATGAAGCACTGGTTGGACAGAGATGGTGCCATTCAGCTGAGATTTTAACCTTATATCTGTGCCAGTGGGGAGTCTTACTGGGGATCTCAAGAAAGAGGGAGAAACCAGCCCCTGACTGACTGTGGTCTCCGTGTGCTCTTAATGGAAATTGCACTTGATGTAGAAAGCTGCATCTGGAAATATTGTGTGTGTGCCTGTCATCCTCCCAGTGTATAAAAAAGTCAATAAAAGAAAGTAGTAAATAAAAGAGTAACTAAAAGAAAGCAGTGGAACAAAACTCTTCAAAAATGACCTTTTATTACACCAATACAACTAGTGTACATCCCACACTGGTGGCAGTGGTAAGGATTGAGGCTTGTGGATTACCAGTCCAGTGGTGGGGGCATCACACCAGCAGTCAGACCAAAACTTAACAACACTGTAATCATGTCAGACAGAATATATTACAGCAGAATATAAAGTGCCCTGTTTATTGAGACTGGTTGTCACAACAGTCATTCCACAAGTCCACCTGCTAACTCTGGCTTCTTAAAAAAAATAAATAAATACATACATAAAATAACTAAAGGTGTTCTCTACATCTTAAAAAAGGTGAAAGAGAGCACTCAAAGAAAAATGAAATCACACTGTCAGTTGTCAGACCAAAATTCCACAATACTCTACTTATGTCTGCTTTCCACTCTCCTGTATGGATCTCAAATTTTCACAAACCTGTGTAAGACTGAGCTAAATAATCTAGAATCCTGTTACAACAAAATCACCAAAAGTGCCACTAATTAGCCATACAGGACTCACCATTGCACTGCCCTCTCCCAGCTCACCTGGCTAGAACTCCCTAATCTTATGTCACTCAACCAATTGGCCATGGCCCACAAAGTAATCTACCAACCCAGTAACTGCCCCACTCTCTCTAATCTTGTCCAAACTAATACACTTCCCGGTCCCTCAGATCCTCCAACAAGCTAATTTTAAAGGTTTCCCACTCCACAACTACCACGGAGACTCCCTTTATTCCCACAAAAAAAGCTAAATTATGGAGCACTCTTCCACAGCCCATCACACAAAATCCTCACCACCACAAGTTCAAACAACTCCTAAAGAACTACCTAGCCAAACACTGGCTCTGCCCCTGTCATTTACCAGGCTAACTCCTTCCTACTTCTCTGTACCTTACCTTATTCCTCTTCTTGATCTCCTACTATAATCCCTCCAACTCTCTTCAAATCTGCTGACCTATAAGAGCTTTCTCTCTGTTTAATTAATGGACAAGGATAATTTGATTCCAGTCATACTGTGCTGACATATGGAATAGTAATTTATGTCACTGTTTAGATATATCCATACTGTCTCTGAATTTATTCTATGCACACTGTCTTTGTAATTACTATTCTGTATAAGTTTACAACAGCTTGTACTTGAAACTCTGTATACTGGTGTACACTGTTGATTGTATTCTGTACTGACTACTGTATTAGAATAATAATTATTATTGTAAGCTTTGTTACTGCATGTGGAGCTTTTCTCCCTGGGCCTCCGTGGAAAACGGGCTTCTGGCCCAGTCAGACACTACCTGGTTAACAAATATATTAAATAATAAATAAAAATAAAATAAAATGTCAGTTCATATTAGGGCAGAATATAACATGTCCTGTTTATTGCACTTGTCTGTTACAACAGTCACTCCACTACTAACAGGAAATGCATTCTTCTTAAAAAATAGAATAAAATAACAGAAGGTATTCTTCACCCCTTGAAAAAGATGGGAGAGTGCACCTAAAGAAAAATAAAACCACAGTGTCAGCAGTCAGACCAAAACTCCACAATACTGTACTTGTGTCTTGTCATATTAGGGTGGAATATAAAGCATTAGACCAGCAGGAATCTATAAAAAAAATATAAAATTGCGTGAAATTGTCTTGGTTAGCTGAGTAGGACTGCAAGATGAGATGATATTACTTGAAAAAAGGAAGGTATACTACTGTAGTAACTAAAGCGTGTGCATGTTTCTGTGTGTGTGTAATACATTTTAGTGTGTGTGTGTGTGTGTGTGTGTGTGTGTGTGTGTGTGTGTGTGTGTGTGTGTGTGTGTGTGTGTGTGTGTGTGCGTGTGTGTGCGTGTGTGTGTGTGCGTGTGTTCGTGTATGTGTGTGCGTGTGTGTGAATGGTGCGGTTGTCAATGATATAGCTAAATAAATTTAGAAATGAATATCCATCAAGTTAAGATGACTTCAGAAAGAAAAGAAGTAGGCGGTCATACAGAAATTGCAAAAGAGTTCTTTGGATATATCATGGAATAGAGAAAGAAATGCCGAAAATTTGATTGCAGAATAAGGTGGAATTAAAGTTCAAAAATGGTACTGACCAGACTAAAATGGTAAATTAATTCTTGCAAAGAAATGACAAGATGGCATATCAGTGTGAGATGATACTGTAGCTATGGATAGGACCAAACAGACAGGAAAGTCAGAAAGAAGCTAAAAGACTGAAAGTGTCCTTTGGGTTGAAAGTGCAGTCCAAGTGATACATCACTGAGAATTAAAGGAGCCGGTAGCAGTGATTGTGAAACACTGGTGAACTCATAGAACTTTCTCAGGAATGTTATCACAAGAGTGGTGGGATGGTAAAAGGAGATTTCTTGCATAAATGTAAGTCTAGAAAAGAAAAGGATAAATTAAGGGTTTGCTTGTGTAATTTCCTTCCCTCCTTCACAGGGACATATATGAGACACATTTGACAAGATAGGTAGGTAGACATAGGCTCATAGGTCTATCAGTTCTTACCTTACAGCCAATGGCACCAATTGCTGAAAGTAGACTAAAAGACACCCCCCATTAAGTAGATTTTCCTCATATATCTCAGGTAACAATTTGCCTGCTCTCATACAGTGCTCCAGACTACTTTTAAAGGTTGCTAGGGAACTACTCTATTTTATACATGTTTGTTTGTCTTTCGGCTTTTCCCGGTTAGGGGTTGCCACAGTGGAACTCTGGCCACTAATGATTGGCAGTAGATTTTTACGGTGCCGAGTTGCCTGCTCGACGCCCAACCTTCAACAAAGGCACGCCCATTCATGCATGTCTTTCGGAACGCCACTCGACCGTAGGGAGGACATGCAGACTCCACACAGAAGGCACTCCCCACACTCCAGCCAAGAATACATAGTGGTAGCATAATCCACAAATGGGGAATATGATGGGTTAGGTATCTGCCATTGTATTTGGCAATGTTAGAGTGGTACTATAGATGTAGGTGCTTACTAACCACTGGTTCTGTTTAGGAGAAGGAATTAAAAGAATGCTTAATCATTCACAGCATAGGAGGCTATGCAGAGATCACCCCTCAGGAGTTTATATGAAAATGAGCTGAGAAACAGGGATTTCAGTGTGTCAGAGTACCTAAGGGTACTGAGACAAGAGGCCTTTTTGTTGAGGAAATGTTGAGGTGCCTCAAGTTCGTTTAGGTGCTTGGTAATGTATATGTCAAAGGGGCAATGTATTCAATTATGGGGCTAATAAGGGTGGAATAAAGAGGGACTGCAACTATTCTGGACTTTGAGGAGATACCACAAAGAATACGTTGTGCATGGTTGAAGGAGATTCTAATCACCACAGAGACAATACATGTCAGTTAAAGAAGTGCCTGATATCAAAACAAAGGTACCCAGATCCCTGATGATTGTGTCTGATTTTAGAGGAACATTACATAAACAGCAAGTAAAGTAATTCTAGATTTACCAAAATAAACAATACTGCATCTTTAGGCATTGTGGATAAGTCCATGATTAACACACCAAAGTTTTTTTCTAAAGTTTCTTATATACCTGAAGAAGGCCTTCTGCTTATCTTTTGAATTAGTTTTTACCCTGTTTTCATAGTTGGTCTTCTGTTTCCTAAAGGAAAGTCTGAATTTTTAATTCTAAATACTAATTAATTTTCACATTTGAGGTGGCATCTTTTTACATTGCACAGGTTCCAGCATTGTCCATTTCTATGAATCTGCCATCAGAAAAGTGAACAAGATAATCCAATTGGTGTGATGCATACAAATTTTAGGATGATATATGTACTGCGGTGGTGGTGCTGTGGTAGTGTTTTTGCCTCACAGTAAGATGCTGTCTGGTTCAATTCTCAGCTAGAGCGTCTTCTGCGTGGAGACATGCGTGAATGGGTGTACCTTCGTTGTAAGTTGTGCATCAGGGCTGGCAACTCAGCATGTAAAAATCAACTGCCAATCATTAGCGGACCAGAGTTCCGCTGTGGCAACCCCTAACCGGGAAAAGCCAAAAGAGACAACAACAAGAACAACATATGTAGGTCAGAAAAGTAAAGGGTTTGGTGTTGGATCTTAAAATGTTAGGCTGTATGGGTAGGTGATTTACCAACCAAAACAGGAAGAAGCAGTTAGGGAGATCTATCTGGAGAAAAGCTGGTGCACAGAGGACCACTGCAAGATTTTATCTCATGAATAGCTTTATTTAATGTATTTTTTGTGTCAGAAACCTGACCAGGGTTTGAAGGTTAATAATGTACTGCTCATTAACAAAACAAAGACTGCAATGACTTATGCAGCTAGATTAATTTGTGTCATTAGGGATCTCATGCAGTTTATAATATTGGGTAAAGAGGTGTCAGCTCCTATCCAATACAAACAGTACAAGGCTTAGATATATGTTTAAAAAGTTACGTGCTTATTTTCAACTGTTTTCTGCACTTCTGTTTTACTGTATAGCTGTGTAATCTGTGCAACTGTTTTTTTTGTAATCTGTGCAACTGTTTTTTAATCTCCTTTTTGTTGTCTGTTAAGAGCTGAATATCTATTACTGTTTGTGACCTTTTTAGGTTGTAGCAAAATATTTTGTCTAGAGAGGCCTTGCTGTTTTCTTTGTAGCAGAATCAGTCTGGTTTCATCTAGCTAAAAGCATTCCTGCAACACTGTTATTTTTGATTGGATAACTGGGCCGGGTTCTGTTTCTCTGCCTTTAATAGCCAGTGTTTTAAACCAGTTGTACTTATGTGCTGTAGCTGTTCAAAGCTGCAGTGAGAGGCTTTCTGCCATTTGCTCTACTGTGATATTGGAAAAAGATAAGTGCTTATTTTCAACTGTTTTCTGCACTTCTGTTTTACTGTATATCTGTATAATCTGTGCAATTTTTTTTGTCCCACCCACCCGCCTAGCTGTTGTGGTGGTCTTAAGTCTTGGTGGCTTTGAGTTGCCCGGCTCTAGTATAAAGTTGATACTGGACACTCCCCCCAGTCACATTACATCAGCTCATTCTACTGTTTATAGTGAGAACTTAGTAAAGGCCCACCCCTTTAGCTTCTGAACCTTGAATTATCTCATTATCTTCTGTCTCTTTACTTTCTATTTAAAAAAAATATCTATTTCTACTTCATTTTGCTGCTTGTGCTTAGGAGTTCAAATGCATTTAGTCTTTTTTATTTATTACTGCTTGTTGGTAGCCTCACTAAATTGATGATGGTATTCTACTGAATTGCTGCTTTATTTGTGCTGTCTGTTACTGTTGTGATTTGTGAGCTACTGTTTCAAAGCAATCTACTGATTAACTATATTTCATTGCTATCTACTGCAATTCATTACTGTTTAACTGAATTTTACTGCATTCTGTTGCTGTTTAACTGTATTTTTTATGCTGTGAGTTCTATTCTTTTGTCTATAAGTGATTAATCTGTGCTTCATTGTGAGTTTTTTCTTACTGAGTTCTTAACCTTAAAATTGAGTAGCATAGTCTAGATACAGGTCTGCAGCATCCAAAGCTTCAGCTGCATGGTTTTAAACCCTCTTTGCGGTATTCCAGCTACACATTTTCCCTTCGTAGTACTTGTATTATCATCTAGTAGTACTACTCTTAGACCTTCCTCCCTTTACCCTCTTAGCTCTTTCAGTTTCTGACAAATATGGATGGACAAATTCCTACATTTTCTCCTGCCAGTCTAGTCAATATGGGCATCCTCAGACAGTGTAGCAACTGCCTCATGTACACGGACAACCCTCTACTACTACCACCTAAGAACACAATTTGTGAGAGATGCAAATACATCAAGCCCCTAGTGTCATTGTTCTCTCCCCCACAAACCAGTATATCTGGCACTGAGAAGGTTAGCAACATTAACACCACATCTCAAACACCAACCACATCTACACAACACACTCCCACATATGCAGACGTCCTCAACAAAAGCATTCCCAAACAAAAGAGACCTATGAGGCATAAATGCACATAAACTCCATTTCCCACCACACCACACACTGTACATAGTTCACACACCTCTGTCTCATAGCTACTAAGGCCTAAACATAAACCCAACAAATAAGTCATAGGAGACTCCATTGTGAGACACATAGCTGTGCCCCAGGCTGGATAAGGAGAATGTCACGGTTAGTTGTTTGTCGGGTGCCAGAATCCACCATATCACCAATGCACTCAAGTCTCTCAACATGTACTGTTATGACTCTCTCATAGTCCATGTTGGAGTGAATGACTTGACATGTACCTCCCTGGACTATATGAAGAGAGACATGATCGAGCTCACTGAGTATGTGCCCAGGCAGGTATATCCTTAGCCTTAAGCAGCATTCTACCATCACCCAGAATGATGCCTCAATATAGACAGAAAATGATTGACTTTAATATCTGGCTTAGTTTCTGGTGTCATTCAAAGCGGATCCAGTACCTGACAGTCTGAGATAACATGACTGACAAGCCACGATGCTTTGCCAGAGATGGCCTGCATCTGTCTCCCTTGGGCTTCAGACTCCTGGCAAAGGCTCTTGCCTGCCCCATAGCGCTTTTTTTAGGCAATGCCATGAGGTCAAAATTACCAACATGAAAATCTCAGCAAAATGTAAATTAAAGGTCATTCTGCTATACGTTTGGAGTCTAAACATGAAACGGCACTCATTGCAAGCATTCTTAACCGTGGAAGAAGCTGACATTTGTGCAGTCACAGAAACCTGGTTCAAAGCTGTGCAGAGCACCCCAGCCATACCAGGTTACTCATCCTATCATCCATTCAGACCCCAAGCCGTGGGCAGTAAAACAAAAACAGGTGGGGTTGCAATATATATAAAAGACACGCACACACCTCCAGGCTGGTCAAACAGTATGATGCACAGGAAATACTTCAGGTGCAATTGACAAGACCCTATTCAAATCATAGCTAGCGACAGGCCTCCAGCTCTGACTCAATATACCCACTCCACCTATCTGGACCTCTTCGAATCTATCAAGAAGCAACCCTTTACCCTGATCCTGGGCGACTTTGACTATCCAACCATAGACTGGAAGAAATACTCATGCCAAAACACAAATGCCCAGGGATCGATTGGTTTCTTCAATGCAAATGCCCTGGACCACTTGGTTGACACCCCCACAAGAGGTGAAAATATCTTGGATTTGGTATTAACCAACATGAGTAACCACTGAAGCATCCCTACAGTGTCATAATCCCTGGTAAGATCCAACCACAAAGCAGTCACTTTTGAAGTCACCATCTCCTCCGATCTCCCCAGCTAGGGTTAAACAAAAAAACTTCTCCAAAGCTGATTGCAACCTACTGAGGGAAGGTATAAACAGCTTTGCAGCCCCCCCCCCTCCACAGAAGCTGGCACATATGTCCAAACTTACACCAAAGTACTATATGAGCATTTATAAAGCCGCATGGAATCTGGAATATGAGACAGGATGAAATCATCCTCCTCAAGGAAGAGTAAACCTGTCTGGTGGACATCTACAATAAATAAAACTCTATAATAAAAGGAACAAATTGATGTCCAGTACCAAAGAGAAGCAGGTGTCTAATTAGAAGCAGTCTCTCCTTAGCCTGAACAAGCAAATAAGAGCACTAGTGAAATCCTCCAAAGCAAAGTTCGAGTCCAAACTGGCCACATCTACTAAAGACAGTCATAAGGCTTTCTTCACATATGTCCGCAGTCTCAAGGGAAGCACCCAAATCCGCTCAGAACTGGTGGTCAAGGACACCACATAGACAAACCCTGTAGATATAGCCAACCTGCTGGCAGACAGATTCAGTGAAAACTTCACTCCTCTGTCCCCCCATCAGTAAAACAAGACATCCCCAGTACCTACCCCCCACCTCTTATCTCTAGGGAGCAAGTCATCACTGTCCTCTCAAAAGCAAAAAATACATCCTCCATGGGACCCGATAACATCCCAGGCTGCATCCTACATGAACTCAGGCAGGAACTTGCAGCACCATTAGGCACCCTATTCAACCAAAGCCTGAGTACCAGCTTCATCCCAGCCAAGTGGTGGACAGCTGCTGTCATGCTTTTGCACAAAGGTGGAGCATCCTCCGATCCAGGAAATTATAGACCCATCAGCCTAACTAGCCTGATCTGCAAGGCCATGGAGCGGATTATCATGAACCTCATTATCAAGGAGATTGGCAACCTCCAGACACTTGATCCCACACAGTTGGGTTTTGTCAAGGGGAGGTCATGCCTGTTAAATTTGGTCATCTTCTTTGACACAGTCACCAAGGCCATAGAGGAGTGGAAGATGGTGCATACCGCCTACCTTGACCTGGCCAAGGCCTTCAATACTATTCCCCACTCAGGTATAATAGATAAACTCTCTCAACTAGGCATCAATCCATATGTTATCAAATGGGTAGCAAACTGGCTCACTTATAGAACCCACCTAGTCAAAATAGGGGAAGCCACCTCAAGTTGTAGGGTCTATGTTAAATCACTGAATGCTTAAAAAAGTGAACAATGCTTTATCGAACCCATGTAATTGAAAGCTTACAATCTCAAATGCTTAGAAACAGCAATTTTTTCCCCTTGGAAAAAAAATCGCTGTTCCACCAAAAAAAAAAAAAAATTGTAAAATATTACATAAAGTGGGGGGGGGTTGCCCCCACACCCCTGATGTGGGGGGCTGTTCCCCCCACACACCCCTACTTTAATATACCAACTCTGAGATTGCACTATAGTCACAAAAATGGCAAAGTAACAGAAGCGGCCAAGCGATTTCTTACCCAGGGAAAGAATTTGCTTATATGACATTTGGCTATTTTGCCTTTTTGTGCTTTCAAGTTTGATCAAGATGCATTCAAAAGAATGCATCTTCGATCATTTAATAGGAACCCAAGTTGTAGACCCATAACAAGTGGTGTACCCCAGGGATCGGTCTTGGGGCCTCTGCTGTTTGGGATATACTTCTCAGAGGTGCAGGCCAAATCTACTGGATTATGGCTGACCAAGTTTGCAGATGACTGCAAGCTGGATGCTGTCATCAATTCCCCTCATGATGTGGACATCCTCCAAGAGGGACTCGCCCAAACAAATGACTAGTGCCAGAAACATGGCCTCAAACTGAATGCCAAAAAATGCATCATCATCCCTTTTGGGGAAAATGACATCCTCACAAATTATCACATTGATAATAAGGCACTAAACACACAATCAGTCATGAGGGACTTGGGAACCCAGGTTGATAGCAAACTGACTTTTGACCACCATATTACCTCCGTTGTATGGAAAGTTTTCTACATGGCCCACCTCATTATCAAGGGTATCTCATCCAGGGACAAGATGGTCATAACACCCCTGTAGCCTTCCCTTATACGACTGATTATTGAATACAATGCCCCTTTCTGCATGTACATCACAAAACACATGCAGCTGCTGGAGAGACCACAGAGATTCCTCACCCGGAGAATCCAGGGTCTCAAACATCTACCCTACACAGATAGGCTAAAAGCCCTGTTTCTCTACTCAGTCTCCTACAGATTCCTCGGAGGTGACCTCTGTCTGGCATACAAAGCAATCTCAGACCCCACCCTGATGGGACTGCTGCATATCTACAAGTCAAGCTCCACTCAAGTAACCTGTGTGTGAGACCTCAACCTGGTCTGTGACATCAATAGGACTTGTTGGCGGGACAGATTTATGTCCCAAAGACTCCCCCTTTTGTGGAATAGACTTCCTCTCCACGTAACGCAGAGTACCTCATTAAACCTTTTTAAGCACAACTTGGATAACTGGATGGAGAACAGAAAATACACCTCTGGGATTCCACATATGTCCCTGCTGGAAAGTGGCATAGGGTGATGACTTGTTGGAACATGGGCTAAATTCTTGGCTAGGCTTGTAAGCACCTCAGGGCCAATAGCCTAGTAACTTCCTATGATCCTAAAGAGAAGCACATTAATGAAAATTGAATTGTCAAAACATGAAAGGATACTGTGGCATAATAATGCATTTTCACTAAGTAAGATGCTTACCAAGCACAGAAACACAGAATATGAGAACAGATAAGAATCACAAGATCGACCTAGACTGCATATTCTCCTACCTACTGTATTGTACCATATTTTCTGCAATAAGTTTGTTTCTTCTTCTTGCTCTCTGTTTTTTTTTATTAATTTAGAAAGCAGACAGAATTATCCTTCTAGTCCTTCCTCAGATTCATATATAAAAAAAATAATACAATGAAAAGGATTAGTTTCAGTACTGACACCTGTAACAACATGGTGATCACCATGCTTTTACCCGACTCACTATGACCGTGTATCAATCTAGCCAATGTTTGAGTCACTCTGTTGCTTTAGGCTAAACTTCAAACCTCTCATGTTTATTCACTAAATTATGATACACCAGAGTGTCTGAAAATCTGAGAAAAACACATCTGCACTTCCTTTTCAACTTCACATTCTAGCTAATCAGTCAAGTGACACTTTTTGTGGTTTTCCTTTTGTGCATTCTGTCTTGAGTCTAGTTCAGTACTGGCTTCCAGTTATTAAGGAATCCATTTCTTTAACTAGAATTCCAAGATATTAAACATAGTTGAAGTCAAACTCCATGCAAATAAGATAATACTAACAAATCAGTAGTTTTCAATCTCTTACTTTTCAGCAATTCTGAAAGATACTTCAGTCTTCATAAACTTTACAGGATTTCATGAATTTCTGAATTATTGAAAAGATTAGAAAGTCAGATAATCATTTCATACCATAGTTCTTTAATACTTCTAGAATGGAATATACATGGCTAATTGCTTTTGCATCCTTCTTACGTCTGGACCTCTTTTTGGACTCTTTCTTCTGCAGCTGGCCTGATCTGGTAACACTGAACTATGTTTACCCAGTGTCTCAGCTGTCTTCACTATCATTTTGACTATTATATGTAAACACTTATTCTGTAGCTCTACTTTTTTAACCATTTTTCTCATCATGTTCAGTATGATTTAGTTCCTAAACATATCCATTTATCTCTGTTGCCTTATATTAAAAATCAGCATAAGGAAGTACTATCACACAAAGAGAATGAATGAACGACAGAATGCACAGTTAGAAAGAGTGGTACACAATAGATCTATGGGAGAGGGGGAGCAGAGGTTATATTTGACAGACCATAAATTGGTAAAAACGTTGGGGATTAGCTGTTAAGCAGATAAAAACCATGAGTGAACTTTACAGATAACAGTTTCGTTTTTTCAACCTCTGCAAATGTGTTTATTATTTTTATTCCAGATAAATGTATACTACTGTGTTGAAACTGAATGTACTGCAGGGTATTCAGTAAATAAGGACTACTCACCATGCAAAAAATTATTTTCTTCACCTAGGGATGAATTAACAAGAGAGAAAAGATTCTGCTCTGTGTCAGATGAACAGAATCTTTTTTGCATGTTCTCTTGAGTATGACTGTGCACAACACTCTCCATGCTAATCTGGATGCATGAGATAAGGCAGCAGAGGCTAGATACGGGTAATCCATG
>NC_056735.1:1495849108-1495914108 GCF_019279795.1 Protopterus annectens | reverse complement strand
TTCGACTTAGCCTTGGAGAGTAATTTTGGTGCTTCAACAACTATTGCTCCCAGTGAGGGAAGAGGGACTGATTTTGGACAGGTTACAGCCCTATCCTTTACCAACTTGCAGAAGGGGTCTGAGGAGGTCAGTGCTTTGAGTAGTGATTTCCCACCCTATCTGGATGGTTGTGTGCCCCAATTTTAGTCCACAATGGTTGCATTGAACCTTTTGGTTTCCAACTTCCCGGGTGTCTCACATTATGGCATACTTTCACACCAGGGTTAAAAAAAAGATCCTCAAAGAGAAGTTTGTAAAGATATTTGTCCTAGTAGATGCATAGGGAATTAAGTGCAATTTGGACGCTGATATCTCTTCTAACAAGGGCTTGATGCCAACCTTGTCGGCCATTGTGAAAAAGGCACCCGCATGTCCGCCAGAGCAGCAGTTAAGAACTTGACACTTGGTCACTTGGTTTTATGGTTTTAATTTGAGTGATTATAGAAAAGGACAGCAGTCAGACTCTGCCTTTACTAGCTTACTTTGTGGCTATCTGGGAGGTGCATCATGTCAAAGGGGGATCTAGCTGAGTAAATTATGGTCAGCATTTTAGGAAACTGAAAGCAATAGACAAGTCCCTTAGGTGGGATTTAAGGCATCCCAAAATTTGGTTCAGTGCCATGTTAAATAAGCAGGCCACTTCAGAGACTGATGGCAGGAATGGTAGCAGCAGGGAAGTGAAAGTTTACTGGGCCTTTAATCATGGCAAATGCATTTGGCCAGCCTGCAAATTCATCCATTTGTGTTTGGAATGTGGGAAAGGTCACCCTGCATTCAGGTGTTAGGGGATAGTTGACAGGGGCAGATCTGGCATCCCCCCAACTCAATTAGAGGTAGGGTTTGGTGCAGGGTAGATTACCTCTCCTAGAATTAAGCAGTCTTTTCATGGCTTTGCAGTGGGGGGGGGGGTCTTTGACAGGGAGTATGAGCATTCTGTATCAGTCTCACTCTCCAGTCCATCTGACCCAGCTGTTAACTAGTTATCCAGACCAAAAGGCAAAAGCCACTCTTACTGTAGGTTTCTCCAAGGGGTTTAAGATTGGATCCTCAACTCCATTAGATTCCAAGCTAGTTAAAAATCGTACATGCGTTAAGGGGTATGAAGAAATTTCAGCTATGTTGACTGAGAAAGAGCAAGCAGCTGGTCGACTAGTTGCCCATTATTTCCACACCCCTCCCACCTGCTTTTAAAATGTCTCCATTTCCCCCACTAGTCTTGTTCTTAAGAAGCAGGATGGTGAATTCAGGTTTATTCTCCATCTGTTGCACCCCACAGGTGTGTCAGTCAATGACTTTATTGACAAAGAGCTGGCAAAGGTATGTTACTATACCCTGGATCAGTGGGCAGAGGTCATTTTGAGTTATTCTGACCTGTGGCTATGCAAGTTGGATATCCTGTCTGCTTTCCAGCTTCTTCACATGAGACAGGAAGACTGGCCTTATTTAGGTTTTCAGTTTGATGGGAAATTCATTTTTGACACTGCAATGCCCATGGGCTGCTCTGTGGCTTGTGCAAGGTTTAAACTATTCAGCACAGTCATGCATTGTTGTTGGCAAGAGTATGCTCCTCTTCAATTGGCGGTCCACTACTTAGATGATTTGATTTCCTGATAGTAAGGGAGGATCAGGAAAGTGATATGCAGAGCGTGTCATTCTTTAAAGACCTCTACTCTTATTTGGTGGTACCTAGGCCAATGACAAGTCAAAAGGTCTGAGGGGAGGCTTGATCTTTCTAGGGCTAGAAGATGATACCATTGAAAACTCATTCACGTTTCCATTGAACAAACTACAGCAAGTTTAGTGGTTAACAAAGCTTGCACAGGGGAAATCATGCAGCTTCATGGTTGCTGAACTTGGCCTGCAGGGCAGTCTCTCTGGGCAGGACCTTCCTTTGGTATGTTTCTGACTTGTTGAAAGGGAACAAGCCCAAAAAATCACTACATCTGGCTGACCAGAAGGGACAAGGGAGACTTTTGACTCTGGTTTTTGTTTCTGAACCAATTTAATGGGGTGTCATTTTTAACAGTCCCCTTGAGTTTCTTTCAGTGGCCTTAATCTTTTTAAGGATGCAGCAGTGGGATCTGGAATGGGAGGATACTTCCAAGGCAGCGAGTTTGCTGAAAATGGGCCAGACTTTTGGCCTAAGTAGAGGAGGAAGGACATTACTTTCCTGGAAATCTTCCCCATCTGGGTGACAGTGTTAGTGTGGAAGAAAAAGTTACGCAGCAGGAGAGTAGTCTTTCACTAGGACAATGCCTCGGTTGTTCATGCCCTCAATTAACTGTCCTCTAGGTCCAAGTAGGTGCACTCTGTTATAAGGCTGTTAGTTTTTGTTGAGTTTAAAGATTACTATGTATTTGTCTAGCATGCATGTGCCTGGCTGTTATAACCCTATAGCTGATAGTTTTTCCAATTTTTAGTTCACCAGGTTTTGCCAGCTGGCCAAGCATGCAGAATCAATGAGAACAGCAATTCCTGAGGAAGTTTGGTTATTGGGAGAGGTGTAGCAGGATTGCTGCTGGCCAAGTCTTGGGCCAGCAATATCAGAAAGTCCTATTCTTCATCACTTCAGGTTCTCAAGGTTTTCTGTCAGTCGTTGCCATATTGTCTCAAGATCTGGGGGTTGCAATTGATCTTTCACTTTCTAATGTTAGTCAATATTCATCTCTGTTATATTTTGTAAATCACTGGAGCTTTTCTCCCCGGACCTCCTCTTAAAATGGTCAACAGCCCAGTCAGACAATCCTGGTAAAAAAAATGTAAAATAAAATAAAATAAAATGGGGTGGCCTGGTCATCAGTGGGGGATTCCCCTAAACCACTAGGGTGCATTTAGCAGCTTGAGAATGGTTGGAACATTTCTTGGGTCTTGAAGAAGTGTCCAGCCATTAGCTGACAGGCAGATTGCTCAAGGGTTGGAATATTTGCAGGACTTCCCATGATTCTAGAAAGCCTGTTGGGAGACATCTCTTTCCCATCATTGTTTTTGATTTGTTTACACACCACCCAACTTTCATACCTTTGTTACATTAGCTGTTTTGTTCATGTCATTATACACAGATCCCTTTTATGCTAGTGAATTACTAAACTCTCTAGGCTGGGATGACCTCATTATCCACAAAGATTTTATACTGATATGAGTAAGGAAATCCAAGACAGATCAATAAGGGAAATGGCACCAGGTTTGGCAAGACAAGGCAAAGAGGTCATCCATTTGTCCAGTTCACTTGTTCTGAATACTACACAAGCCCACTCCCAAGGGAATTAGGTAAGGCTCAGTTTTTAAATGGGTGAGTGGCGATCTACTTAGTTTAGCAGAGGTTAACCTTCTACTGCGAAATGCCATTGTAGGGAAAGGGATACATCCACAAGGATATTAGTTTACATTCTTTTAGACTAAGATGCATCTCCAACTTGGCCACGGAGAGGCATTCTGCTAAGGTCATCCAAAAACAGGAAGGTAGGTGCCTGACACCTTTTTATTATATATTAGGCATTCATTTTTATTTCTGCTTCTGCAAAGGAATTTATCTGGCTGTTGGAGCATTCTTTTATTCTAAGAGATTCAGTTCAGGCTTTGGTCCACCCAGTTGGACTGTCAGGTTCCTTTGACATTAACAAAGTTTATTCATTTGGCTTTGCTGGCCTCTAATGGTTTCAATTTTGGGGAAATCTGGCATCAAATCACAGGTAAGGTAGCCTTACCCAGGGTTTTGATAATTCAGCTTGGGATTAATGGCCTGGCTTGGGCTCCCAAGAAGATTCTCTTAGACAGAATACTTTTTGGATGCCCAGGCTACATCAGCTATATCTGAACATAGTCTTGTATCAGTCTTTCATCATACCAAGAAGTCCAGCAATATTTTTTTTTTTTTTTTAAACAAGTTTATTGTTTTTAACATACAAGAAAATATCATAACAATTTTATACAAGTAATTAAAATAGATATGATTATAACATTCAACAAAACAACCAAAGTATTTACAAAGACATCCACTACAATCAAATCAATTAATTAAACTAAAATACCATGTTATTGAAGTTAAGATTTGTTTAACAAGTTTTATAAATTATCCCATACAATATAATAAGACGTTTTTCTAGTAGTTCTTAACTTCACTGTATTCAATTCCATATGGCACACTATATTCATAACATTTTTAAATTCATTAAACGAAGGAGGTGTATCTGAAATCCAATTTGTAGTTATTATTTTTCTAGTCACTGCTAGGATAGACCATAACAAGGGAAGCTTAACCTTTTTAACACTTTGAGGTACAGGTGTGTTGAATAATATAAGAGATTTAGAAATAATAAAATTATCTGTAAAAAGAGCCTGCAAAAATTCATTAATTGACTTCCAATATTCTTTCAATTTTATACAGTCATAAAACATATGGGCCCAGTCTGCATTAATTTCTACATTACATCTTTTACATAGATTATCTTTATTATTTATTTTATTCATCATCAAAGGTGTATAAAAGGATCTATGTAAAAATTTCCATGTAAAAAGTCTCCAGACAAGAAAGTCCAGCAATATTGAGATGTCTAAGTGGTTCGTTAATCACAGAATTATACAGGTAGCTCATCAGACTGGATTCCAGATAATCGAAAACAAAGATGGACTCAGATTTTTATGATAGGGACAGTGTGCATTTGAACAATCTTGGTTTTGATTTGTTTAATTTACCATTCTTATGGCCATTAAAAGCATTTCAAGTATTAACCTGGTTTATTTTTCACAACCTAGGTTATCTGGTTTTGAGGCCAGCTTTTGGGGGAAATGCCATGGGACATGCCAGGTTGGAGGCAACCTTATGGCTGTGCCTCCCTTGTTTTCTCCCTATTGGTGTTCAGCAGCTTTGACTCTCCTTCAGTTGGCCTCAGTTTCACCAGTGGCCATATCAAGGGGTATTTGGCTTGGAAAGGAAGAATTAAAGGGTTTTGCCACCAGGTCTGATGTAGCTTAGATTATGCACCTGGTCCTGAAGAGGTCAATTCTGACAGCCTTGGTCACACCAACTGGTGATAGAGTTAATGGTTAATTGTTATAGTTGATGTTACATGTGAATTATTGTGGCATCTTTTATGGTTGTCAGTGGCATTGTTAATAAAGAGTCACAAAGGCCATATTCTGTGGTTATTGACTCAGCTCAGTAGACAATAGTTCTTGTGATTAGTACTTTCAAATTCATATAAATGGAGTTGAGGAAAGGAACTAAGTAGGGCAGACTATGTTAATATTATAGTAAAAGGGTGGAAGTGTGAAGCAGGTCATGAGACAGTTTTATATATATGGTTATCATAAGGTTTATATAAAAAATATAGAGGTATAGAGGTGAGCAGTAACACAAAAACAATGTATTTATGTTGGGAGATGCTTGTAAAATTATTCATGTATTGGTGAAGACTGGCTGTGGGGCATAGGATTCTGAATAAAGAGAAATTGTTTGATGATACAGCAACTAACAGTGGTATTTAACCAGGAGACTTACAGGAGCAGATCCATTGATATGACAGGTGAAGTTTTAGTTGTGCTTTAAATGAGTGAGAATTCTGAATGAATTTCAGTAGTAGCAGTAGGATGTGGATTCATAGTTTAGCTACACTATTTGAATCATGGGATCATAAGAGGTTACTAGGCTACTGGCCCTAAGGCCTCTACAAGCCTAACCATGTTATATCCTTGTTGTCTTATGGACCAAGATATATAGTCTATATTTGCGTGCAAATCTAAAATCAGCACTGGCTGTCCCTGTCTAAGAGGAACAGAGGTGAAACCCCCAGTGTAAATGTATGGGTTCCCATCCAATTGTCCAGGTTACATTTAAATAGGGTCATTGAGGAGCTCTGCTTTACATGAATTGGGAGTTTGTTCCAGTAGAGTGGCAACATCTGGGAAACATATCTGTTTCTCCAGCATGTCCTGTTAATATTGCAGGCTAGATTAAGATCCCTAGAGTGAGTGAATCTTGTCCCATTGGATTTGTGGATGTGCAGCAACTCCATCAAGGCAGGGTCTGGGACTACTCTGTAGGCCAGGCACAAATCGGCTGTAAGCAGTCTATGTGATACTGAGTAAAGTGATAGGGCCTTCACTTTGTCCATATAGGTCATGTGTTGTAGGCCCTGAATTGTCTTGCTGAGAAACCTCTGAGGTCTCTCCGGTTGCTACAGATGACTGGAGAGGTACATACAAAAGAGAGCATTGCATTCTATTATTGGTTTGATGAGAGTCAAGTACAGGGGAGTTATAACCTCCTTTCCTTTAGATGCTATACCTTTACATATGATGTGTGCAATTTAAAAGGCCTTCCTTACTACTGTGGACACCCGATGATCAAAATTAATATTGCTATCAACTTGTGTTCCTAAATCTCTCACCACTGAGTTTGAACTTTGGGGGTTATTATTAATGCTGTAATTAGCAGGGATTTCTCCTTTGCTGAAGGGGATGATAATGCAATTTTTGTGTTTAGTTTAAGTCCATGGCTTTTACACCAATTGTTTGTCTGTGTAAGCCCATTTTTTAGTATGTGCACATCTTTGGGGGATTAAATGACTGCACCCAGTTTGCAGTCATCAGCAAACTTGGTAATCCATAGGCAATCTATTTTAACCTGGACTTCTGAAAAATAGATACCAAACAATAGGGGGAACTAGCACAGATCACTGTGGAATACCACTGGTAACAGTTCTGCTAGTAGAGTTGGCATCCCCAATTTTGACTGCATGTGTTCTGGTTGTGAGCCAGTTGTGATGTAAGGGTTAATCCCCAGCTGGGTGAGCTTTTCAGTGATGTCTGAATGAGGGATTGTGTCAAAGGCCTTGGCTAGGTTGAGGTAGGCAACTGTTTAGCCTTCATGCAGTACCTTGATGACACTCTCAAAGAAGTCAACCAAGTTTAGCAGGCAAGATCTACCCTTAATGAAACCAAACTAGGTTGGGTCAAGAGTGTGAAGGTCACCTATATCCTTGTTGATAATGTCCATGATGATTCTCTCCATGGCCTTGCAGATAAGACTGGTTAGGCTTATTGGTCTATAGTTTCTGGGGTCAGTTGAGGGACCCCCTTTGTGCAAGGGGATTATGGTTGCTGTTTTCCACTCAGCTGGGACAAAGCTAGTGCTTAGACTGAGATTGAAGACTGTGCTCAGTGATTCCACTAACTCCTGTTTAAGACCATTTAATAAGCAGCCTGGAATGTTATCTGGTCTCAAAGAAGCTGTGTTTTTGGCCTTGGATTCTGTCACTATGACCTGCTCTCTGTAGATACTAGGCAGAAGACTTGTCACAGGTATGTTATGGGGTATGACTGGTGGGGATGGGGGGGTGAAGTTTTCACCAAACCTGTCTGCTAGCAGGTTGATGATGTCCTCAGGTTCAGTATAAGTGTTGCCATCCACAGCTAGTTCAGCACAAAACTAGGACCTTCCGTTTAGATTTCAGATGTAGCTAAAGAGCTATTTGTGATTTTCCTTTGCTAGGGATGCAAATTTAGTTTCATAACTAGCTTTAGAGGGCTTTAAAAGATGTGTAATCTGCTTGTTTATGCTTTGGAGGGAGTTCTTCCTTGGCTGGGACCATTCCCTCTTGTTTTTTTGGCAACAGTTACATTCTCTTATTGTATGACCAGAGTGGCTTATTTTTTCATAAGGATCTTGATTTGATCTGTTCCAGTATGGCTGAGTCTATACATTTATATAAGTATTTATACAGAACATATGTATACACCTTAGTATAGGTGTCATTGCTGTCATTGTTGGCAGGGGGTCTGAAACTATTGATGCCATCACTTAATAGGCTATAGTTTGCTTTTGAGAAATTGTTTAACCTTTTGCTTCTGAGGGTGGGTCAGGTAAGATTGTTACTTCAAACAAGACTGATTTATGATTGGACTTTACTTTCTTCAGGCTGAAGAATGTATCTGCTATCTATGATGTTGGCCATCCAATTAGTTAATTATTTCTATACTTCTATTTTAAAGCACTTTATATCTAAATATATATATATATATATATATATATATATATATATATATATGTGTGTGTGTGTGTGTGTGTGTGTGTGTGTGTGTGTGTGTGTGTGTGTGTGTGTGTGTGTGTGTGTGTGTGTGTGTGTGTGTGTGTGTGTGTGTGTGTGTGTGTGTGTGTGTGTGTATATATATATATATATATATATATATATATATATATATATATATATATATACACACACATATATATATTTATATATATGTATGCTCTGTTTTATCTCTTAACAAAACTGTAAGACTGTTCTGGTATCACAATGACCTATAGCTTTTAAGCAACATTATTCAAGCTTGTTATGTCAAGATGTATAAGGGCAGCCACGGTGGTGCAGTGATTAGCATTGTCGCCTCACAGCAAGAGGTTCTCTGGTTCGATCCTCGGCTGGGGTGCCTTCTGTGCAGAGTCTGCATGTCCTTCCTGTGGTTGCATGGGTTTTGTCCGGGTGCTCCGGTTTCCTCCCAAATACATGTTGCAGGTGGGATTGGACACTCTAAATTGGCCCTAGGTGTGAGTGTGCGTGTGCCTTCTGTGGAAGGTTGGGTGCCGGGCTGGCAACTTGACACTGTAAAACTCCACTGTCAATCATGAGCAGACAGGTGATCCACTGTGGCAACCCCTAACCGGGAAAAAGCCAGGAGAAGAAGTTATGTTAAGATGTATCTATGGGGATTACAAACAAATCTGATATGGGATGTTTAGAAATTTCTCAGAATTCTTGGCACAATAACAACATACCTATTTAGACAAAGCAACACACTTAAAGCAGGGTCTCAAGTAGTAAGCATGACATTTATGCAGATACTACAGGACTGATTACAAACAGCTTGGTTCAGTTTCATACTTTTGATGTTAGTACTAGTTTGTATGTTAAAGCCAACAGTTTCCAAATGGCTATACTGTCTAATAACTGTATATTGAATTTATCAAGGATCTTTTTTCTTAACATGTTGTATTGAACATAGCAGGTTATAGTATTCACATTTCTTATTGAGATTGTCAAATGTTCTATTTAAGTAACAATGTGCTCCAGTCCAGTCTCAGATAAACATTTATGTTATTTTTAAGTGTACTGGGACAGTCAGTTGTTGTATGATTTAATAATTGTGGTTTTGAAGCTTATCTGTCAGACATTAATATCCGACACTCTGTTCCATCCATTTTAAAAGCAGTGCTATATTATAAATCACAATTCACATTGCAACTGTTGAAAAATTACTATAGGTTATTATTATCATTACTATTATTATTATTAAACTATCACCAAGGCTGTAAATTAGTGTCTAACATGTATTAGAGTTATTTTAATTAATGCGTACGGATCTGCACAGTTATCTTGTTTCTTCCCTGTCAATGGGTGAAGCAAACTTTTCATGCATAAAATGCAAAATGTTTATAACTTCATAGTTATTTTTGTAAAAGCTGAAGCTGGTTGCACACAGTTTAGCTATACAGAGGAAATCCAGATTAAAACCTTAGAAAATAAATAAACTCTGCACAGAACCTGAGTCATCCAATTATAACAGCACTGATTTAGCTACACAGACATATTCTGTTGTTGCAAAATCAATATATCTGGATACTGCATATCAAGTTAATTTACCTAAAAAAAGAATAACAACAAATTCTGTTGTTACCTAAGAGTTTAAATCTAAGATTGGCGTTGACAATGCAATACAAACTATGTAGTGCAGTTCTTTATATACTGTGTGGTGAGAATGGCACATCCGACTGTGTGGATAATAATCCCCTTGTTTTGTCTCATTCATATATAATTGATGTGCATGAAACACAAGACAGGGCATTACATTTGGGCACTGATTCTGTATTTGATGCATCCCATCAGATAAGTGAGGCAGATAATGAGTCACAGAAAGAGGGTAGTATAAATCATATTGAGATGTTAAACCTCACAAAAACACAACGTGCCTCCTCACGTACCCAACAAAGAGAGGCATCACAAAAGATCTGTGAGCAGGGTCTCTGAAGATGAGGATGTTGTTTTTTTCTTGTGTTTTTTTTTTTTTTTTTACTGTGAGATGAGAATGCCTAAAAGAAGAGCTTTAGGAGATAACTCACAGCCAACGATTTTTCACATAGAACAGTGAAGGAGATGGAATCCCAAATTAAACAGTTCCAGAAAATGGTGTTTTAGTACTAGGTAATTTCTTTGTAAGGCAAATTATTAGAGCAGTTCACTTAATAGTAAAAAAAAACCTATAATTTTATAACTTCAATGGATTCAAATCAACAATATTGCAACATTTCTAGACAATATTTTAACAAAACAAAGAACTTATAGTTTTTGTCATTCATGCAGGGATTAACAATGTACAGAAAGTTTCCATGAAACACAAAGCAAGACAAGTGGAGAATATAGCTGACATGCTATTATAATGGGTTTGAGGTGACTTATTAGTGAAATTACCAAAAGGAGATTTTTTTTTTAAATAATCAACTTTACCATTTCATCCTTGACAGAGGAATAGAGATTTCAACATCCTGGAAGGAGACACAGTTTGATCACATTATTTCCAACTGACAGACTTCACCTACGTTATAAAAGTGGAAGCATTCTACAGGATAACATCTGTGGATTTATTAAACCTGTTTTAACAACGGGCAAACATGGTGCCCCAAATACAACAAACATTACAAACATAATACTGTTATAAACATACGTTAAACAAATGTAAGAAGCCTGAATGAGAAGACAGAAACCTCAGACATATAGCAGATTTTGCCAAATATATATCAGTTATAGCTGAAGCCTGACATTCAATTGAAATGATTCAGACAGAGTATAGGAAGACTATCTCATAACATCAACATCATGATTAGGATACAGATAAGGAATATTTCATAATAAGGCTACATATTGATAATAAAATATTAGAAACAATGATTTTAAAGGATATCACCTTTCCCAAACTTATAGGATTTGTTACTCTTCTCCAAAAATCAATGGTCACATGCATGAAGATTTTCTGCATAAAATTAACAGGTTTAATTAACCAGTGGGATGACATTAATGTCGCATCAACTTACTAACAGTACTCTACCCCTGCCGACTTGATAGATTTTCATGATCCTGTCACTGCTGTATATTTAGACTTACAAAAAGCCTTTATCACATTGGATCATACTATTATTATTAAAAGCTTTGTTTCTCATGCTACAATTAATTTTATAATTACTGCATTAAAAAATAAAGGATTGACAATTATCTAATTACAATATAACTGCATTGGCATTACAGTTAACACCAGTTACTGGCTACTCACCCAGTGATGTCATACATGCTGTCTACACATCTAATTAATGCACGACACAGGGAGGTCTATGTCCAATATAAGGATAAACTTTTAAAATGTTTTCACTAAATATTTAAAAAATATATTTTTAATAGAAGAGTGTTCACATGCACATTGATGTAAACAAACACACCTGCTGAAACAGTCTGACTTTTCCGGTAAACAGATGTTAAATAAATAAATAAACAAACAGTTAAGTTTGTTTTCCTTTGTGTAATTATTTATTTCCAACTTGAATTTGACTTGACAGAGCTTCCACTGGCATTCTGATACATAATTTTCTGTAAATCTCCACCCGCAGACTGATGTCATGTTAGATGAACACTGCTAGAGCAAGGCTGAGAATATTGAAGTATGGCAGGGTTTTTTCAGAGACTTGCTCTTATTTTTTCATGAAATCAGCTGTGACAGGATACAAATGCTGCAAATGCATTCACATTTAGTCTTATAATCTAATTAGTATTGCACTGGGTATTTTATTATTTTACATAACACTATTTTTCAAAGAGTTACTGTTAAGTTTGTGTAATGGTGAAATAGGTTGCGTCTGTGCTATACACTGCTGGTAGCCTCATGCTTGTTGAAGCTTGTTTTTAAAGATGGCATGAACAGCGTTTTGTTTCTATGGAAATACTTACTCATTAATGCATTGTTCACAGGTGTCTAAGCCAAGATGTGAAATTAGTTGTATTGTGGATGACTCAGAAACTGCCCAGAATATTGTAAAATTTCCCTGACTGGGTTTTTTCCACACACACACACACACACACACACACACACACACACACACACACACACACACACACGTGTGCACACGTTTAACACAACACTGATGCATATATTATTCATGACTCACATGTACGTATCACAATCTATATCCATAATCTACTTCCAGCATCAACATCATTGTATCCTATCACCCTCCATATAGTTTCAGTAATAAGCCTTTATTCCTTGCAAACTGTATTACATACCAGTCCTACAGTTTTGTACTACATTTTATGTAGAAAAATGAAAAAAAAAACAGTTCACATTACATACAGAAGAATTTCAATGGTGCACCAAATTTCACTTCTTTGTCCAAGAACAAGTATGTGCGCGTGCACGTGTGTGTGTGTGTGTGTGTGTGTGTGTGTGTGTGTGTGTGTGTGTGTGTGTGTGTGTGTGTGTGTGTGTGTATGTTTGTGTGTCTGTGTGTGTGTGAGCTTCTGTGAGGAAGATTATAGTGCTCATGCCCAATTTTATATCTATAGCTAATTTTCAAATGGATCCATACTGTTCACTATCTTCCTCCCCAACACTCCAAACAAAAACATTTTACCCACACACATACTGCTGCCACTCAAAATATTAATAAAACTAACAGTGCACTGCTGTGAACCAACAGTGATAACAGGAAGCGTGATCACAAGATGAATATAATGCACTCAACAATATAAATGTATTATTTCATTTAGTAATCAGTAGCAAAAGAAATGAATTATATCCTAGCAGAACTCATGTTCTATCATGTACTATCCTACAAACTATTTCTCACGCTATGACATATCGCCTAAAATAGCATTATTTTCCAGATTCCATTCCTTCGTTTTTATGCTTTGTACTACCAATAGGGAATTCAAAGTTTTGCTATCTATATACCAAGCTTGCTCAAATCAAACTAAGGTACGAAAAATCTCCTTGATTGTATATATGCCACTGTAAAGAAATGTTCTGTCATTCATGGATTATGTGTTGTCATATAAAGACATGGAGCTCTGATTGTATATATGCCTCTGTACAGAAATTTTTTTTGTCATTTGTTGTATTTTTACTGTTATGTTATGGAGTTTTCTCCCCAGGCTTCCGGTGTAAATGGACCTTGTTCCAATCAGACTTTCCCAGTAAACAAATGTAAAATAAAAAATAAAAGTAAATGTTATTCATGGTGTGAGGGAGGCCACAAAGCCTCATCAACATATCTGTTTTCTGAGCCTCTTATTGAACTCACATAAGGGTCACTCTTGTAAGGATTTAGAAATCCACCATCAGAAGTTAAAGCAACAATCTGGACATCACTGCTGTCACTGGAAGAAAACACCTCAGTCCTCAGAATCTCTGTCACACACACTGAACTTGCAGTCATAGTGGAATTCCTCCCACGGCATCAAAGGTTAGAGGTTATTCCACACAGAATTACATGCACAATGAAAAATAACAGCAAAAAAACTGCAAAATTATCACAATCCATGAAGCAATTAAGATGAAACTACAGACGGAGGCATTACACATTAAAACAACAATAAAGATAAGCATAACAACAGATCACTTTAATTTCATTGATTATATCCATACTGTTTCACATTCTTTCTTAGTTACAACTTCATGCATAGTCTGTGTGACAGAAAAATCAATTTCTTACATATTAAATGAGTAAATATGTTCTAAGCGAGAGTATTGATATCAAATGTTTTCGAAAATGAATACAAAATCATTTTTTGCACTCAAGAAGTATAAATCCAGTATACATTAAGAAAAATGTGGTTGCATTTCAATTTGCTTGAGCTTGACAATTAACAATGTGAGTAAATGAGGTCTGGTAACAAAACGATTTGACCAGGGACATCTTCAGAAGAGGGTTAGATAAATATATTATTGGAAGTTAAGAGGGTAGGGGGGAGGAAAGGGTTAAATAGGAAGGAAGAATGATTTGGAGGAAATGAGGTATGGGTAAGGAGGGGCTTAAGGGGTTTATGCATTTGTAACTGGGTAAGGAATCACATTTTGGCATAAACTTGCTAAGGCAAGTATTACGTCCAAGATGACCTTTAGGTATTCCTGTGGAACAGGTAGTCCTCTGGTTACTGGCAGGTTTTTCTTATAGGAGGCAGGTGCTCTGTATAGGTAAATTTTTTTTTGGGGGGGATAAGTTGGGGTATTGTGTTTAGGCTTGGCCGTTAGTTGGGGTTGGGTTGCTACTGCTCCTGTTCACCTTTTAGTGTAGTATTGGATAGCTGTGGTTTGCGTTTCTCTTATGGATATTTTGCTGTGAGTGGGGTATTGTCTGGATTTTGCACATTTTGGTGGGCTGGTGTCTTATAGAACTGCTCATTGCTTGTTTTATTTATTAGGCTTTATTGTATAACTGCTGATTTTGTGGGTGTTTGTTTTGACTGGCAAACATGCTTGATAAGTTTTTGCTCATGATTGTCTTTGTGGATGCTGAGGTGCACCCTTCTGGAAAGTGGATAGCAGTTTCTGGGGACCAAAAGGGGTTTTGCAGGCTTGATGGGGCATTGGAGTGATGTTGGGCAGCATGCCTTAGAGTTTGGCTGGAGACCTGTGCCTTTCTCTGGGAGGTTCATGGCAAACAGGTTTTCTTGTTTCCGTCTGTATGTTCTTTCAGCAGTTTCCCAGTATTGTGAGTGCTGTGATGTGGGGACAGGGCCACTCTTCTTTATTTTCCTGGTTTGAGTATCCTAGTTTTTCTCTGCCCCTCATAACAGTAATCTTTTTGCTTCCAGGAATGATCGTCGACTTGGTGAGTGGGTTTCGGTGTTGGGAGTGGCCCACATATTTCAGTTTTTCTGTGCATGCATCAGAGGCACTAACGGTTATGGGGGAAGGGGAGTTGGTGCTCTTTCTTCTTTGAGCTCTGTAAAGTTACTAGGCCTACCGCTGTGCTGTAATCATGTGGGTTGCTGAAGTATTGGTATTTGTGTAGGCATGTGAATTCTGAGTGATGTGGGGTCCAAGACTCAAGTACATGTCAATACTTACTGACATTTCCTCTCTTAAGTGGCAGCAAAGGAAAGAAGAAGAAAATACATAAATATTTACATTGGTTGTGTTCAAATTATTCTGCAGTTTAGGTCCAGTAGATAGACAGTGATGACAGTTATATGAGTTCAGACTTTGTGCCTTCTGTAAGTCATGATAGTTTGACACCTGTTTTATCAGCATTGTAGCAGCCAGAGAGAGTTTGCCTAAGGTTAACAACAAGGTTTAAAAGTCTCCTAAATTGTTTTAATCTTTGCCTTCTTTATTTATGTTCTTGTCCTGACATTTTGCTGTAAGGGATTGTGAGGTATAACGATTGGTTAGTGTTATAACGACTCAGATTTTTGTTTGAGCAGTGTTGAAGCTGTCATAGTGGCTCAAATTTCCTGGTTTAAATAAATAAATAAATAAAATAGGGCATTAGGTAACTGACCAAATTTTGCTGACAATGTTCTTAACTAGAGAACAACAGGATGAATAAGAAATAATCGTTGCTAAGCTTTTGATGTGATTGAATATTTTCTTCAACTTTATTACTTGTTTAATCAAAGTTAAGACTTGGGACTAGATGTCTTGCATTTTATTTTGTTAATACCTTGTTTAATATTTCGTCAACTAAGGTAATTTGACAATCCATTGGTAATAATTTTCTGAGCTTAAGGCAATTTTGGCCATCAATGACCTGGTGAATTAGTGGCATTATATTCTGAATTAGGAATGCTGAATTTGCAGATTCGGATTTTAGTACTTGTGTGCAACATAGAGCGAGCACCATTATATTTTGAACCAGGCATGCCAAGAGTGTGCAGTTTGCCTTTAACTGAACTCTGTCCTTCAGTGACCTAGTGAATCTGCATCTTTTATTTGGAATAATGTATACCTTGTCCATTAAGTGCGATTTGTCCATATTTATTTGTGGCTTTGGCCAGATTTCTTGTTTTGAGAAGTTGAAAGGTGTGACTAGGGGGAGGGTAGGAAGTGTGGGGGGCATGAGGTGAAACTCAGAATTCTAATGGTTTATTAACAATGTCAACAAGTAGGGTCACAGGAGGGTTAAGGTATGTTGTTCACATATAATTTAAAAAAAATTAACAAAATAATATGGTTACGTTTGATTTACCATGGATATCAGTAAGGTATTCCTGATCTGGAGTGTCCGCCCATTGGCAGACATGGACCTGAGCTACCACAGCCATCACCTATACACACCACAAAGCCCGCCAAAAAAACCCACCCACCTTATGTAAGGACAATGCACTGGCCTAGTAATCAAGGAGCCTCAATCCTCACCACTAGCACCTGGCCAGGAAACCACAGCAATAAAAGACATTATGCATGCAAAGTCTAGCAATTAACTCTTGTCCTAAGACAATAAAAAGAACTCCTTCATCCAGACATCCTGTCTCCAAGCCCTGAGATCAAACAGCCATAAAATGTTTTACTTTATCAGCTTTCTTCCAGCAAAATGCACTATGGTTACATTTCTGAAGTTCAGAACATATAACACAGTTTTTCTTACATTTAGTTTTCTTACATTTGTAAAACAGCCTGTGGATTATATTAATATTTACAATGACATAGAATTATCTATAAAATTCTATCTAGCTGGGCTGGCAGCTTTTCAGTTTTTCACATCCCCCCCCAAGAACTCAAGCTAGTTTTTCAAGTGTCTCTTGAGAAGCATTGCTTGAAAGGGTTAGGTCTAGCTGAGTATACCATACTCCATTCCCTGTCTTGAGAGCCCATCTGTGTTGGCATTGATAACACCACTGTGGTGCTGCACTGACATATCATATGCTTGCAACCCTATGCTCCATCTTAGCAACTTGGAATTTTGCTGGCTGGCTCGGTGTAACCATGTTAGGGGATTGTGATCTGTAACTACAGTGAATTCTCTTCTATACAGATAAGGCTGAAGTTTCTGCAGTGCCCACACTATGGCTAGACATTTCTTTTCTACATCTGCATAGCATTCCTCCCTGGGTTGGAGCCTATGTCTGAGATAAACCACTGGGTGCTCTTCTCCCTCTGAAGAAATCTGGCTAAGTACAGCCCCCACCCCATGGTTTGAACCATCCACCTGCATAACAAATTATTTGCTGTAATCTGGACTGGCTACCACAGGGGTTCTTTCCAAAGCTTCTTTGATGCCTGCTCACATGCTGAGGTCCACACTACCTTATCTGTCCTGTTTTTCCTTGTCAGGTCTGTGAGGGGAGCAGCTATGGTACTATAACTGGGGATGAACTTTCTGTAGTATCCTGCTGTCCCTAAGAATGCCCTCACCTGCTTTTTGGTAATAGGTGCAGACCATGCCTGAATGGCTTCCACTTTGGCAGGTGCTGGCCTGATCTTACCACTCCCCACACTCTATGTCCCAGGTAGCAGACCTCTGCCACACCCACTTGACATTTGCTCGGCTTAATGGTCAACCCTGCCCTCTGTAGTCTGCCCAGCACCTCCCTGACATGCTGAAGGTGCTCTTGCCAGGTACGGCTGTAGATGGCAATATCATCTAGGTAAGCAAGGGCAAACCCTTCTGCTCCTGCTAGGATATGATCTATCAGCCTCTGGACAGGTGCTGGGGCATTATTCATCCCAAAGAGCATCTTTGTGAACTCATACAAGCCAAAGGGAGTCACAAAGGCTGACCTCTCTCTAGCAATGGGAGTCAAGAGCACCTGGCAGTAACCCTTGATAAGATCAGTGGTGGTAAGATACCTAGCCCCACCCAGCTGCTCTAAGGCTTCATCTGTCCTAGGCATGAGGTAAGCATCCGACTCTGTGTGACTAATTTCCTGTAGTCTACACAGAACCTGATGCTGCCATCCTTCTTTGGCACCAGCACCACTCAGGAGGCCCAAGGACTGTTGGACTCTTGAATTACCCCTCATTCCAACATTTCCTGTATCTCCTCCCTCAGAGTCTGTTTGACTCTCTCAAACAACCTATAAGGGACCTGCCTAATAGGCCTTTGGGGTCCTGTATCCACCTGGTGCTGCACCATGTGGGTGCAACTTGGTTTTCCACTGAACATGTCCCCAAACTCCTGTAACACTGCTCAGATTTTGTGAACCTGGGTAGGAGATAGCTGCTTGGACATTGCTACCCCATCCACTGAGGTGTCAGTCCGAGTCTCACTGAGGAGATCAGTCACCCGATCTCCCTCAGTCTCCTCCTGCAGTCCACTGCAAATATTCAGCACAAGGGCCTCCCTATCATGGTAAGGTTTCATCATGTTAACATAGTACAGTTTGTGCCCCTGCCTAGCAGTTCTACCATGTAGTTAACATCACTTACCTTTCTTAACACCTTGTAGGGTCCCTCCCAAGCTGCTTGCAGATTGCTGTGTCTGACAGGAATGAGAACCATTACCTGCTGCCCTACAACATACTCTCTAGCTCGAGCATTCCTGTCATACCAGACCTTTTTCTGCTACTGGGCTTCTGCCAGGTTCTCCTGGGCCAAGCTCATGAGTTCCCTGAACCTTGTCCTGAGGTTTAGAACATAAGCCACAACAGACTCCTTGTGGGATTCACACTCACCTTCCCACTCATCATGAATTAAATCTAGAGGCTCCCTCGCACTATGCCCGTACAACAACTAAAACAGTGAAAACCTGTGGACTCCTGTGGAACCTCTCTGTAAGAAAACAACAGATGGGGCATATATTTGTCCCAATCCCTCTTAAATTGGTCTGCAAATGCCTGTAGCATGGACTTGAGTGTAGATTTTAACCTCTCAACAAGACCATTAGTCTGGGGGATGGTAGAGGGGTAGTCCATAGGCGCTTCACACCACAGTACTTCCCAGACAAGCCAGCAGGTCTGAAATGAAATTGGCACCTATGTCAGTCAGAATTTCTTTTGGGAAACCTACCCTGCTAAAAATCTCTAACAAAACATTTTCCACATTACCTGCCTCAATGGAGGACAAAGCCACTGCCTCAGGGTATCTTGTAGCATAATCTACTACCACTAGGAAATACGTTTTCCCTGTGGAACTTGGGGTACTCAGAGGCCCCACAATATCCATAGCTCCCCTCTGAAATGGTTCCTCAATTACAGGCAAAGGCATCAGAGGACCTCTCACATTGTCTCCTGCCTTGCCTACCTTTTGGCACTGCTCACAGGTCCTGCAGTACCCTGTTACATCTCTGGAAATTCCAGGCCAATAGAAATTCTGCATAATACAGATATTTGTACATTTTATGCCAAGATGACCTAAAAGGGAATATCATGGGCTATTGCTAGAAGCACCAGATGACACGCTAGAAGTCTAAACCTCAAAATGCACTCTCTTGAGGCACTCCTAAAAATGGAGAATATCGATATCTGTGCAGTAACTGAGACCTGGTTCAAGGCTCCAGAGAGCACCCCTGCAATACCAGGCTACAACTCTTACCACACTTTTCGGCCACCAAAGCAGGACTGAAACACTAAAGGTGGAGGAGTGTCAATATTCATAAAGGATATTCACACCACCAGGCTAGTTGCCCAACACAATGCATCTGAAATTCTCCAGGTGCAACTAACACTAGGTAAGACTGCAATCCAAATTGTAGCTTGCTACAGCTCCCCCACCATACCCCAAGATTCTCACTACACCTTTCTAAACATACTGGAAAATATTAAGATAGAACCAAACACCCTAATACTGTGTGATTTTAACTACCCTGCCATTAACTGGGAAAGCTACTCATGTACCAACACCTTTGCCCAATGGTTCTTGGAATTCATAAATTCCAATGCCCTGGATCAACTAATCCATATTCCCACCAGGGGCTCCAATATCCTAGACCTGGTCATTACCAACATGGGAAATCAATGCTCCACACCAATGGTCACCCCCTCGTTAGTCACATCTAACCATAAGCTAATCACCCTTAACATCCACATCCCACCCCCACCCCCCCAGTAAGGAAACCTCCATAAAAAAACTTCTCCAAAGCCACCTTCATGCTACTCAAGTCAGAAGTGGCAAACTTCATGACACCCATGCAGATGGGAGCTGAAAGTTCAACTGCTGAATCCTACACTAAGGCACTGTACAGGCACATCCACTCATGCATAAATTGTGCCATCCCAAATAGAACCAAGATGCTCCCATCCAAAAAAAAGAAGCCAATCTGGTGGTCCCCTGCCATAAACAAACTTTACAACAAAAGGAAGAAACTGTTGCAGAAAAGAGGAAAATCCCAGGATGCAAAAAACTTCCTTTCCAGCCTCACTAAGAAACTGAGATCCCTCATAAAATCCTCCAAAGCTAGTTACGAAAATAAAATTGCCAAAGATTCCAAAGACAACAACAAGGCATTCTATAACTATGTCAAGAATCTAAATGGCAATGCTCAGATCTGCTCTGAGCTAAAACAGAATGGCATTAAATATACTGATCCCAAGGATATTGCCAATATCCTGGCAGATTGATTCAGTGCCAACTTCACCCCCCTCTCACCCCCTAAATGGCCCATCTCAATACCGGAAGATTGCCAAATTCCAGTAATAACGGCCACACAGGTAAAAAGCGCACTCTCCAAAGCTAAGAATACAGCATTCATGGGACCAGATGACATCCCGGGCTGTGTACTACATGAACTACAATATGAACTGGCACCTCACCTAAGTGTCATGTTTAATCACAGCCTCACCTCAGGTTTCGTGCCCACTAAGTGGCGCACAGCTACAGTTATCACACTCCGCAAGGGGTGATCCACCTTGGATCCTGGAAACTATCATCCCATCAGTCTGACAAGCCTTATCTGCAAGGCCATGGAGCGTATTATCATGGAACTTATGAACAAAGACATTGGCAACCTTCAAACACTGGACGCCACCCATTGTGGGTTCGTGAAGGGCCGATCTTGTCTCCTGAACTTGATTGACTTCTTCAAATCAGTCTCCAGAGCCATGGACAAGGGTAAGGTGGTCCACACAGCCTATCTAGACCTTGCCAAGGCCTTTGACACCATCCCCCCACTCTGGAATCATAGATAAACTTACTAAACTGGGCATTAATCCCTACGTCACCCAATGGATTGCTAACTGGCTTACTGATAGAACCCACACTGTAAAAATAGCCAACTCCAAATCCAGCTCCAGACAAGTGACAAGTGGAGTACCTCAAGGTTCAGTCCTGGGACCGCTCTTGTTTGGCATCTACTTCTCTGAAGTACAGGCCAACACTAAGGGACTCTGGATAACAAAGTTTGCAGATGACTGCAAATTGGGAGCCATTATTGAATCCCCAAATGATGTGAATACTCTACAAAAAGGCCTTACAGAAACAGATGCTTGGTGCCAGAGCCATGGGCTCAAGCTCAATGCCAAGAAATGTATAGTTATCCCCTTTGGGAAAAAACATGTATCCGTGAATTACCATATAGGTGGCAGTACACGAAACACCGAAAGTTTGATAAGAGACTTAGGGACACAGGTGGACAGTGGTCTCACCTTCGATAACCACATCGCCACAACAGTCAGGAAATCCTTCTATGTGGCACACCTCATCACTAAGGGCTTTTCATCCAGAAAAAAGGAGGTCATTGTCCCACTGTACTCATTCTTCATTAGACCCATTATAGAAAACAATGCCCCGTTTGGTATGTACCTCTCAAGACATCTGCAACAACTGAAAAGGCCACAGAAATACCTCACTAAAAGAATCACAGGCCTAAAGCAGATGCCCTACGCTGACCACCTTAAAAAACTCCAGCTATACTCTGTCGCATATCATCTACTCAGAGGCGATCTTTGCTTAACATACAAGGCCATGTCAAACCCAGAGCTGTTGGACATGCTACACTTAAAGAAATCCCAATCCCTCAGAGCCACACGCTCCAGGGATCTAAACCTTGTCATCACAATAAATAAAACATGCTGGAGGGATAGGTTCCTGACCCAGAGACTCCCCAGACTCTGGAATAGATTGCCCATACATGTCAAGCAGAGTGCCTCTTTGGTCCTCTTCAAAAGGAACCTTGACGATTGGATGGGAGAAAGGAAATTCACCCCGGGGATCACGTCAGTCGCCCTGCTAGACAGGGGTCCAGGGAAGTAAATAGTGTGGGAAGAAATAGCCAGGGAATTGTTATGGCTAGGCTTGTGTAGGCCCTAGGGCTGATAGCCTAGTACCAACCTATGAACCTATGAACCTATGACCTCCTGTATCCTCTCACCTTCCAGCCCTCCCTCAGGGGTCCACTCTCTATACAGTAACCCTTTTCCCCAGTATACAGATTCCCCCTTCCCTTGAGAATCAGGTGCCTTACTAGCTACCTGCCTCAGACCTTGCAATGTAGGGTCTGATAGCTGAGCCTGTCTCAACTATCTCTTTGTAACCCTTCCCAGCTCCCCTTCTACAGGAAGTCTGGCATCCTCTGACAACGGTGCCTCATTGTCAGCCTGGGTACTACTACTCACCTCTAGTTTTGCAGTCACTCTATCCAAGGGAGCATCAGTACCCACAAGCAGTTGTGGCTCATTTTCAGTCTCACTGCTACAGCATAGCTCCCTCCCTTAAGTAACCACCTCACTAGTCCTGGCTGCAAGTGTGTGGTCTGTCTGGGTCTCCCCCAGGCTACCAGACCCACATGCTTGTCTCCAAGCCTGACTGCATATAACTGCATGAGCACATGGTACTGCCTCATCAAAATCCTTCCCTATCAGGACATGTACAGGATGGTAGTTTGGTACGAATCTTGCACAAGACAACCTACTATTGGCATTTTGTATTTCCCACTTACTGGCTCTCTCACCTTCTGTTCCCCACCTTGCTTCTGTGGACATTTATATGCCACATGGCCCCACTGGTTGCATTCAAAACATTTAACCCTAGGTCCTGGACATGTACCTGGACTAGTTGCTTCCTTTGCTACTGGCAGATTCTGTTGGGGCAGTCTAGGCTGCCCACCATGGGTTCCTTTAGACCCATGAGCAGCACTGGGTGTCCCTTTCCTGTGCAGTGATTGAGGTATAGGTCTCCCTTCTTCCCCGACTCATCTGAATTAGCACATTGTCAATTAGCTAACCAGATCCTTATGTCCTCAGGCAAAGGGCTAAGGGATTGTTCCCTCACCAAAAGGTCTGCCAGTCCTATAAAGCAGTGACCTGATATCCACTCACCCACCTATGAAAATAAGTGCCCATTTCAGCAACATATTCACACACATTTTCATCTGCCTTGTGCCTATGCTCACAAAACTTTTTCCTATATGCTTCAGGTGTTAGCTTAAAAAATTCTAACAAACAATTCTTTACAGTATTATGATTAAAGCAATCAATGTCATATAATTTGAAAAGTACATTTACAGCTTTACCATGGAGTAAGGGGGTCGGGATCCATACCCAGAGCCTTTGGTCAGCATCATACTGTTTACATGCCCTCTCAAACATATGAATGAAACTATCAAAATTATCCCCCTCTCTAAACTCTAGAAGAAATTTACTGACATTTTACTGATGTTTTGTACTTCTGGGGTATGGTTACTCCCTTCCCCATTACCTCCATGACTCTGACGAAGAGTTAGCGTCTCCTTTTCATGTTGAATCTGCCTCTCCTTTTCCACAGCTTCCATTTCCAAACACCTGGCCTCTAACTCAAGTCTCTTTAGCTCCAGATGGATTTTTAAGTCCTCTCCAGAAAGGTTGAGCTGTTCATTCTCTGAATGTTGTACATCTCCACAGCCAGTCTGATCATCCCCCCGATTGCTGTTTTCTGATGTAGCTGTGACCAAAGCTGCAATCATGTCTGCCTTAGTCAGGTTCCCATGCACCAGGATTCACACTGAAGAAGGCTTTGTCTGTTTCAACCAAAATCAGTCTGTTTATGCCTTACAGGACATGCTATATTAATCTTTGAATTTTCTGCAGACATCACTGTGTGCTGGCCTTGTGATTCTACATTCCATGCACCAGTCCCATAGTCTGGCATATCTCAGCTAAATGGCTCCTTATCAGCTTGCCATACTCCTCTGCTGACATGCTTACCTGCTCTCCATGACTAACTAAGCTAACAAAAGAAATAAAACAATTGTGATCTGAACTCTGAATATTCACTGCATGGCTGTTGAGTACAAAAACACCTTCAGTGATCACTGTACATAACCTACAGGAATTCAATATCCACACCACTACAAGCCAGTTAGTATGTGATGTGGCTAACTCACCACTACCAAACAATTAATATTTGATGTGGATATCCTACCACTGCCAAACAATTAATATGTGAGGCCCATGCACTTGCCCAGAAATCAAGGAGTCTCAATCTTCACCACTAGCAACTGGTCAGAAAACCACATCAATAAAAGACATTATACCTGTAAAATCTAGCAATTAACTCTTTTCCTAAGACAATTGAAATAATTACTTCATCCAGACATCCTGCTTCCGAGCCCCGAGATCGAACAGTCATAAAATACTTTATCAGCTTTCTTCCAGCAGGGTTCACTGTGGTTACATCTTTGAAGTTCAGAACATATAACGCAGTTTTTCTTACATTTAGTTTATTACAGTTGAAAAATAATATATATATATATATATATATATATATATATATATATATATATATATATATATATATATATATATATAAAACTAAGGCTGACAAAGGAAATGCTGTTGTGATATTAGAAACTAACTATTATTATAATAGAACTAAAAAAATGTTAAATGACAAAAAATTCTACAAAATGGTTTCATGGGAAGAAGTGGTGAGGTCATATAATGCCATAGATGCCTGGATTGAGGAATATTTGCTAGAAGGGATTATTTCAGTGAGTTAGCTGAATATTTTAGAATTTGGAATGCCAAATTGGGAAGGTTTTTTGGCCTTCACTAAGCTCATACGGATTTAAATATGCCTAGTTTTCAGCCCATAGTGGCCAGTCAAGGCAGGAAGACAGAATCTATGGCAATTTTTGCAGATACATTTTTGCAGAAATTAGTGTGCCACAGTGATTTGTATATTAGGGATTCCTTCCATTTTAAAAATCTGATATCTGAAATGCAGGTGGGTAGTTCCACATTATTGGTGACAGCAGATGTTGTGTCCTTGTACACAACTATTCCGAATGCAGAGCGCTTGGAAACAGTGAACAAACAATTGCTCCAATCCAACATTTATTCTAAGGATGGAGCAAGGTTGTTAGTTGAAATACTGGATGTTATATTGAGTTTTTTTTTTTTGTTTTGTTTTTGGGGATAAAATTTATAAACAGACTAATGGTGTAGCGATGGATGCTGTAATGACACCCAACTATGCCAATATTTTTATGACAGGTTGGGAGAAAGAGTTTATATACAAATCTGATTTCTTTAAAAAATTAATTTTTTAAACATTTTATTGATGAATTTTTTTTTTTTTTTTTTTTTTATGGAAAGGCACTGTGGAAAGTTTGAATGAGTTTTTATTGCATTTAAATACTGTGTCTAGTAGTATTAAGTTTGTGCGCAATGTGAATCAAGATGTAATTAACTTTCTGGACTTAAAAAGTTTATAAATCTGCCAACAGGCTAAAAGTCAGAATTTTGAAAAAGGAATTTCACAGCAATAGTCATTCGTACTATAATATCATGCATAATAAGAATTTAAAAAGAAATATAGTAAAGAGTCAGTTTCAAAGATTAAGTGACTTAACAGAAGATGAAAATTATTTTGAGATAGAAAGTTGTGCAATGAAAGAAAAGTCTGAAAATAGACGGTATCCAGAAAGTCTAATAAAAGAAGTCAGAGAACAGATAGGTAAGGTAAGGGAAAGTAACCTATTTACAAGTGAATGGCCAGAAAAAATGTAACAGATAAAAATTTTATGTTCGCCTATGTTTTACAAAATTCCATAGATGCTAATAGTATAAGGCAAATTATTAAGAAAAACTGGAAGTTTCTTTCAAATTTGAATGAGTTACATAATATTATTGGGGAGACACCGGAATTTGTGACTAAAACGGGAAAAAATATGAAAGAATATTTTTACAGAAATTTGTTAGTTAGAAATCGAGACACTAAATATAGCAGCTATTTTTTACTTGATTTTTACAGAAATGTTGAAGGAAAAGTAACAGAAGCTGTTAAAGGTATGAAGAAATGTGAGGGATGTAGGTTCTGTCCATTTATTCTGGAAGGTAAAGAAATCAAAGTGGTTGCCAGAAATTATAATATTAAGCTAAGTCATGGTTACAACTACAAATCTAAATGTGTTGTATATATAGTGTTATGTGGACTGTTTTTGGCTTTTTATATAAGGAGAACCAGCAGAGAATTTAATAGAAGAATATATGAACATCTAAGGGCTATAGATATTAAAGAAATAAATAACAGCCTAGCCAAGAATGTTATTGATAAACACAGTTCAGAAGTTGAAAAATGTTTTAAATTTTCTGTGTTGATCAGGTATCGAATTATGCTAGTAGGTTTGATGCTGAGGATGACTTAAATTGTTGGCAGGTAAGATTAAATGCATTTAACTTTCCTGGATTAAATGAAAGGGAGAATTACAAGGTAGTCTTAAAAAGGAAAGGGTTAATTCATTGATTCACTTTGGTCAGCTGTTTCTGATGTAATCTTTTAAATAAGGTTTTTAACTCTTTGACTTCATCTGAAGATGTTCCTTTTAGAATGAAAGCGCTTACCAGGTTTATGTAATAAAGTTTATACTTTTGTGGTTTGTTATTGCATTGTTTTTGTTTTTATATGACCACTGTTTTTATTCATGAGGTTTATGGTTTAATTACATTTAGATTTCTAACATTTGTAAAGCAGCCTGTGGATTATATTGATATTTGCAACGGCATAGAATTATCTACAAAATTCTATCTAGCTGGGCTGACAGCCTTTCAGTTTTTCCACACCTTGCAATGGAGAATGTAGAAATATTTCATCCTGCAAGAGTGAGATGTTTTTAGGCACGTAGTAATAGGGTCTTGAATGTAGCAAGGGAAGGTGGATTTGTTGAGGGCACTCAGAGGGTGGGCAGGTTGTCTTCAAATGTGCTTTATGTATTTCTGATTATCTATATTTCTCTTTTCTTGCAGATGGTGATGCTACACTGGGTGTTTCAGTTGCTGCAGTGCTGTGCAATGGGGGTCACAGATGGTGTTGACGCAGAGTTTGTATCAGTTGGTGGGCTGAAGGAAGTGATTTTATCAGATGATGTATGTTGATGAAAGGGAGGTTTTGATTGCAGAGGCTGCACAGAGTGAGGTCACAGGTAGTGATACAATTTTACCTACTCATTTTGGCGTGTCAGAGTTTGTGCGGTATGTGAGTACTGTAGGGACTAGTAAGGATGAGATATATCAGGGACTCAGTAAAGCAGGTGTTTAGGTTTAATTAAGGAGAGGTTGGGGCCATCTACAGATGGGGGTAGAGTCATTCCCAAAGGCAGCAAGAAGGGTCTTTTCACCTTTTGCTTTTACTGGGAAGGAGTGTTTGGAATGGGGGAGTATAAGAATATGGGGTAGAGTCATAACAACTGAGGTTGGGCTGCATTTTGGGAGCTTGATGACTGATTAGTTAGGCCCACCCCAAGGGCTGTCAGGGGGGTCTTTTGACCTTTTTGCTTTTATTGGGAAGAAGGGTATGGAATGGGGGAGTGCAAGGATATGTGAATTCATTGATGTGGATGGGATTTGGCTGATACTTGGAAGAGAGGTTTGGAATGGGGGAATATAGGATATGTAAATTCACTGATGTGGATGGCATTAGTTTGATGGGATTAGGAATTTTAAACAGTAAGTAAAATTTGAGGCTTTACTGGCTTACTGCCTACATGTGAGTGGACTTCTGGGTATTAATTTCCCTTAGGTGTTAGGTTTTATGTAGTGCATGGCAGTTTTGTTGCAGTAGGATATGGCCTTGCTCTTGTCAATATTGCTAAGTTAAGGGGGTAGAGTTACAGTATGTTTGTTGGTGGCATGTAGGTTTTACGCACTTGCTTGAAGTGTGTCTGTAGGTATTCAGTGGTACAGGTGACAGACAGGGAAGGCATGGTGGTTAATTGAGTTTACAGCATCCTGAATTGTGTAGGCTATTTTTTGTTATGTAGATAAGAGATGGGGATTTCTTAAGGATTTTCTATTGAATCAAGGAGTGTGGGGGACAGTATGTAGGACTATTCATCTCTTACAAAGGGAGGTAGTGATTGTGGAGCTGTGGTGGAGTAGGAATAGGGGATGGGTAGGTTATTTAGTTTGTTTTCCTTGGACTGATAGGAGGTTGTATGTTATATGTGTGACTTTTAAGACTAGGTAGGGTTTGATGGGCATTGCAGGTATGCGAGTATTGGGGATAGGTAGAAACTAGGCATGCCAGTAGCTAGGCTGAAGCTAAAAAGGATTAAGCAGGGCATGGTTTTGGGTCTCCTAGCAGATGTTGTTTAGGGTTTGTTTCATTATTGGATGCAAAGGTGACACATTGAAAGGAAAGTTTTAAAGAGGATATCCAAGAGCAAGCAGTACATTAAGGATGTTGTTGAGTTTTTGGTAGATGCATTGCACTGGTCATAGGGATTTACATTGGTCTGCAAATGTGGCAGGAGGATTGGGTTGAGGCATACTTTTGGGGGGATTGGTTTGTGGCTTGTCTATCAGAAGGGTAGGACAACTGGAGGAGGGATGTCGGACTTTGAAGTTGGTATTAATTTAGCAGGCATCATAGTTTTAGCAAGAAATGTTGGAAGGAATAGGTTCCATTTTCATTTGTTTGATATGACAATGGTATGGTTTACTGGTGTTAGCTGAGGCATGTTAGGATGTGTTAGAAGGATTAGATGCTTATTGCAGGGTTCTGGGGCAGCTTTTATAAGTAAAACATATGGTAGGGGTGTTGCTAGCTTGAGCAAATTGTGTTGCAGCCACCAGAGGGTAGGAGATTGGTAGGACAGATTGTTGAGTTATTTGGTTCAGGCTTGTGAACAAGGTGGGGCATTTCAATAAATCAATGAGGATTTAGCTGCACTTACTACAGTTACATGGGTGACAGGGTTATGTTAATTTACTGAATTTTGGATGGTGGCTCATATGCTGGAAGGGTAAGTTTGACAGTGTGAAGATTGGCAGACAAGTAAGTTGCTTGCAAGGGTTGGCATTGGTATATGGAGAGTCATTGGTCTACAGTTTGTGTGGTTATTGCTTCCTGGATGTATTGATGTCATTAACAGTGTGGTCTTGGTTCCTAAATGCTTTCTTGCCTTATAATGGATACTGGGTGTGATAGCAGGATTACTAGGCAATTGATCCACTAGAAAAAGAAATCTCATATTGGTCATTAGTATATCCACTGGGTGGAAAAGGGGCTGCAGTTAGGCATGATGGCATGTCATTGATCTTGTTTTGTGTCAGGTGACATTGGGCTTCTTAGAGTCCTGGTGGTACATTGTTGTTGTGTTGTTTCGCCTGGCATAGGTTTCTTGTTTGGTGGTACATTAGGCAGGTAATGACCTGGGAAACATTGTGAAGCTACTATTGGTGCTTAGGTAAGTGACAGTTTAGCCAGTAAACAGAGGTTATACTAGGTTATGAGGTTATGGTTTGTCACTTTAGCATTGTAGAGGGATCAGAGTTTAATTTTAGCCATTTAGGGAATTGGCTATTTTGGCTATTTATGTGATAGGGCTTTGGGAGGTGATGACATAAATCCAATTTGGTTAGAGAGGATGTCGTACACCAAATCATGTTCAGCTTAATGTCTTTTAATGAGCAGTTAGGTTGGAAGTTTGGTAGGAGAGAGGGGGAACAACCTGGTTGGGCTGGTGGGAGGAGAAGAGGGGCAGGTTTGCCTCTTCTGTTCCCCCTCTGGTGTTGGAGGTTCATTTCAATGAGCTGGGAAAGGAAACTGAGCAGTTGGAGGCTACTTGATAAATAAAACAAGTGAGTGGAAGTAAGGACCTGCTTATTTGGGTGGATGTTTAATTCAATAAGGGGTAAATGAAGTGACTGATGGGACACTGCTTCATAAGTAAAATAAGCAAGGGGAGGTAAGGACACTGCTCATGTAGTTGGCTGTTTAATTCAATAAGTGGTAAATGAAGTGAGTGATGGGACACTGCTTCATAAGTAAAGTAAATGAGAGGAGATATGGACGCTGCTTACTGGATCAGGATAAGCAAAGTCACACTGTCCTAATTAACATTACATGGATGGTTATGCTGTGATTAAAATCAGGTCTATTATGTTTCAGTTGTAATTAATAAATGTTGGGTAACAAAGTTATGACTATGGAAGATTTTAAAGGTCATCAAATTTCATTCCGTGTGATGCGTTTATTGAGGGGACTGAGACAATAATGAACTTCTGAATAGATGAGATGAGTTAAGAATAGTTACATTCAGCCTAATACAGCATATTAACATGGAAATTAATTGTAGACTAGAAATATGTTAAAGATGAATTGCTAGCAGGTATCCTTGGTTTGATGTTCAATTTCTAACTGCTAATCCAGTAGGAGCAATAATTTACCCTAAAGATTTTTTTTCCCATTGGGGTGACTATACTATAGATTAAATTTCCACCAAGTTTTGAAACAATCTAGTGTCTTTAATTGTTTAAAGTTCATTTTTTATCACTTGTTTGATGATAATATTTACAAGTCAAACTCCCTTTGCCTAATTTTTCTAAGTCTATCTTAACATTAACATTGAACGACTGTAACTTTACTTCAGCAGTGATCTCATAAGTAGCCTAATTCAGAGTTACAGTCCTATTCAAATTCTGTTATAATTCAATCACATAACTTAATCGGGTTTGACTAAGATAACATTTTTTTCAACAAATCCATCTTGATACATATCCTGAGGGCTGTTATGCACCCCAAAACCAGCTATTCTTTCTTTGAAAAATATTCTCCATGGTATTTTGTGCAACCAGTCTGTAGTTTCCTAGGTTAGTTTTCGCTCTTAAATTGAGTAATGGCACTACCACGGCCTTGGAACAATCCTCTAGAACCTTGTTGAGTGGCCAGTTGAAGACTTCTGCCAGGGGATCTGTAAATACAACCCCAGGTTCTTCAGGGTGCCGTATAATATTTTGCCAGAACCCTGTGTCTTGTCTTCTGTTAACTAGTTGACAGTTCTTTCTTTAACATACTTTGCTATCTGACTAACACAGCTCCATCTTTCAGCCTTCCCATTCCAAAGATGTCCCTTTTCCTTTCTCCTTTAGTATAAAGAAATATGTTGATAATTAATATTGAATGGCTGCCTTTTGTTTATCAAATTGCACTGCTTCTCACACTTGTCATTTTCTGCAGCTTTGTCTTTATCTTCTATTTCTTCTATTGTATACAAAGAATCACAACTATTGCTTCAGCTAGAAGTTGCAAGAATTACCTTTACCTTTATTGTTGAATTTTTAGCCATTTTCTACCTTCCTCATGCTCCTGCATACATTAAGTGAATAAATGGTACTTTCATTGTATGGAATGTCTCTTTATCTTCTATACAAAGCCGCATCTTTCTCCTACTTCTCCCTGCCATGATCTATTTTTTGTCTTATCCATTTCTATAAGTCTATATATACTGTAATTTAGTTTTAAAAACATGCTGTTTATTACCTGTACTTGTTTCCAGTCTCCTATTTCAGTCTTTAAGGAGCTCCCCAAATTTAATATTACTTTTTATAATCAGATAAGTACTTTGGATCTGTTTGTTTGTTTGTCCTCCAATACCCATGACAGCCAGATCATTGTGTTCTCTCTCCCTGATTTGGACACAGGAAAAAAATGCACTATTGGATTTTAGACATTACAAGAATGACCTATTTCTATTACGTATGGAACTGTTTGGGTTGGTTAAAGGGAGATCTTGCCTTTTGAATCTCATGGTATTCCCCAAAGACATGATAACAACACTTGATAAACTACTAACAGTGAAAACTGCTTATCTTAACCTGGCTAAGGTATTAAATGTTATTCCATACAAGGAAGTAATTGCTAATTTAATTCCATTGAATATGAACACATGCATAGTATAAGAAGACATGTCAAGTTGGTGTTGGCCTTACCAGTCTATACTGTGGTAGTCACTAGTGGTTTCCTAGAGACCCTTACATAGGGTCTAATGGTTTAGCAGTTTAATATATTTATATACAAAATATGCTGATTATAAGAACCTAAAACATAGGAACAGTATTTGGCAAGCGATCACAGGAGCCATAAGATATCTGCCCAGAAACACCTTTAAATAGATGCCCTTAAAAGTGTTTCCACCATTTAAAAGTACTTAATAGTACTCACCTCATAAATCACATCGGACCATACATGATAATCTTGGTATACATTTGTTTATACCCATCCAGTAGTCAAGGTGATCCTTAAAGACAAACACACAAAGTTCACTCCGGAGACCAAATAAGGGTATGAGACCCAAATAATACGATCCTGGATATGGTTCAGTATAACAAACTAAACGTGACCATAGGATAAAATAGGAAATAATTTAATAACGCTTGTAACAACAAAAATGCGTTTTCGAAAGTCTTCCTCAGAAAAAACAATATCACAATACAACATTGTATTGGGTTGTATTGTGACATTGTTTTTTCTGAGGAAGACTTTCGAAAACGCATTTTTGTTGTTACAAGCGTTATTAAATTATTTCCTATTTTATCCTATGGTCACGTTTAGTTTGTTATACTGAACCATATCCAGGATCGTATTGTTTGGGTCTCATACCCTTATTTGGTCTCCGGAGTGAACTTTGTGTGTTTTTCAGTGACGGTTGTTCACTCCTTTCATCTCTCCTCATTTGGTTTTGATCCTTAAAGACAGACAAAGCAGTGCTTTGCTTTACCTGTAGTGGTAACTTATTTTATATGTTGTTACTACATTATGATGTAAAGGAGCAGAGCCCTGAATATGGTGGATGGTGTGGTCTCCCATAGCTCTAACAAAGGCTAGGATAAGATGAAGACTGTCTGGATGAAGGAGTGCCTGTGTCTTCAGCCATGTCTTCCCAGGGCCCAGACTGGAACAGTCGTCCTAGACCATGACTCATTGCTATACTGCTTAGAAAGCATCACCAGTCAATGGGTAAGGATTAAGGCTTTTAGTCCTCAAATAAAAAACACCATGGGAAGCAGCAGCAGCAGTGGTTCTTTGGTCCACATCACTTCCTTGTGCACATTATTGACACTTAAATAGGAGTAGGGTTAAACCCATGGTCTAGGAAAAAAAAGAAAATTCTCATCATTTTAGTGCATGAATTGGAGATACATTCCGAAATAATAAAGGAAAAAGACACAAAATCAGGGAGAGATTTTAAATATTGCTCTTATGTATTTAAACTGTTGCTAGAATAGCAGTTTTTGCACTGCCATGCATTTTCTGAAGCATATGAACACTGAAAAAACAAACATCATTCATCATTTAGTGACAGTTATCCTCAATTATTTGCCAGAAAAATAAAACATTTATGTGGCACAGACCAAGATTGTGAGGCAGTCAGGGACATTCTATGAAATCAGTGCCAGTTCTGACATTGTTTCATACATTTGGTACACAATAAATAGTCCAATGTATTTCATAGAAATACCAGTTGTATAAAACCATATTTTCAAGAAAACAATATTAAAGTTGTTTTTTTTCCTTTCTTATCAAGTGTTTTATTGAAACCTTCCATGATTTGCCACAAAACCACAAATTCTGAGACACTGACCAAATATAATGCACAATCAAGGACATTCTGTGAAATCAGGGACAGTTTCAACTTTGTTTCATAATGACAGATAATACAGTATAAATATCCCAATGTATATAATTTAAATGGACAGTAGTTATGTAGACAGACTTTAAAATCATCAAATGGGAATGGGGTAAATTTTCATCCACTTTTAGTCCCACTCCCCCCCCCCCCCCAAACAAACATGAATTTAGTGTCTACAATACTTAATAATTTGCAAGAAAAACAAAATTTTATGAGGTACAGGCCAAAGCATGATGTAATGGTCAAGACAATCTACAAAATTAGGGACAACTTTCAACTTTGTTTTACACAAACAATAGCCAGGAATAAATGGAATCAGATTTTAAACTGAACAAATTATGTTGTTTTCATCTAGATTTTAAAATGGTGAAATTCCAAGAGGCTAAATTGTCTTCATCCACAGCCATTCAGGCTCACCTTCCAAATTTAGTGGCTGCAATCCTCAACAGCTTCAAAGTCAAAGTAAACTTTATTGTCATTCAGAAATTACACAAGTGCAAAAACTGAATGAAATTCTGTCTCTTGACTCAGTGAGCAGACAACATATAGACTATTTTCACAGACATTTAGACACATAACACCTAGCTATTAGATCACGGACATGCAGGGAGACTGACTAATATACTGCACATAATTAGAAACATATTTTAGCACTTTTCGAAGTGAACACTTACTTGCATGAGACTTTAGTATTGCACAGGTACTTGGTTAAGACATTGCATTGATCCTTGCACAAAAAGAGACATTTGAGTATTGCACTGTGAACATTAAAGTATTGCACTATGGTTAATTTACGAATTCGCAACATGTATTGCACTGAAAGAAGAAATATTTTAATGCATTGCTACCACCGTAGATGGCATATAAGTTACAGTCATGGTGAATATTGCACTAAGTATTAGATAAGACTGGTAACCAGGTTAATGCACAATTTGAGACAGTTTCTACTGACCTAGATGGATATCATGGAGTATAGTGTAGTTTTCAAGAAAAACAAGATTTTATGACACATAGACCAAAATTCAAGGTGACATCAGTGACTGTTTGGAAAATCAGGGACAGCTTCAACTTTGTTTTATATACAAATAGCAGACGGAATGTAATATAGTCAGGTTTTAAACTAAGCAATGACAATTTGCTTTCTTCCAAACATTAAAATTATTAAACAACAAGAGTTGAGCTACTTTCATCTGCAGCCACCCACAGACACATTTTTGTGGCTGCACTCCACAATGATTTGCCAAGGCACACAAAAAAGATGTCTAGTACATGGAGTGCACTAATTACACTCCAATATTCAGAAATAGACAAACCATTAGCAGAATGGCATGCAGCCCAATCTTAACAAATGTTGCAAATGTTAAACATCCCCTGTGAAAGTTGTTAAGGTCAGGTCCCATGCTAGGCAGTGAAATCTGTCAGTGCTGACTATCAAATGATAGTGGCAAAACATTGTTTCTGCCAACTGTCCATACAGTTAACATGTCCCTAACATCCTGTAAAAAATATAAAAATTAAAGGAGTTGTTAAAATAACTGGATATTTGTTCACTTGCATAGTCTGAAGAATGCAAATGCTGAAACTGAAATGTATGTCATTAGTTAGTGACTTCAAGCCTCAGTGTTTCAACTAAAAACTAAGTATGTTATGAGGAACAGACCAAAAGTATAAAGCAATGATTTGGATGTCCTGTGAAAATCTTGACAGTTCAGAGATATAGAGGTAAGTGTAAATGTAATGGACTATGTTACACTGCTTCTGTTAACAACACTCACTAAGTGTTTTACAGCTTTGAAAACCAGGAAAGCACTTTGCAGTTTTTTCCCCTTTAACTAGTAGTATATGTAAAAAACAAATAAAGATCCATGCACTACAAATAATTATGATTGTCTCACCAATCATAACCTTAAGTTTTCTCAATGTGGATGCTAAGATTCACCTCTCAAGCTTTGCTCTCAAGGTGAATTTTTATGGCAACCATGTCTCGAACACATAACAAGCAGGTATCGGTGAGATGATCATAATCCTCTATATTAGACAAAAAAAAAACAAAATATGAAACTGAGCAAAAATGACAAGCTGCTTTTTTATCCACAGCCAGCCTGCAGCCTCATGTTGACTGTAACTATTAATGGTATATCTGATTGCCTGTCAGGATTTACCTCACATTACCATGAACCTCTTTACCACAGTCTGCAGCTCTCCAGTATTCTATCTAAAATTCCAGGGTTTTGTGATCATTCCCTTACCAATGAGTCATGGGAATGCAACAAGCAGAAAGTTGTAGCACTGTCCATAGAATTGCTGGTGGCCAATTACTTATTTCTTTAACATTTAACAGCTTGTTATACTAAAACATCCTTTCCTCAAATGCAACCCTTCTTCTTCTTTTGGCTTTTTCCCAGTTAGGGGTCACCACAGCAGATAACCTGCTGCTCATGATTGGCATTGGAGTTTTATGGTGCCAGGTTGCCAGCCCAGCACCCACCCTTCCACAGAAGGCACACACTCACACCTAGGGCCAATTTAGAGTGTCCAATCCACCTACAGCATGTCTTTGGGATGTGGGAGGAAACCGGAGTACCCAGAAGAAACCCACGCGACAACATGCTGACTCCACACAGAAGGCACTCCAGCCAAGAATCAAACCGGAGAACCTCTTGCTGTGAGGCTGCAATGCTAACCGCTGCACCACCATGGCCACCTATATTGTTGATTACTATAATAATTCATAAACTTTTAAACTTGTCTTCATGTAACTGGATTTTTTTTGCACAACAATAAAGCAATAAAAACAACAATAACGTAATAAAAATTAAATGAAGACAGATTACTGGTACTGAATGTGAGAGCCAATAACAAAAATGTGGGAGCAAAGAACTGTTCTCATGTTTATAGCTGGCATCTTCTGGAGTGTTGAGATGGATTAAGCACAGGGTGTTCAACAACAGCAAAGCTAAATTGGTGTCACTTAGGGGCAAGGCAGAAACAAATCTTGAAGGATATGAAGCTCCTTGATTTACTTTTAAGGGAAAGGAACATGCAGAGATATATACTTTGTGCCAGCAGCTTTATGTGTGTGGTAAATATAGAACAGTAACACCTACTATATGACCTGTACTTACATTTGAGCCCATGTTCCATGACCTGTATTACATTGTTGTGTGCTAGCAGTTTCTGCTGTCAAGATGATTAACAACCTGCTGACTAGTCTAAATGCAGTTATAAATGGCAGAAATTAATAGTATAGTAGGTTGAGAAAACTGTAATGGTGGCATAGCTGTACAGACATTAAAGCTGTTAATGAAAAAAGGAAATACTGTTGAGATATGTAAAAAAATAATGAAAATAATAGAAGACTTTCATGTATTCTAGTCAAATTTCTGAGCCTCCCATGAAATAGACCATGCCTAGTAGGATTAACCAAGTGAACGAAAGTAAGACAATCAATGAATATACAATTCATTGCTTTTTTCCTATTGTATTACACAATTTCAATGGATGGAGTTTTGGCTGACATGTCTCACATGTGTAGTTTATACTTTAACCCTCTTTCTGTTGTGTCTACAGGCTAACATAGCATTCCAAGCACATGTTGACAAGTACAGTTATGTCAGTAAACTGGATCAAGAAGTGGATACATGAACATATGTACTCCGTACTTCCTATCCAATGTACCCATTGTCTGATTCAATTAATTCCAGACCCTTATAAGTATGAATTGGCTGAAGTGGATATATTTATTTATTTATTTTATTTTATTTTATTATACATTTGTTAACCGGGTAGAGTCCAGCTGGGCAAGGAGCTCGTGTTCAGGGAAGACCAGAGGGGATAAGCTCCATAACAATAGTACAAAAAGACTACAAACAATTTAAAAAAAAATTATAAACAATATACAAAAAGTTTGACAGTTACCAACAATCACAATTTACAAAAAGGGAATGTAAAACAGAAAACATTACATTTGCTTAAATCTTACTACAGACAGTACTATGAAACTCATTAGGTATATAACTAAAAACCATTGTGGTATTTTCATTTGGTAGAAGTAAGACAAGAAGGTAGCAGAATAGAAAACATTTAATCAAAGGCATGAGAAATTAGTCAGGAGTATTACATGAGCATATTGCTGAATAAGGTATTCATTTAGGAGTTTTTTGAAGCTATGACAATCTGTGTTTTTTTAAGATATTCTGGTGTGATAGGTTCCACTGTTTGGCTACTTTGAAGGAAAAGAGAGAGCCACCAAAGTAATTATGGGACTTTGTAACATTGAGTATAAGTTTATCGGATGATCGAATGGTCCTGGGGTTGGTATTTAGTTGCACTGGGTTGGAGACTGCAGGGCAATTTTCAGGTTTGTGGATAATGGAGTGGGCAGTAGTGAGCTGATTGAGCAATAACAGATTGGGAAATTCAAGCCAGTGTAGCTTTTGAAAAGCAAGGCAATGATTGGTCCTGTTGGGTATATTAGCAGCAAATTTAGCTGGAATCAAGTAGATGTAAATCAGACTTGTGCAGGTTAGTAAAAAGTTGAGAACAGTAGAGGAGTGTAGATAGGAGGTGGGATCTGGCTGTGGCTAGTCTGGCATTTTGAGTAAGGTAAGGTTTGTCCCTAAATAGAGCACCAAGTTTGATGTGAACTTTCTTAACTGTGAGTGATATGTGTTTATTGAATGTTAGGTTGTTGTCTATTGTGACACCAAGTAGCTTTGTTTGGTTAACTTGTTCTATTATAGTGTCATTAGTGGAGTAGATAGAGAGAAGTGGTGGTTTTGCTTTGAATTTCCTGTTAGAGAAGATCATTAATTTTGTTTTGTTTGGGTTTAGGATGAGTTGAAGTTCATTTAGTTCATTTTCAATATCTAGAAATAACTTCTGCAGTTTATCTTGGAGTTCTTGGGGTGTGGGAGCAGAGCAAATAAGAGTAGGGTCATCAGCATATTGCATGATAGAAGCAGATTTAGTGGCAGTGTTTAGACTATTTATGAATATAATAAAAAGAAGAGGGCCAAGGATGTAACCCTGAGGAACTCCAACAGAGACTGGAAGAGCATGGAGAGTTTATTATCCCATTTAGTTGCCTGTTGTAGAAAATGAGTGGTGCTGAATTTAAATGAGAAATGAGTATGAGTACTCTGTAAGTCATTTTTTGTTTATTTTCTATTTCTTTCTTTATTTATCTTTTATTTACCAGGTTAGTCCCACTAGGCTAGTGACCTCTTTTCAGGGGAGACTCAATGTGGTATCTGTACTACTGGGGAAATTTGGCCAGGATATTGGAGGACTTTCCCTATGTGACTAGTGTACATGGATGCCATTTGCTGTGAAGCTTCCTGCTTCTGGTCCAGGAGCGAAGGTGGCTTTGAGAAACAGGGAACAGTATGGAGAAGAATGAAAAGTATGAATTGATACAAGATACAGAAATATGATTTCAGCAGAAACTGTTCGATGATGAAGAAGAATCACAGGCAGGCTGTATTATTAAAACCCTCCAGTCAGGAGAGTTGCAGGATGTATATCTTAAGAATTTAATTTAACAGAACAAACCAGAAATTGAAAAAGTAGCACCATGGGACAAACTAATGGAAAAAATACAAGAAGAGGAAGTACAAACAATAAGGAAAGTGCAGAAAAGATCATATGCACAAACAGTAAAAGAGGTAGAAAGAAAAAGAGGAAAAGAAAATAGAAGTGAAAAGAAAGCATCACATAGGAGTATGTAGTATGATGGAAAAAGAACTTGATAGATATAAAGTATGGGACAGTGCAATTTTACCACTGGGTATTGAACCCAGATAGGTAAGCACATTTATTTATATTAATAAAGACTCTTTTTGTGGCATTTTTTGAAGAAGCACAATACATGGAGAAATTCTTAAAACAATGTGAAAATAAAAAAAAATATAGTCCTTGTAACTTATAAGGTATACAGGCATTCAGTAAAGAAACTAAAAAGAGACTATATATTTAATTTCATATGGAGGTGGAAAAATACATTTTATGAGGCTATAAACTGTGTGCAAGGATGTAATGGACATTACAAAGATTTAAGGCAATAGAGGTTTATGGACTAGAGGGTGGGAGTGTGGTGTTATACTGCAATTGCAAAATGAAAAAAAAATACATGTGCCCAGTATAATTATATGGAGGAGAATAGGGGGATGGTTAAATACTGGGGTCAACGAAAGACATGTTTTTTGTGGTACAAAAATGACCATTTAATTAATAACTGTGATAAAGGAAAATTTTTATTTGTGGTAAAATTGATCACAAAGCAAACAATGTGCACAAAAATGTATTAAATGTTTGAAAATAGGATGCTCATGGATGGATTGTGATCTAAAAGGAAAAGATACACAGGAAAGGAAGGAAGATCAAGTAAAAAAGAATGTTGTAGACAACATAGAAGTGATGCAAAAGGAAAATGAGAAAGATATGATAATGGAAGTAAAGGAAAGTACAAGGGAAGAAACAGAAAAATAAATAAGTAATTTGAGTGAAGAAAAGTGGATAAGATTTAAAAGTAAAAATGAATTCTATTGGGAAGAGAGTAAGGAAGAGAAAATATATTTTTTAAAAAATATAGGTATAGAAGAAAACAAGAATGGAAAAGGGTAAAGAATAACAAAACATACTCTAGAATGATAATTTTATCCATAAATGTAAATAGTACAAAAATGTTAAAAGAAAATGGGGCATTAAAATGTGTAGATTGTTGGATATGTATATTATAATACCAATAGATACAAGAGTTTTAATGGGAAAAGAGAGAACACAAATAAACAAACTATGGGAAGGTAAAGTTACATAGAATGTAGGAGAGGAAAAGTGCTCGGGTATTGCAATTCTAAGTAAAGAAATTATCAAAAATGTGGACTATGCATTGGTAATATTAGGAAAAGTGTTAATAGTGGATATAAAATGGAAGAAAAAGTACAGAGAATTGTAACATTCTATACACATATTCTGCAAAAGCAAAGGGAAATTATGTTTAGAACAATTCTTGATTATGTTAGTATCAATATGCAAATAATATTAGAGGGAGATTTTAACTGTGATTTAAGGCATAGGAGAAAAGAAGGAGCAGATGTTAAAGTTATCTCAGGAAAGAATTCAAAGTAGAAAGACGTATTTATGTGACAACAAACATTGTACAGATAAAAGAGGTCATTTGAGAACAGAAATTGATTATTTTATATTTACATAAAGGAATAGAAATGATGGGTTTTTCAGAACATGTGTCAATCTGGATAGATAGAGATATATAAAAATAGGTAGAAGTATTAAAAGAATAAATGAAGCAAAGTTGAATGATTGTGTAAGGAAATAATTTGTTGGTTATGGTTAGACCACATAAATCTGAGAAGGATTTACAAAGATTGGGCAAGCTGGTGTATTACTTCAAATGAAAAATATCAAAAAAGGGAGTTTGGAATGGCAAAGGATGAAAAGAATAGAGGATAGTTATAAAAATAAAGAGATCAGTAATCAAGTATTTAAATACATTATAAATAATAAAGACAGATTTTTTTAGAAAAAGAAAAAAATTCTGAAATGAATCAAGAAAAAATTTAAAGGATGTTATTCAATCAAAGATAATTCTTACAAGGGAAAAAAGGAGGAAGTAGCGCCTTACCTAAGTAAGATGGTAAAGGAGAATAATAGAATAATAAGAAAGTTAACAGATGAGAAAGGAAATATGAAAAATTCTGTTTGTCGTTTTTGCATTTAAGTTACCTGTAACACATTGCACTTAAGTTACCTGGCACTTGCTCACTAAAGCAATTATATAAGCCAGCACTAAAAATTAAAAGCACTACACCCTCACTCCCCACTGGCCCTGGTTTTCAATTATTAAGGAATTCCCAATATTATTCTAGCATGTCCAAAGCTCAGTTGTCAATCTCCTCTCCGGTCCAGCTGGTGAATCTGGGAATCTTGAGGCAATGTTACAACTGCCTCATGTACACAGACAACCCACTCCTCCTCCCAACAAATTCCAACACATGTGAGAGATGCAACCATATAGCCAAACTGGAGGCTAAGCTCTCTCAACTCCGTACTGGCATAACCAGTCAGGAGGAGAAGGAAACCACACTCACTACAATTCCAGTCTCACATAGACCTACCACGACAGCAAACCAAACACATAAACACACAAAAACATACTCGGAGGCTCTAAATAAAAATCTGCCTAAGCAGCAGAGACCTCCAAAGCAGACACCCAAGCAACCTCTACCCAAAACAAAACATGTGCAACACATATCTCACAAAGCCAGTGTGCCAAACAGTCACAGCCCTTAAGACTAAACAACACACCTGATACACTTGCAATAGGTGACTCTATCGTCCGGCACACTGACGTCCCGCTCACCAGGCTGAACAAGGAGAGGGTCACGGTGAGCAGCCTGCCAGGTGCTAGGATCTGCCACATAACACAAGCACTCAGGTCACTCCAAGGCAAGTACAAATATGACTCAGTCATTGTCCATGCTGGAGTGAATGACCTGAGATGTACCTCCCTGGACTACATGAAAAGAGACATAAAGGAGCTCTCTGAGCATGTAGCCCAGGCCGGTATGACCCTGACCTTGAGTAGCATCTTACCCTCACCAAGAATGATGCCACAATATGAAGACAAGATGATCAATTTCAACAATTGGCTTAAGTACTGGTGTCATTCAAAGGGGATCCAATGCCTGGCAGCTTGGGATGATATGCTCGACAAGCCACGATGCTTCGCTAGGGACGGCTTGCACCTGTCACCCCTGGGCTTTCGGATATTGGCAAAGGCTCTTGCTACCCCATAGTGCCTGTTTTAGGCAAGGCTCAAAAGACAAACCCACCTCCATAGGTATCACAAGGGATAAGAAACTAAGAGTAATGCTACTCAACGCCAGAAGTCTAAACCTCAAGATGCACGCACTCGAAACTCTCCTTAGCATGGAGAACATTGATATCTGTGCAGTAACAGAAACCTGATTCAGGGCTCCCGAGAGCACCCCAGCACTACCAGGTTATACCTCATACCATGCTTTTTGGCCCCAAAAGTTGGACCGAACCACAAAAGGAAGGGGAGTATCGATATTCATCAAAGATACCCACACCTCCAGGTTGGTGGCAAAGCACGAAGCACCAGAGACTATCCATGTGCAACTAACAGTGGGTAAAACTGCCTTCCAGTTTATAGCCTGCTACAGACCACCCTCCCAAACCCAGGAACTCCACTTGGCCTTCCTGAGAACACTGGAAAATATGAAGGTTTCTCCAAACACCATTATATTGGGCGACTTCAACTACCCAAACATAGACTGGGAGCATTACTCTAGCTCCAACACCCTAGCCCAAAGGTTCCTAGAATTTATAAACTCAAATGCTATGGAACAACTTGTTACCACTCCCACAAGAGGGGAAAACATACTGGACCTGATCATCACCAGCATGGGGACTCTATGCTCCAGACCAGAAGTGTATCCCTCACTGGTAAGATCAGACCATAAACTAATCTCACTGGATATTCACATCCCGACCCCACCCCCTGCCCAGAAAACCACATTGAAAAACTTCTCTAAAGCAAATTTCACACTCCTCAAAACTGAGGTGGAATCCTTTAAAGCCCTCGGGCCTGTGGAAAATACTGCCCAGGCCGCAGAATCCTTTATAAACGCATTCTATGAACACCTTCAGGAATGCATGGATCATGCGATCCCAAATAAAACCAAGACCCAATCCTCCAAAGGCAGACGTCCTGTCTGGTGGACCCCAGCCATAAACAAACTATACAATAGAAGGAGGAAGCTACTAAATGATAGAGCAAATTCCCAAAAAGGGAAGGCATCACTGATCAGTATTAGCAAAAAACTACGGGCACACATAAAATTGTCTAAGGCCAGCTTCGAGAGAAAAATTGCACAGGACACTAAGGATAATCACAAGGCTTTCTTTAGTTATGTTAGGAGCCTGGGTGGTAATTCCCAGATATGTTCAGAATTAGTCCAAAATGACAAAAAATACACCGAACCCACAGACATTGCCAACATCCTAGCTGACAGGTACAGGTTCCACGTTTTCTTTTTAGGAATAAGAACAACTTGAAAATGATGTTGTGCTATCCAAGATATGATAGACATCCTAAAAAGGTAGGATGTACCAGACCCTGTGGTCACTGCAATTTTTGCCCTTTTATAGACAGCAATGTGGAGTTTTTTCATCCTGATTTGCGAAGAGTTTTTTATACTAAAGTGGAAGCGAATTGTATGACCGTACATGTCGTCTATTTGGCAGTGTGTCAGTTGTGTTCCTCTTTCTACATGGGTAAGACCAACCGCCCACTCAGAGATAGGATGAGAGAGCATAATTACCACATTAGGAAGGGTACGTTGCATAATGCTTTAGCTAAACACGTGGTCACGCATGGTCATGACCACAAGTTTTTGTTTAGAGTGTTAGAGGTCATCACCCCAAATCAGAGGGGTGGTGATGTTAGGATATACACTGAAGGAAAAGCGAGTGACTGGATAACACTTTTAAGGGCTGATAAGGGACTGGGTTTAAATGAAAGGGCATCCATAAAACCTAGCTTAAGGCAGTGCAGGCATGTAAAGTGACTATTTGTAATTACTTATATGCGTATGCCTACATTATGTCCTTATGTCTCAAAGTTTTTTATGTATTTATATATAAAATTTTTTCATGTATTAGTTTATGTGCTTTGGAAAATCTTTTATATATTCTATGGAGTGTTTAAAGTCATTTTACGGATGTTTTAAGTTATTTTATGCATTTATATTCTTGTAGTGAGCTTTTTTTCTGTTCTTTTTCTGTTCTTTGCAGTTTGCTATGCCTTTAAATATAGGTTTGTGTTGGATCATCTTCTTGATAGGTTAATTATTTAATTGTCTTCAGTGTGCTTTTAATATATAACTAGTTTGTGTTAGGAGGTTTGTTTCATGGATCTGAAGAAGCTGATACAGTGAAAGCGCTTATCCGTTTGTTCTTGTCTGCAATAAACTACGCAGATTTTACATCTTGGATTGTTATCTTCTGTTATTTTCTAACTCTCACTCCTGCTCAGTACTTGGTTGTTTTTAAAAAAAAATTTATATTTCTCTGAGCAGGGGCGTTTACCTGTGAAGCAGCAATTTGTCAGACATTAATATGAAGTAAAGTAAAGTAAAATCCACTGCTCAGCAAGCAAATGCTGTAGTTCCGTGAGGTAAATATAATGTAAGTCACAAAGGAAGCGGAGTACAGCAGAAGTAAAAACAAAACTCCAAATTTAATTCCAAGAATGTGCACTTATAACATACGGATGAGTGCTTTCACCATTACAGCTTCTTCAGATCCTTGTATAAAAGTCACAGTAGACCTCCCCTTATATAAGCAGCTCAATTAATCAATTAAAACAATTTAAACAATTAAAAGCAATGCTGGAGAATTTAAAGAACTCTCCCATATATAAACATGTTAATGTAAAGTAAGACAAAAACATATAAAACTTGCATAGTGACCTAAAAACATGTAAATAAACATTCTGATAAGTTAATATTGATAAAATACATAATCAAGAACTTATACAAATAAATGATAGTTCATTTTATGTGCCTGCGTTGTCTCAGCTTAGGTTTTATAGAAGCTCTATCATTCAACCCATGCCCCCTTATCAGCTTTCAAGCGAATGATCCAGTCAGTCTCCTTAGATTCAGTAAGATTCATAGTATTACCACCCCTCTTATTCACAACAATTATCTCTAGGACCCGGAACAAGAAAGTATGATCATTGTCATTGGTGGTTATATGTTATATGTTTTGCTAAGGCATTGTGTAAAGTGCCCTTTCTCATGTGGTAAATATGCTCTCTCATTCTATCCCTTAACGGCCGGTTAGTTTTACCAACATAGAAACTCGGGCATGCCTGACAAGTAGCTAAATATACCACATTAGGTGTCATACAATCTGCATCTGCCTTGATGGAGAAAATGGTGTGTAAATCCGGGTGTATAAACACCTCACTGCTATCAATAAATGAACAGAAGTTGCAGTGACCACAGGGTTTAGTGTGACCAGTGTTCTTCATAATCCTATCATGTCTGGGGTGACAAAGCAATCGCTTTAGGTTGCTCTTTTTCCGAAATAGGAAACTTGGTGTCTCCCCCCACAATGCGTTTCAAGTCATCATCAACCAGGAGAATATCCCAATGTTTGCTAATAATTTCCTTTAACTGATATTGATCAGAAGTATACAGAGTAGAAAATTTAATAGATCTATTTAACATATGATCTCCAACGGTTTGATCTTGGATCCTGGGTCCAAAGTATGGTGCACCTGAAGTGGTGCGTGACATGTATGCTTCCTCCATGTATGGTATAATCTCATTATCCTTGTATCCCCGGGTCAGTAATCTATTTCTCAGATTGTCTAATTCTGAGATAAATCTCTGTTCAGTGGGGTTCAATCTCGAGGCTCTAATGGCCTGTCCTTTCATTATATTCTTAAAAACAAATTGTGGGTGCATACTAGACCTTAATAACAAGGAATTGCAGTAACATGCCTTGCGATAGACCCCCGTATTTATCATATCATCTGTTAATCTCTCAATATATAGGTCTAAAAAATCAATTCTATGTGTGGAATAGTTCATGGTAAAAGTAAGGAATGTAGTTAAATCATTCATAATGGATAGCATTGATTCCAGCTGTTCTGATGTTCCATTCCAAAGAACAAAAAGGTCATCAACAAACCTTCTGTAGAACACCACATGTTCACAGAAAAGTGCATTCTTAAATAAGACATGTCTTGTCTGTCTTGTCTGTCTGCAAAAGCAACCTCTCCTACCCAGCTTACCTCCCCAAACATACCTACATCTCTTCCCCAACATCCCACTCTCACCTTAAAAAAAAAAGGGGGGCATCTGTCCCCCCAAAATAAATCTCATCCCATACATAGCTCTCTATTTTGCCCCATGTACACTGATGTTAATCAATTTCCCAATGAATTACTCAACAAATTTATGTCATCGGCACCCCTCCCGGTGGGTGTGAGGCTCTAAATTCCAAATTGTCCACACCATGCACAGCTGTTGCTGCAAAAGATATGGAGAGCTATGGTCCTTTCCTACACCCATCCTGCACATCCCTAGCTGCCTTTCATAATGTTTTTACCCCTGCTTGTTGCCATTTCATGACTTTCCTATCACCCCTTTTTTCTTTTCATTTTTGTAAATAGCACAGGTTTAAGTTGGAATAAGCAACACTAAGCAAAGCCAAGCAGACCTAAGTGCCACTTGGCATCGTGTCGCATCATGCAAAACTGCAGAAACCCGCTTAAAACTGCTTTGATCACTCTATCTCATCCAGGCACTGTTCTGCCCAGCAACAAGATAACCAGCGTTGGTAAGTCCCAAACCCAGGACTCTATGCAATAGAGTAAGAGCACTGCACCAGTACACCAAATCAGCTGTGGGATGTTAGTGACGTTTTTGTAAATATATCATTAATTACACTCATGTAACATTAGGGAAGAAAATTAAATTTTTGCCAAGTCTTAAACCCAAGACCCTGTGCACTAGAGTCAGAGCAAGGCTCCACTACACCAAATCAACTATGAGAGCTTAGCAACGGTTTTGTAATTTGTAAATATTTCATGCATTACACTCATGTAACATTAGGAAAAAAAAAACATTATTGCTAAGTCTCAAACCCAGAACCCTGTGCACTACAGTCAGAGAAATGCACCACTACAGCAAATCAGCTGCGGGCAAGGCTCCACTACACCAAATCAGCTACGAGAAATTAGCAACAGTTTTGTATTACATACCTCTCAACCTCTTAAAGCAAGAAATCCAGACAAATCCACAAATAATGGGGGGACAAAGGCCCAAAAATAGGGACAATTTTTAAATATTGCTCTTACAAATATAGAAAGTTGATAGACTAACAAGTTTTTCTCTAGCATGAATTTCATGAAGGGTATGAATTCTGAAACTCAGATGTCTGTCAGTATTTCCTAGCTTTAATTCTCACAGATTTGCCAAAGACTGGCCAGTAAAACAAAATTTTATGAGGAACAGACCAAAAATATGAAGCAAAAATCTAGACATTCTTCAAAGATCTGTACAGTTGAGAGGTATGTTTTGTAAATATATCATGCATTGCACTCATGTAACATTAGGGGAAAAAAACATTATTACTAAGTTTCAAATCCAGTACCCTGTGCACTACAGTCAGAGAAATGCACCACTACAGCAAATCAGCTGTGGGCAAATATTACTGCTTTTGTAAATATATTGTGCAGTACACTCATGTAATATTAGGGAAGAAAATGAAATTACTGCTAAGTATCAAACCCAGGACCCTGTGCACTAGAGTCAGAGCAAGGCTACACTACACCAAATCAGCTATGAGAGCTTAGCAACGGTTTTGTAATTTGTAAATATATCATGCATTACACTCATGTAACATTAGGGAAAAAAAAACAGTATTGCTAAGTCTCAAACCCAGGACCCTGTGCACTACAGTCAGAGAAATGCACCACTACAGCAAATCAGCTGTGGGCACATATTACTGATTTTGGAAAAATATTGTGCAGTACAGTCATGTAACATTAGGGAAAAAAAACACTGTCAAGTATTGCACTCAGGACCTTGTCAACTACACTAAAGTGCATTACACCAGTAGGCCAACAGAGATTAAGCTCAAGTATTTTTTTTACAAACATATCCTGATTGCCAGTGACACACTACTCCTATATATATACAGGGACAAATCAAGTGCAGTTGGGCTAGGGTAACCACCTGTCCCACATTGTGAGGGACAGACACTCTTGGGTTAGTTGCGTCCTGCAAAGAAAAAGAAACAATGGCAAATGTCTTGATATGTTAGGACAAACATATTTCTTATATCTTATTTAATAGTGCATAAGATAGTTATTCTGTATCTGAAACACCTAAATGTTAAAAGAAACAGACTAAGCAACTAAAATGCTACAAGAATAAGCTATAACACAGGCAAAAAAATGAGGTTCTGTCCTTTGTACTGGCTATGAGTATGCTTTCTGCCCTGCAAAATCTGACATTTTCACCACAAATGTCCCACTTTGCCAATTTAAAAAGGTGGCAACCATACCTTGGGCCTCTGATGCAGACAACAAATCAGTACACAAACAAATAAATGCTGCTGCATGTATGGGAGGCCTACAATATTAGGTAGAGCTGACAAATGCACAGACTGTTGCTGAATGACCACAGTTGTGCCCCCTACGTATGGCAGGGCTGCCATAAAACCTAATCTTTGTCATGGCAATGCAGTGTAGATTGGGGTTACAAACCATGACAGACAACTCGTGTCACATGTCATACCCATCTGAACACACATGTCCATGCCAATTATGTGTAACACACTATATGCATGCACACATGTCTTAGACATACACCTGTCATGCTATAATACCTTGTTAGTAATATAGCATATAATATATATTATTATAATATAATATGATGATATATTATCATGATATATATAATATATTATTATTATGAATATATAATATATATTATTAGTATATTCTGTATCATCTGTTACATTCCTAGCAAGTGATGACATCTGAATGTATAAAATAGATTTTTTTAACATGTTTGAGTGAACATGTGTTTTAAGTTGAAAATGTTTGAATATAGATCAACGATACTAATTTAATGAGTGAATGAGTAGTGTAGTGTTTGTGTTTTAATTAGTTAATTCATTTATGTTTGTGATTGGTCAGTCATTCTTATTTAATGAAGTAGTTTTTGTAATGTAATGTATTCTGATGAAGGCTATGCTGTGTATAGCCAAAAGCACTTAACTTTGTTTAATGAAATAAAACAACCCATTTTGGATTACAGCCTGGTATATCTGTTTACCAAGTTATTCTTTATTTGGGTGTACTAGATATAAGTTAAGTTCTTTTACACCCTATCTCCAGGCTGGCTAGATATGGAGACGCAAAAAGAACAGAACGGGGAGACTCAAGAGCAATTCAACAGTGTGACAAGCCCTGAGAAGAATTCCAAGTTGAGTAACCTGAAACATGAGGTCTCCCAGTTGAAGGATGAACTGCAGTGGCTGGTGAGTGCTTTTTCCAATTTTACAAGCAGTTTAAAATCAACCAATAAGGATTCTACACACTTGGAATCCAGTGAGGGTCAGCATGGTTTGATGGCATTCAAAGTGACCAATGGTGAGTCAGGATTCCATAACGCAAGTGGAACTGACATGGATTACACACAGGGAAAGGAAAGTGAACAATATGGAGCCATACCGAAGAGAAGACGCCTTTCCGACAGAATTGATTGTTCCAAAAATCAACAACAGATGCAGAAAAGCATTCCATTTACAACAAGGAATGAAAGTGTGACAATGAATCCAGGTACTGTTAATTTAAACATTAATAATGTCTCGGGTAAACCGGGAATGAGTCAATTAGTTTTTGGGGGACGCAATGACTCTAGCAGAGCTGGGCAGTCTTTTAATAATTCGTTTAGACTTTCTGGGGAGAGACCGGGAACTAGTAGGCAATTGCTTAACAGTATTGAGAACACAAACTTCACGGACAAATACAGTAATAATGTGAATGGTTTTCTCAGTAACGGACAAAGGGATCCTTCATTGAGGGGGGGGTTCAAAATGTTTCAAGGAAGGAATGTTACACTTCACTTATTAACAGAAGATATGTGTTTTCAGAAACTGGGCAAGCTGGTGTGGAATATCACAAGGCTTTGGAGTTAAATGGTGAAAAAACTAAAGGTTTTTCTTCCCTGAAAGACATGATATATTTTTTTTGAAAAAAGTCTGTTTAAACTAAAATCTTGTGAAGTTGATATTGCTTATTTGAATGAATGTTTGAAGTTACAGATTGTTCCACAGGGGTTGAGTATATATAAGTTTCCTTTTGGATTAAATATGAGTCAATTTTGGATGAATTTTATACTATTTTTGAAGAAGCTGGTATGAATATTGTTAGAAAAACTGTATTTTTTTTATGAGCAACAAAGAGGCAGTATTTTTAAAACTTGACCAGAATATTTCAAAAGATTTGTTATTCCCACAGTACATAGAATTGTATTTTAAAGTGTTTGATAGGGTGGCCAGAAGAATTAACAACCTATTTTCTAAGAAAGAAAGAAAATTAGAGAGAGATGGTCAACAATATAAAGAAAAGAGGGTTTATGAATGTTGTTATGTAAATCCATGTGAAATTTCACCAGAATAAGTGATGAAAGCCCTTAAAGAAAAATCAGTGTACCAAGGAAGTAGGATGTCAGATTTTCCTATGGAAACTGGTAATAAATAAGTTACCAGTAATTGGGAAATATGCCATATAAGAATAAAGTTGAAAGAGTGCTTTTGTTTGGTTGGAGGAAGAGACAACAGATCATGTTTCTTTGAAATGTAAGGGTGGTAAAATTCAGGAAAATGTTTTGAGAATATTAATGACATAAACAAAATAGATATGAATATGATTATTTCTGGATATAAGAACAAGAAGAAAACATGTGAGAAGGGTAGATAACAATTTATTTTATGTAATATGGATTATTTCGAATAAAAGACTGAATTACATTTTCTTTAATGGGATTTTTGACAGATACATCATCAAAAGTTAGATTATGGTTGTGGAAGAAGGAGTGGGGGGTCACTTATGGAAGCATAATGATGAAGATGTTATAAGAAATAAAGGTAAATAGTAAAAAAAAAATAGAAATTTGCATCGAAGTGCCTGTAAATATATAAATTTTGCAAATATGTAAATACGTGAATAATGTTTTTTATGTTGCATTAAATAAAGGAACCCTATTCTTTTCAATAGGTGCTGTAAGGTTTTTATATCCACCTGCGCTACTACCATCTCACGTAGATGGAACCTCATTTGAATGTCTCATACATGCACTCTCATAAAGAACCAAAGAGACAGGTTTAATCTACAAATAGCCTTTGCATTATATATAAAATGAGATCACAAATACATACAAAGAAAAGTTACGATATAAGTACAAAATTCCTTTTTGTAATAGAGTAAGGCATTCATGGTGAGGTTTATGTTATCATAGGAGTATGCACTTATCACACCATAAACTACAACTAGTCATGCATTATCCTTTACAAAAACATCTCCCCAAGTCAAAAGAGCTCTGCTGTTAAATATTCATTAGACATTTTTTTGCAGTTTCCAAAGAAAAGTATCTGGTAACAATTCGCAGCTGAGCTGAACTCTAGTTAGACAATTCATCATACAAAATCTATCCAATTTCAACATCCAAAAACACATCCACTGTTTCTAATGTCCTCTGCTGTAGGACCTGAACTCAGAACTCCCCCTTTGCAAGACCCTTCACTCATCCTATTTCCTAAGTCAGCTGCTACAATCAAATAAATAAATAACCCAAAGTAATAATAATACTGCAAAATATAAAGGAACCCTTACTTAGCAAAAATATGCTGCTGTCAACCATTCATCTAACAGTGGGAGTAAAAATCTAAAAAGCCAAGAAAAGCATGCCATTCTTTAAAGACCTATACCCCTCCCTTTTAGTTTAAAAATAAAAAATACCATAACCAATTACAAAAATGCATTTAAAAAGGAAAGGAAAAATCATGCCTCAAAAAGGAAAATAAAAAATAAATAAATAAAATAAGTTTTTCCTCCATAGGTTTCATATTTAACTAGCCATAAATATCTACTAATATGGTGATATAGATAGATGCACATGTACAGTAGTTCTAATAATTATGTATAAAAGCAATATATGGGTCCCCTTCAGATTGTCAAATGGACGGAATGTCGAGCTGTGGATCACCGAGATGAAAACATTGTTTTTTGGAATATCAAACCATTTGCATGGCGATAACCGTAGGGATAAATTCCCATTCACTTCAATGTGAGTGTGATCTCAAAGTTAGCATATTTAATTAGCAGGTGGTGTGGGGGGTGCAGGGAGTCTACACCCACCCCCACTACAGCAAAAAAAAAAGTTTATTTTTATTTAGTTTGTTATGTTCCAAGGTTTTTTGCATATGGCCATAAACGGTTCGACGTTTCGGTCATTCAACAATCTGAAGTAGATCCATATATATATATATATATATATATATATATATATATATATATATATATATATATATATTTTTTTTTTTTTTTTTACCTAGGAATGGATGCCATGAAGTTGAGTGTAGCACTGCAGACAGCTGCCACTGTCCAGTCACCCTACCTCACTAGTTAATTTCACTTCTGTTTTCCTTTATGATGTCATACCTGGGGCAGTGTATGCCTTACATTACCTGACTTTATATCAGCACTAGAGCTATACTCAATCCATGCAATGCCAGGAGAAGATAATGAGATTCTGCAGACTTTTATGTAGATGAACTTCATTAACTCATTCCCACATAACCTGATAACATTAGTTATAGTATAGAAAGATTACAAAGAGATAAGCTTTGAACCACAATCTGAAGAGATTAAAAGATTCATGACCTATTTTTGTACATTTAGTGAATCAAACAGAAGCATTGTATGGAAAACAGAAAAATAAAATAGTAAAAAAAGTCAATAAAGAAGAGCTTCCACACTTCAGTGGTTCAAGACTTACCAGCCTGATATAGGAAAGGAAAGCAGCTGATGTCTCTTCTCATTAAGGAACTGTTGTCCAGGAATGTCTACTTTTCTTACCAGTCTTTTAATTATCACTACATAGGAAGAAGCGTCAAAGTATGTAGCTTAAAGGTATGAGCAAGATTTTGCTGGCTAAATGACTTGTTAGCAAAGTGGGTTAAGACCGCTGCTCTCTCAGTTAAAGGTGCAAGATGTGAAACTCCCCCTTATTCAGTCTTTTTTTTTTTAAGTTTCAAAGACTTCCTACAGCTGAGTGATTCTCTGAATTACTCATCCGCATAAATGCCTTACTACAAGTATTTCTGGATGAAGAGCACATGACTAGTTAGCATAGATTGCTCTTTTAGAATGCCTCATTATCATTGGCGGTAGGCCAGAGAGACAGACCACTGAGGTGCTGTACATCTTTGTATTTCAGCACCATAGAAGGGCTGTCTCTGAATTGAAAATGGCTAATATGAGGTGTACACCTCATTATAATTATTATGAATTTGGCCCCACCCTTTTTATTTCATACTAGATCATTTAGCTTCTAATTTTCTTTGAAACAATCATTACAGCCTTATCTGCTTGCTTAATATCAATGGTATATGTAACTGACCTTCAGTATACAAAAATGCTGATTAATAAAATCTCCTTAATTAGGCAAAAGAAACCACATTTTTAATGATTTACCCTGAAATTTCATGGAAGGTATTCAGGCCTAAGTTAGGGCTGCCTCACAGGGAGTAGCCAAAAGTGAAATGTATTGTTGATTCTCTTAGTAGCTTAATAGCTTAAGAAGCTGTAATACACCTCATACTGCCACACATGAAAAAGTAGTATGACAGTGAGAAGCATATTAGAGCCTTTTACATGGTTTCAGCTTTCCACTGCTGCTCCTTGGTGGCTGCTTTTTATGCCCTAGTATGAGAGCGGACAATGACTGAGCTGAAAACCACTTGTTAAGTACCTTTCTCACATCAGAAACATGCCTGTCACGTTTATCTTTTTCTTGATTTCAAAGCATAATGACAGTTGAAAAAGTTGCATTCTTAGCACAGAATAATTTATTTTTTTATTTTAGAAAAGGTACCTTTTTTGATAGAGGAGATAACTGGTCTACTTTTTTTAGAAAAGCATGAATTACATTGGCAGTTGTTAACAAATGTTAATAGATGCCAATGACTCACCAGCTATAAATGACAAATTGTCTATTAATTGTTTATTATTAATGAAAAATGCAAATATGAAGTTAATGGTGTATTATTTAGTCTTTAAAGTGTATTACAACAAAGAGGAAAATTTAAAATTCATTGTATTTATTTTTGATTTGATCAAGTGAATATGAATTTAATGATGATGGGTTAATTTTTATTAATTAAAAAATGATGTTGAATATTATTAATATTTTCAAATATAAGTTGTATGCAGTAATAATTTAAGGGCTTTAGTTGGTGCCAATGTAAAAGTTATTTAAATGTAGCTTAGAAGAACTTTCGTTATCTGATGAAGTTCATGTATTATGGTGTAGACAAAAGCGATGATTTGTTTATAATAAAGGGATGGGGATGTTCACTGGGATCTACATTTTTTGTTTTATTGATTTTTGAGTTTATGTCTTTTTTCTTCTTCTCTCTTCTCTCTTTTCAGCCTGGAAGCCTAGCACTGATACTCTGGCTATCCCCTCACCTGAAACTAACAAGTTAAAAAAAGGAACACCCAAACAGAATCCTAAGTTGGACCACCTAGAAGTGCCTTCTCTCAGCCTCACAGTGTAGGCGATAGCCTACAGTTTCTCTAAATCAATTTTATTAATACTGTGCATTTTTCTCAATTTAATTGTAAGAGGGCCAGCACATCCGCGGACCTACCCTGAGGCTGTCCACCCCAATTCCTATCCTGCATCCTTTAGTTTTAAAATAGACTTATGTAATTAATTGGACTTTCCCACCTTTACCAATAGATGGCAGTAGATCACAGGACATAATTTTTCCCCCTTTTTAACATACTAACTACAGTTGTAGGATCCAACATTGTTAATCAAACTAAGCCCAGCTACCCCAGTTCATGCTTAGTATAATCCCCCAAAACATTACAACAGAGTAGTCTCTTCTCCATAAAAGAAATAAAAACAGAAACAGCAAAGAAATAAAAGAAAGTGCTTTTTTGTATTATTTTAGGCATAATTTTTACAGAGGGTGTAACTTACCTACTAAAAGCTAAAAGCTTTTCAGTGCACAACCTCACTGTAAAACTTATTGGTTCTCCCTTGTTACTCCACTCTGTGGCTCAGCTGATTGGTTCTTCCTTGTTACTCCACTCCGTGGCTCAACTGATTGGTTCTTCCTTGTTACTCCACTCCGTGGCTCAACCTGCTCCGTTTGCCCATCGGGCTCACTCCGCTTATATACACTAAACCACACCCATCAGCAAACCACCCTATCACACCTCACCCCGCACACTTACACACAAAATACCACACCCCTAGCATCTAACAAACCCCCACCACTTAGAAACTGCATATTTACAAAGCATCTTTATCCTCCCTCCACCCTATCGAATTGCTATCCATTGCATAAAACAAAATGAAAATCATCTTAGGATGTCTCCTCCTCACTCTCACAATACTAACAAAGCTCACAACCACCCACCCTACCACCTCAATACAAAACACAAAGTACCATACAACACACACGTACATTAAACCAAACACACACATACACTTCCCAATTACTGCCACACTATTTAAAGACAGCTCAATGCTACACATATATAGAGTCCAATTAACAACAAATACACTACAAAACTATCAGATATTTACCAGAAATATATAACATATAGAATAAAACACATATTGTTAATTACAAAGAAACTTCTCATAGCAGGAGACATACACGAAACCAGACCTCTCAACCATACAGAATTCTCTGTATTTACCGGTTTTGAGGGTAAAATATTGGGGTGCCATGAATTCCCGTGTGGTCCCCTTAATTTCTGAATTTCCCATTCTATTTATTTATTTATTTAATTTTTGGAATTTACCACTTTAAATTTTTGGCTTATGTTACCACACATCACCAGCCTATAGGGGCATACGTGATGACATCAGCTATTGCCTGTTGGACTGAGGGAAATAGGGATGGCGGGCAGCATAACAGATAAGAGGAAAAAACAATGTGAATGGCATTATAACTCAGCTATTTTATCTGACTGTTTGGTGTGTTCAACCATGCCATCTGTGATTAACGGCAGTTGCATTATTGTGCTACATGTATTTAATTTATTTAGTTATATGCCGGCTTTTAGTTTGCCTGAGTTGGTAATTTATTTAGTTAGTTTGTTTGAGTTGGTAATTTATTTAGTTAGTTTGTCTTAGTTGGCTACCGTTGTCCATTGCTGCATTTTTAATGTTCACGGCACATGCATTTATTTATGCTGTCAGTTTGTCTGAGTTATTGTGTAGCTGCCATTTAGTTTGCCTGAGTTGGAAATTTATTTAGTTAGTTTAGTGGCAATTTCTTTAGTTAGTTTCTTGAGTTGGCTATATTTGCTGACCATTGTCCGTTGCTGCATTTTTAATGTTCACGGCACGTGCATTTATTTATGCTGGCAGTTTAAGATATCATGCAGGTGCCGTTTAGTTTGCCTGAGTTGGTAATTTATTTAGTTAGTTTACTGGTAATTGATTTAGTTAGTCTGAGTTGGCTACATTTGCTGACCGTTGTCTGTTGCTGCATTTTTAATGTTTACGGTACGTGCATTTATTTATGCTGGAAATTTGTCTGTGTTATTGTGCAGCTACCATTGCCCAGCTGCTGGATTCAGTTCAATAATTTAGCTACATCATTTATTTATTTAGCTGGCCATGCAAGTTGTGCTACATCATAACCATTGTGTTGGCCGTGCAAACGGACCCCATTGCAGTTGCTGGATTCAGTGATTTATCTGCCACAAGTGTGTGTGTGTGTGTGTGTGTGTGTGTGTGTGTGTGTGTGTGTGTGTGCGCGTGTGTGCGCGTGTGTGCGTGTGTGTGTGTGTTTGTGTGTGTTTGTGTGTGTGTGTGTGTGTGTGTGTGTGTGTGTGTGTGTGTGTGTGTGTGTGTGTGTGTGTGTGTGTGTGTGTAAAATGCACCAATTAGGCATACCTTTTAGTTTGGGTTACTCAGGCTCAAACCCTTAGGTACAAGGAGCAAGAGCCTGAGTTCTCTACCCTTTAGATGTATGAAATTTAACACTGTTCTTTTTAGTACAATGAAACTGTTAACTGCTTCCATATACAGTCCTTCTTATTGCAAACTCTGTGAACTTATGTTGAAATGGAAAGCTCTGTGTGTCCTAACAAACTGACTTCAAGAGAGAATTATGTTTATTTTTGAAATTATACAAACAACCTAGGAGTACTGAACAAGGCCTGATGCTGCTTTTTGGTCTATTTGGGACTGTTGCTTGGATTTAGGAAACATCTCATTTGCAGAGAAAGTTCTATCAGGATTCCTGTACTTTCTTTTTCATGATGGGTTATGGACTTGAGTTTTTTTCAAACTTGAACCAGCAAAGCATTCTCTGCAGGAAGTGCAGAAGGGAAACACTGCCTGTTCTCCCACAGACTGTAGGCTAAATCTTTGATTATCTACCTGTGTGTCACCAACAGTTATTGGTTATTTTTTTGTGAGTTAGTAAATAGGGTAAAAGGGGCATGCAAGAGTTAGAGAAAGAGGGGGTGGGGAGGTAGATAATACACAGTACAAGGAGGACAGCATGATACCACCACTTCTGATATGAAGGAGAAGTTATAGCTATCAACTGTACAAATTTTCACAATATCTGGAATGTTTGGCTCATACTTTTGGTCTGTTTGTCTTATAATTTGGATGGTGCAGTGGTAATGTTGTTGCCTCACAGCAAGAGGTTCTCTGGTTTGATTCTGAGCTGAAGTGCCTTCTGTGTGGTGTCTGCATGTCCTCCCTACATTTGTGTGCATTTCCTCTGTGTGCTACAATTTCCTCCTATGATACAAAGACATACGTCTGGAGTGTTTCTCCCTGGGTCTCTGCTGAAAATTGGCTTTGTTCCAAGTTGGACTTTCCCAGTAAACAAATGTTAAATAAAATTTATGGTTTTCTGGCAAATCAATGAGAACTGAATTGACTAAATAATGATTGCCATTTAAGTTTCAGTCTTCCTAACTTTCAGAAAACACATGGTAACACATTTTATTCTACCAACTTTCTAAGATTATACAAGCAATGTTTAAAATGTGTCCCGGTTTTGGGCCTTTGCCCCCCCCCTAATAAATATTGGCTTTTTCCTGATTTCTTGTGCTGCTTTTGCAAAGTCTACTTGCATTATTAGTAGTACAACAGGTATTGTAATTGCTTTTGCTGCATTAGGCTGTGGGTTCTACTCCCACAGTATGTAGATGGATTGCTGATACTGTACTGTGTTGTACTTTTAAAGGGGGTGGATCATGCTGTAGTCCTGAGATTGTCCTCCTTTGGCAGATATACCTAATAACTATGAACCTATTATCAATTTACCATCAATTCCCTATTGAAATAGTACTAGCCTATCATATTTTTAATGTAACCTAGGCAATTTATTCTTTAAGGGCAACAAGCACTTTACTTGCAGATGAAACGAAATATAAAGTTGTTTGCTAGCTGCAACCTCTTCATTAGTTACAAATCTCTTTAATGTAGAATTATTTAGATGACTTTTACTTCTGCATGCAGAGATTGTGCATATTTACTGATACTGGTGGATTGTAGAAGTTTGAGTATCATTTTATGATGGAAATGTTCTTAAATGGGCAATTTTGTCATTATTGTTTTGTGCATTTTGTTTCATTGCATACTGGACAAATGTTCAAAAAGAGTAAATTTAAAATGCGCTCTAACAAGTGTGCTGTATTATACAAGGAATATAATTTAATACAGTTAGGAAGGCTTAACACATGTATGTTTTATGTGCAAAAGGCCTGTGATTTGAAAACAGCCCAAAGGTAATCTTTATCTGCCACTGGCCAGATGCATTTTCTTTGGATGTGAGTTTCAATGCTGTTTTAATGAATGTGCGTTTCAAGGGCAGAGAAGTTTTAATGCTAAGTCTGTTATCATTGCAAGACTATATTGCTTTGTTTAGCAGATGTCTATTAGTGTTTGTGCTATAAATTGTAAAATAAAATCCAAATAATCATTGTAGAAGTAAACCAGTATGCACATTACAGTGTTTATGGTAAATGGGGCGAAATAGTCAAGTAATGGGACATTGGAATGGCTGGAGGGGGACTCTGGGCTGGCCCATATTTTGCTTGTCTGTTTAGTTTGCATTTTAAAGTTGGTATTCCACAATTCCATCAGAGTGGGTGGGGTTACATAATTACATATGCAAATGTTATGTTTATCAATGTATAGATTTGTATCTATTTTTCATGGGCCTTTCTCCAGATTTTTGATGTTACGAGGTTGAGAAGTATAAGCCAAACCCAGGACCAAGCAAAACCCTACTCCCACCTGAACAAAAATCAATTCCAGGAGTATGACTAACAAACTTCCCGATATACATGCATTTATAACCCATTACTCCCAAGACATAGTAACCATAACTGAAACATGGTTAAAACCCAACATTCAGAATGAAGAAATTCTCCCACCAGGGTATAACATACCATGGCAGGATAGAACAGGCAGGAAGGGAGGGGGAGTCGCCATACTGTTTAAGAATACACTCAGCATAAACCCCCTATAAATCCCTATACCTACATTTCAAAAAGCAGAAGCGTTAATCTCAATTCTATTCATAAATGACACCAAAAAAAACAGTATCATCTGGTGTTACATCCCCCCAGGCAACAACACTCCCACCATAGAAGATATCTTACAATGTATCTCAAATAAACTACCCCATGAAACCATTCTTTTAGGTGACCTAAACACAGACTAGTTAGCTTGTAACTCCAACAACCCCACAAATCATATCAGTCTCTATGGCTTTACCCAGCTCTTCAAGGAACCCACTAGAGTAGACAAAAAATCCCACAGACAATCAATCTTAGACAGGACACTCATTAACTGCTCAAACAAAAATATCACACCTGATGTCTACCAGACAGTCTAAGTGACCACTTCCCACATTCCTGCTATGCAAACGCACCAATCTTAACAACCCTACTATTCTTAGACAAGTTAGAGAAGACAGTAAACTGAATATACAAAAGTTTAACCACATCTTAAGGCACTGTAAATGGGAAGCACTTCTAACACTAAGCTTAGAACAAGCTGTCGACTACTTTAACAACACTTTAATTACCGTCCTAAATTCAATTGCACCTATAAGAAGAATCAAAGTTAAATAAAACTTTACACCATGGATAAGCAGGGACACAAGAACCCTACTAAAAGCTAGAGATAAGTCATGGAAAGCATGGAAAAGAGATAACACAAACCTAACCAAACAAAAATATCAACTCCTATCCTTATCTTCTCAACTGAACAAAAACAACCTCTCTCACACTCCAAACCAACCCCTCAACAATATCTCCTCCTTCACCCTCTCACCTGTCCCTACCATTACAATTAAAAAATTGCTACAAAAACTTAAACCTACCACCCTTGCTGCAGATAACCTACCAGCCAACTTCCTAAAAATAGCAGCTGACATCCCACAGCTATAGAAAGTATCATATAGCATCCCTCTTCATAAAGGCAGAAATCCCTACAATTTCTTTAACTACTGGCTCATAGCCATCCTATTCCCCTTATCTAAAATACTAGAAAGGTGTATTCACTCTCAAGTTCTGCAATTCCTAAACTCTAACAATCTCCTCTCTCGCACACAAACAGGCTTCCGGCAATACCATAGCACAACTACTGCCCTCCTCTCTTTTACAAATACAGTTAAACTTCACAGAAATAACAACAACTTTGTATCAGCAATGTTTTTAGACCTATCTAAGGTGTTTGACATGGTGTCACACATCATACTACTAAACTCCGTGGCCTCCCTATCTTTTGCCCCTTCCACTACAGCCTAGTTTAAAAGCTATCAGCCAGATAACAATCTCTCCATTGGCAAAACAAACTATCTCCACTACTTCCAACCACTATAGGAGTCCCACAAGGTTCAATATTAGGCCCACTACTCTTTTCCATATTTACCAACAACCTTCATAGCTCCACCCAACATGCCACACTTATACAATATGCAGATGACTCAACCCTGATCTGCTCCACACCATCACTCACTACCCTACAAAGACTCACTCAGGAATCCTTTACCTCAGTGGAAAGTTGGATTACCCAGATCCAACTCATCCTCAATCCCAACAAGACCAAATTACTTATATTCACTCCCAACAGAACTAAATCCACCCATCAACCTTTCACTATCACATCCAAAAATGGTACTAACATCTCCCCCACCAGTCACACCAAACTCCTTGGTGTAGAAATTGACAATAAACTACTATTTGATGTCCATATATCACAAACAATCAAAAAAGTCCACAAAAAATGGGTACACTATACAGACATAGAAAATTCTTATCTGATCAGGCACGAATTACACTAGCCCAAACACACCAACTATCCACCCTTATGTACATTGCACCAATCCTTACCCACACAAGAAAACAGGACCTTGAACGACTTGAGTCATGCTACAATAAAATTGCCAGATGTGCTAGTAATTCTACCTTCAAAACCCATCACTGTCAAGCAGTACGAGAGCTTAAATAGTTAGAACTTCCTCAACTACTTAACTATCAGCAATTAATACTTGACTACAATATTGTGAAATATCCTAACAAAACGCCATCCCTAAAATAACTCCTAACCAGTACATGTCAAATCACCCCCTTCGCTCTCTGAAAAATCTCTCCTCTGTATCTCTGCAGCCAATAACTCTGCACGTAAAGCTCTGTTCTCCCACAACATAGCCAGGAGCTGGAACAACCTTCCCCCTACTCTAACCTCTGCTCCTTCAACTACTCTGTTTCAAAACTCTCTCAAAGCATACCTAGTAAATTCTTGGCTATGCCCATGCATCACATAAAACTCCTATCTCATATAACATCTAATCAACTAGCTACTCTCATATAATTCTTTTGTTATTCTACAACTCAGGAATCCCTACTGGTAACTTCAAAATGTAGTTATTTTATGCATGATTTAAGATTTGCTATTTCCGTTAAAAGTGCCTTATCGCTGTTATTTTTTATATGTAATTTGTACGACGTGTTTAACTATTATTGTTAATTGCACAGAGTTTTTCTCCCTGGGCCTCCACTGTAAATGGACCTGTGTACAGTCGGACTATCCTGGTAAACAAATGTAAAATAAAAATAAAATAAAATAAATAAATAAAATTTAGATAGATTTTTTTGATTGTGTTATATTGATGCATAGTATATAAGACATGCACACTGACTGGATGTTCTTTGTATCTATCCCTGTCAGTTTTTAGCATCCCATCTGGAAGTACATAGCACTCAACTAAGCCTGACATTGTAAAATACCAATATGTTGCCTTTAATTTTTTCTCTGTCCTATGTAAAATGTGTAACATTCCAGCAAGACAAAGAAGACTACACTCATTAAATAATGCCTGACATGATTAACCAAATGATATTACTCTATTCATTTTCTAAGTAAAGTACAACACTATTTATAAATGTCACATATTTTGGAACTTCTTCACTCATTATTTTTGTAGTGTTCCTGGTTTTTATTTATTTATTATTTATTTGCTTCTGTTTACTGGGAAAATCTGATTTGGTTTCATTACCCCTTTTCAGCAGAGTCCAGGGAAGAAAAGCCCATGAGTTAAGATGTTGTAAGTTGTGTGAAGGTACACCACGATATAATAACATACCTTGTTATAGCTCCTGTATTTTATTGCAGTGTATAGTTTATCATAATTTTATCATATCATATCACCACTGTAACAAACCTGCTAACTCATACCTCATATGTAAATAAATTCTTAGTCAAGTTACTGTTAATCTTCTTTCTCTCCCTTATCCAGGGGTTAACCCTTACCAGTGAAATTGTTATTCTGTCTTTGTAAATATCAAATCTGTAAAGTGTCTTCATTTTTATTTTAACTGTTGCTATTTGTCTTGGAGCTATTCTCCCCAGGCCTCCACTGAAAATGGACATGATTCCAGTCGGACTATCCCGGTCAACAAATTTAAAATAAATAAAATAAAAATAAATAAGACAGAGTTGTGCTATGCAAGGTCTCCCTTTCATGCTCACCATATATTGCCGTCTATCATTTGAATTCCAAGGGGTTCCATTTGAATATTTGAGGATTTTAACTGTGATCTTTGGAATTTTGAGAATTTGTGTGATTACAGGGAATTACAAATTGCTCTAACTTAGAGTATTCCATCTTCTCAAGATATGGCGCTTATGGAGTTAGCATATTTAAGTAGCAAAGTGAGGGGTGTGCAGATTAAATATGAGACACTTGCTCTCAAAGTTCACTGTTATTTGTGTTAAACCACACTTAAATTTTAGTAGTTTTATATTATTAAACTGAAATGCAAAACCCTTAAGCATAGAAAAAAGATTTAAACTTTGTGATTTCTAATGATTCAAACAAGGGATTGCAATTGCAAAGTAATACAAACATTTTACTCATCGAAAAATGCACCAATGATTACAGGAATTCTAATAGAAAAATATGTTGTCTAACTTTCAAGGCAGGGGGTGAGAAATGGTGAAGTCTAGTACTAAAAGCTGCAGCAATATTTATGACAGTAAAATGAGATATAATAGGAATGTAGAGGCATTTGCTGCCTTTAATAACAGGGCATCCTCTACTGTGTTTATTTAGCAGGTTAATTCAGTAAAAACCTTATTTTCTGCGGCTTTTTTTGTGTGTGTCTGTGTGTGTGTGTGTGTGTGTGTGTGTGTGTGTGTGTGTGTGTGTGTGTGTGTGTGTGTGTGTGTGTGTGTGTGTGTGTGTGTGTGTGTGTGTGTGTGTGTGTGTGTGTGTGTGTGTGTGAGTGTGCGTGCGATTAGTTTTGTGTCATTTAGCTGGCATGCAATTAATCTAAACTAAAAGGTTTAAACTTTTGGTAGGTCACATTCTCAAAGCATTGGCACGTATAAAAGAGACTTTTTGTGGGAGGTCAAAACTCACCTGATTTTTTCAATGTTCGTGAAAACCCATGTATCGCCAATCTCTAACTATACATACTCAAAGCTCATAGAAATCCAGAGAAAAGAGAGAGGGTGAGTTCTACTTCTGCAGTCCACCTTCTCCCTTTACCTAATTCGACAGTAAAAAATGAATGACCTAGGTAGTCTTAGTCTGGTAAAATATCAGCAACAGGAAACTTGTTGCCATCTTTCTTCAACATTTCCAGTTCCAGTTGGCTTTGAAGTCAACAGCATAAGGCTTTCCCACACATAGTAAATCATTGCCAGAGCGATATTTAATGTGCTGCCAATGATTCACTTTCTAAGGAGGATTCTCCCCTCCAGTTAGTGCAACCATGGAGTTAGTTTATTTAAGTTGA
>NC_056735.1:1495839108-1495846608 GCF_019279795.1 Protopterus annectens | reverse complement strand
AATAATATTAATCGGTTTGTATAAATGGCGACCTGCCTTCTGTAAAAATACACTGGCAGTTCTAATTGGTCGGCATCTTTCCAAATAAGCTCATATAAATCAACCTGCGAATGCTTCCCATCTTGATGCCTACTAGCCCTATTCATGAAAAGGGAGAAAGCCCTGACAACACATGCATCCAGCATTCACTTAGTATCTTAGACATATGCTGGGTATTTGCATGAGAGCGGTAGAGGTGTGATACGGAAGTGCCCACTAGCCTCTAGACAGAATGAGAGTCCAAAGATGTGGTTTCCATATGGACATGAATAGATTGAGGTTCTTCCAACATTCCACTCGAGTCAAGTGCTGCAGAGTGGAGAGACAGACATTTGAAAAAACATCTCACCACATAAGTGGGAGCATTCTCTTCACAAATGTTTCTGCATGCCCCTCTTATAATATCAACCAGCATGTCTCAGGGAGGTAAGGTCAAACAACAAAAGCTTACCTCAAGCCACAATATGAATGTTCATTGCCTGTCCCTCTCTCACTCTCAGTACATGCTGGTGCACTACCTGTAACAAAAACTATGCACACAGACTTGTCAATCTCCTGTGTGAGGGATTCACCTAAAAGGAGATTGCATTGGTGCAGGTCACATAGGGGGAAAATGGTGTGTTTGTGCATGAGGTATATGTAAAAATGGCTTTACTAGGAAGTGGGTGATTGACAAGCCTGAACTCAGCAGATGAAATTATGTGTATCAGGGATTTCTCTTTTCCTCAAGACTTGACAATATTGGAATTAGTTTACATAGGGAACAGGGGTGTGGAGATAAAGCTATCCATGTCAGGAGGTGTGTTGGGGGGGGGGGGGGTCTTGTCTTGCTGCAAAAATACTGTTTTTATAACTTTTAGGATTTCAAACATTGCTTTGTGTTTGCATTGTGTGAGTCACAAAATAACTGCCTTGTAGTCCTGAAGTTCGCTACTATGCATTTGACATAATCTACTGGCATACAAAGTGCTGAGATGCTGTGCAGCCCCAAAACTCTTATGTTTACAAAGGAACCAACAAAAGATGCAGCACCCGTTCCTTCCCCTTCCCCACCCATTCCTCTCCCCATCCCCCCATCTGGGTCCCCTAGGATCCAAAGAAATATTTAATTTTAATTGCACAAGGAAGTGAGCCTCCGTTGAGCATTATAATATTATGGCACTCAACTAGTGATGTGTATATTCTACAAGAAGAAAATAGCACTAGGTGTCAATGAAGCACATCAGAATGTATTCTTCTGTGTTTTATTCTGCCATATAACAAAAGCTGGAATAACAGAACAGTGTGTTCTATAAAGTCATACTGATGATGTGACATTTGCATCAATACTATTATATGGAGCAAAGTGAAAAGTAACTACCTGTGAATCCTACCCTTGTCTCTATTAATCTGCATTCTACCTTCAGAGATCAGAGAGACAGCGAGAAAGATTAAAGGAAGTTTCTGTCCATATCATTCTCTGGTATGAGTAGGTTTATGTTGTGTGTGTGTGTGTGTGTGTGTGTGTGTGTGTGTGTGTGTGTGTGTGTGTGTGTGTGTGTGTGTGTGTGTGTGTGTGTACATGCACATCTGTGTGTGTGTGTGTGTGTGTGTGTGTGTGTGTGTGTGTGTGTGTGTGTGTGTGTGTGTGTGTGTGTGTGTGTCTGTGTGTGAGTGTGTGTGTGCGTGTCTGTCTGTGAGTCTGTGTATGAATTTGTATAAGTCTATATACTTATAATATGGGAAAAGAAAACATAGTAGTCAGGATAACGTCTACCTATGCATCAAATGTGTTCTATGGATGGGAGGAAACTAATGCAGGCCACCTACACCTCTTATTTAATAATAGATCCCTTCCCCATGCACCCAGCCAAATCTCACCATCCTTTTTCTTATCTCGAACTTTGACCTGCATTGGAAGCAAGCTCTGCAGACAACTTCCACATATATTTTGTAGAAAAGGAAAACATCATCAAAAAATGATAAAGGAAGTCAAAAATAAAAATGCACTTAAAGTGTAAATATGACAGCTGTACAAACGCCAATAAAATATGAATGAAAAAAATGTCCATCCCCAGGATTCAGTAAGCTCTGCAGGAATAGTGCAAGAGCTGCTGCAGGCAATATGGCTGCCATGTGATCCAGGAATAAGCTCCCGGGACATACACAAGCGTTCCTGCACCATTCCTGCACGGGCACAGCCCCTGTATGCTAATTACCTCATTTGCTGGTGAAAAACATGCAAATTAGGTGAATTAGCAATCCAGGAAGCAGGCAGACGTCCATGCAGGAATAGTGTGGGCTGCAGAAATGTATTCGGCCAGTAGCTGAATACATTTCTGCAAACTATAAAACGGAGGCATGACAGCTCATACAAATGCATGTATTAGAAGGGTTAGGCATGCCAATGGCCAAATATATGGTCATAGGCATGAAAATTAGTTTAAAAATTATAAAAATTAACTTTTTTGTTTTGATGGCTGATTTTGGCCGTTTAAGCACAGGGCAGTGGTGCACAAACGGGATTGGGCCGAAAATAAAAAAAACCTGGAAATAAGCTTTTAAACCAAAATCATAATTCTGCCATAATAGTCAATGGCATACATAACACAACAAAACCATGGAATAGTGGTTGCTAAGGGGGGATGGCTGAGTGTTGGATTTGTAACCATGCATTAGCAGTCAAGCCTATGCAAATAAAGGCAATGATACTGAATCACAGATTTCCCCTCAGAGATACCTTGCACCCAACCGTGTAGGTGCATTAAGACCATGGTGTAAGCCTAAGAGCTAAATGACTTCATAAGTGGGTGTGTCATGCATGCTGAAAGCTTATTGGAGCCCTGTTTTGCGCTTAGCTAAGCACAGCTAAGGCAGGGGGTGTGCCTAAGGCTGTACTGTCTTCCACTAAGAAATGCAGAGTGTGATCATGTCCAGGGAGGGCCAGTTTCTGCTAAACATTGTTTACATTGCTTAAACAGGTGTGCACAGCGAGCACCGGGTATAAAAAAAAAAAACAGGAAATAGCAGCTCTGTTCACATCTGGGCACTGGGTTTGCGTGATACACCATGGGGCTTAAACAGGAAGGCAATGGGAAAGGAAAACAGCAAGGTAATCGAGGAGAACTAGCATAGCTGGCAGGTGAAATGTATCAGAACCAGCCAATTACACAGGCAGCAGCCCAGCCCAGCCCAGCACACAACTATAAACTATGCAAACAGCTTTCCCTCTGTTTTTTCCCACAAACTCTACACTACCGGTGTACACAAACTGGGAAATTTTACCTAACAAAATGATAGGGGCTGCTTTCACTCTCATAAATCAAGATGTGGAAGAGTCTGAGGGTGGTGAGGATGACAATGCTGATGACCAACCCACAGTGAGGAGAAGGAGAAGAGTGTACAGACCCAGGGTAACCTACCAGGGGCTACATGAGCTGGAGATAGTGGAGCACTATAGGGTGGACAGGGACCTCCTACAGCAAATTGTTGAACTGTGTCGACCACACCTCACACACAGAACCAACACAGAGGAACCCATCCCAGTAGATACCAAGGTATGTGTAGGCTTAAGAATACTAGACACAGGTACTTTTCAAAGGCCAACTAGAGATATCATGGGTATCTCACAGGCATCAGCATCCAGGGTAGTCCACCAGTTGAGCCTACATGTGTCCTCATTGTTGTGGCTGTTTGCATGCTGACCAGCAATATGCGTGTCTTCCACCAAATAGCAGAATACCCTGAGGTAGTGTGTGCTATAGACTGCACGTACATACACATCAAAGCACCACCTGGTGAGTGGGGTAGGATCTACATAAACCGCGAGGGCTTCCTCTCCATCAACTGCCAGATCATGTGCAATGCCTAGGGCATTATAATGAATGTGTGTGCTGGCAGCCCTGGAAGCTATCACAGCTCTCACATTTGGCATATGACGCAGCTGTACCAGAGATTTGCCAGTGGGGACATCCCATATGGGGACACCCAATATGGCCACCTATGGGGGATGCTGGTTAAGCACTGGAGCCATGACTGATGACACCCATTAGAAATGCACACACACCCAAACAAGAACTCCATAATGAGATGCACACACAGACCAGAATCATAATAGAGCATGTATTTGGGATGCTCAAGTCATGGTTCTGGTGCCTGGACATATCTGGTGGAGTCTTGCAGTAATCACCAGCTACATGTACCCAAATTGTCATTGTATGTGCCATGCTACACAATATGATCCAGAGAAAACAGCTGCAGCAGGAACAGCATGTGGCAGGGCCACACAGCCTCCCACCATGGCCAAGGCCAGCACAGGCACAGATTGACTCAGAGGAAGAACAATCTGAGCCTGCCCCTGTAGGCAGAAGGAGATGTGCCCAGTATGCCCAGGACTTGGCAAAGAGGCAACACATAGCACATACACTGACACAGTAGGAACCCAGGGAATGACACCTCTCTCTGACTTGCACGTACAGTAAAAGACATGCCAAACATGACACTACCTGTGCTTAACCATGTATAGGGAGTGTACTATGTCCATCTGACATAGTCAGCCCTCCAACACCATCCTCAATACTGACACAGCCACAAGGTAAGTCACTCTCCCTATCAATTGCTGAATTGAGTAGTATGTGGACAGATGTCATTAGTAAATGCCTGATGTCTGATTTACAGATCTCATCATTAGCAGTGCATGTATCACCAATAAAATACAATTACACTGACTACCTTCTAACCTTACTGTGGCTATGAGCAGTGTACACACCCTTATTGACATGGCACCCTCTTCCCTGATATGCCATGGGGCCACATTACTGCATATGTTAACATTACACAAACCTGATATGTGAAATATGCCTTGTGCAATCAAATGCAGTATCAAACAAATGTGTTAATTGTGCAGATGCTGATTGAGATGCATACAATTTGTAGGTGCATAAGTGTGCACACCCTTATCATGATGGTTTGTTGCACCAACTGCTAAGTGTACTACAGCAGTCACTATTCCTGGAAGGAGTATACTAGCATGGGCCATCTGCATTTTCCAGTATTTAGTCACTCTGCCCTACAAATGTCCCTCAACTCTGCATGATTGCAAGGTAAACTCATGTGCACAGCCCTTGGAGGTCACACAGTGCTGTTACTATTGCTGTGGAGTCAGGGTTATGTCTGCCACAATTCATGACCTTGACTGTATGCAGATGTAGCCATTCTTAGTGAGCTTTGTATGTCTGCTTCAGTTCACTGTTGTGTTTTAGGGTGACCCCCCCCTTCCTCAGCCTTTTTGCAGATGCTTGACAACTATGGGATACACATGTGTGCCATTTTGCAGTGTCCCAAATTCTGAACACCATGTGTACTGGCCTAGTCCCTGCTAATGAATGGCAAAATATACAGGTGTACACCGGCACCAGCAAGGTACAGATGGGGATGATGGGCCTGACGTCGGGTGAGGTATTGCTTGTGCAGCACATGTATCTTAACTGATACTGTCTGTAGGTTTCCAACTTGGTCTTGGTACACCATTACACATTGCAACACATGCCTTTGGGGGACTTTTGCTGTTATGCATACACTACCTGTAGACAGCCCTGGCTGATGTTTCTTGTGGAACAACTGTCCCATCTGATTACCCTTACCCATGGGCCACACTTATGCAGAGTCCAGGTGATTGTCGACACAGGTACTACACAGCCAGTACTTGCTAGACATTCTTGCAACTCCCTCAGTGTTGTGGCTTGTTACTAGGCAGTCTGCATGACCAGTTTGTAACATGTGTTGTAATTTTTCCTGGATGGCCATCTGTTTATTTTCTAATTAATTTTGTCCCATGCATCCTCACCACATACGTGACTATCTGCACTGTTTGCCATGGTATATGCAGTGATGAGGTAAGGCTACATGTCCCACTCCTGCGTGCTACATGTCCCACTCCTGTGTGCTACCTGTTGGGTATGGGATCCATTCTATGGCTTGTAAGATGTGTGCAAGCCACGGCTGCCTCTGTTGCAAGTAAGTGGGCACATTTGATGGACAAACATCTTGGACAGCAGACCATTTCTTGGTGTGACATTGAGGACCTGTACTTGCTGGAAGGTCCATACTCATGAAGAGTGAATGCTGTCAGTACCTCATAGGCTGTTCCACAATATGTTATTTGGAGTGTATGCAAACATATGCTTCCAGTGTTTGTTAAGATATGTATTCCCCATATTTGTTGTCCTATAATAGGATTCCATATTACACATTCATTGCTCATGTTAGGACCACATTACAGGTCGTAAGGGTTGTGGAATGCGATATTGTGATATACCGTTGTGTAGATCTGTAACAGTTGCCATTGTAATTGTGGTATATACACTGTTGTAGCACTGTATAAGGGTGATGTTTCAGACATGTTCCTACTGTAGGCCATTTGTCCCACCATTATGTTCATGTCTGTGCACACATCTTGCAAAGACAGGTAGTTAGTTATATTGCAGGACTCTTAATTACCCTTCACATATGCCACCATGGTGACCACTGTGATGCAGTGCAGTTAACAGCAACAATACGTGAACATGTACAGCATGCATTATGGGTAGGTGTGTTAAATGTGTGCATGGCAAATACCATGGCCATAACATGCCCGGTGTATTGACAAACCTGAACAAACAACACCAACCTCACCAGCTACAGGCTGCTGCTCCAGATGTATACCAGAGGGACCTACATAGTTGTGTGAGTGATGTGATGTCAGTAGCCACTCCTGTGCCATTGGTACAGGGTGGGAGCAGCATTACAGTACATCAACAGTACAAACTCACAATACTACAAATTATGCACATCTGTTTATTACTACAATGCAGCAACAGACCATATATATTTTATCTGACATATGCATGATTAAACTCTACAGATGCAGATGAATAAGCAACAGTGGTCTACTGATGTGCCCTGTGGCAATACCTGCATGCTCCTCATCTATTGTGTGGGTAACACCCATCTCCACAATGCTCTCTGCAGGGTCTTGTGTTTGCAGGTGAGCAGGTGCCCTGAGGCTGGCGAGGAGCTCCTCAGCATGTGTCAGGGGGGGGGGTCTGGATGGCATGATGGTCCCTTCTAACTGCAGCAACATGCTTACAAACATGGTAGAGTAGGTCAATACACCGATGTCAGACCTGCTCATAACTGTGGTTAAGCAAGCCGACATTGTTTACCCTATGGATGAGCTTGTTCCACAAGGTGGTCCTCTCCTGCAGATCATGAGCTGTACGTCCAAAGAGGGTGTGGTAGTGCTGCACCAAGTGGTGTATAATCATCTCATTCTCCTGGGTGGAGTAAACCAGCAGGCGCTCCTGTGACATGTTGCCTGAAAGATATAATGAGGAAAAAAAGTCTGAGGATGTCATACTGCAAGGATATAATAGTTGTTAATTCACATCTCTGCTCCCCCCCACCATATCTGCAACAATAATCTGAACACACAACTCAACGGGT
>NC_056735.1:1495831608-1495836608 GCF_019279795.1 Protopterus annectens | reverse complement strand
GTGCAAACTTCTCCCCTCCCTCCCCCCCTAAAGGAGAGATATCTATACCAAATGATTGTAGCCCCCCAAACATCTCTAACGCCCAGGTGAGAACTGCTCTCCAAGGCAAAGAACACAGCATCCATGGGACCTGATGGTGTCCCCGGCTGTGTGCTCCATGAACTCAACGAGGAATTAAACCCACAGTTAGGACAGCTGTTTAATCTTAGTCTCACCTCCGGATATGTACCCAGGAGTGGCGACAGCGACTGTGGTCCCACTCCACAAAGGCGGTGCCTCCACCGACCCTGGAAATTACCGTCCCATTAGCTTGACAAGCCTTATCTGCAAAGCCATGGAGAGGATCATAATGGATCTCATAAATAAAGACATAGGGAACTTGCAGACTTTGGATCCAACCCAGTTTGGCTTTGTCAAAGGCAGATCATGCCTTCTAAACTTGGTTGACTTTTTCGAAACAGTCACCAAGGCCATTGACGAGGGAAAGGCAGTCCATACAGCCTACCTAGACCTGGCGAAGGCTTTTGATACAATACCTCACTCAGGTATCATTGAAAAACTCATCAACTTAAATGTAAACCCATACATTACAAGATGGGTTGCAAACTGGCTGAATGACAGAACCCACAGAGTCAGAGTTGCTGGCGCCATGTCAGACTCAAAGCCTGTCACAAGTGGTGTCCCACAGGGCTCAGTCCTGGGCCCACTCTTGTTTGGCATCTACTTTTCTGAAGTACAAGCAAACACAGGAGGGTTATGGCTGACAAAGTTTGCAGATGACTGCAAACTGGGCGCCGTAGTTGAAAACACATCCGACACAGATATCCTTCAGAAGGGTCTCACAGAAACGGATAACTGGTGCCAGAGCCATGGCCTAAAGTTAAATGCCAAGAAATGCATAGTCATACCCTTCGGGAAAAATAAGGTTACCCCTAGCCACCATATAGGTGGCAATCCCCTGAACACAGAAGAAGTTATTAGGGTCCTGGGAACCCAGGTTGACAGTAGCCTTTCATTCGACACTCATATTGCTAAAGTAGTTAGGAAGACCTTCTACATTGCCCACCTTATCATGAAGGGATTCACATCTAGATCAAGGGAAGTCATAGTCTCCCTATACTCATCACTCATCAGACCAATGATCGAGTACAATGCCCCATTCGGAATGTATCTGACCCGACACTTGCAGCAGCTGGAGAGGCCACAAAAGTTCCTCACCAAAAGGATAAAGGGTCTCAAAAATCTGTCTTATGCTGCCCGACTGAAAGAACTCCAGTTATATTCAGTTGCTTACCGCTTGCTCAGAGGTGACCTATGCCTGACATACAAGGCCATGTCAAACCCAGATTTGATGAACATGCTTCATCTCAAAAATCTAGATCCCTCAGAGCCACAAGGGCGGGAGACTTAAACCTCGACACGGTTATTAATAGGACGTGCTGGAGGGATAAATTCATCACCCAAAGACTCCCTATGCTGTGGAACAAAATCCCGGTTTATGTGAGGCAGAGCACCTCGCTGGCCTTGTTCAAGAGGAATCTTGACCAATGGATGGGAGATCGCAGATACACCCCAGGGGTTACCTCAGTGTCACTGCTCGACAGAGGCACAGCAAAATAATGGGCATAGTTTCTCCAAGCTAAAGGGGTGGCGTAAGCCACAAAACTATGGGCTAGGCTTATAAATGCCCTCGGGCAGATAGCCTAGTATGAACCTATGAACCTATGAACCTAACTCTCCTTCCTCCACAGCTGCACTCTTCTGCATTGCAACAAAACAGACAGGTGTCACATGTGGACACAGCCTAACATTAGGGGGGTATATATAGGGACAGATTGCAGGTAAGCCTATTACCCACCTACAGTGACTGTGCATGCTACATTTGACATTAACATGACTGTCCTGCAGGTGGTGGGGTCTACAACTCATGTACCTATCATAATGGCATTACTTCCACCAGCAGCTATTTGCCACACTAATATACATGTCTTGAGGTACAGAACACACTATGATGGCTTACATCTTGTCATTCAGTGCTAATCTGCATAGTTGACAGGTATGGCCCACTGCCCACAGGGCCAGACGCTATGTCCACAGCAGTTGTTCAGCAGGACATCATTACAACAACTTCTGATGGCACAAATAAATCTTTCCACATCATCTATCCCATTATTACAGATCAAGTACTATACTACATTCAATTACATGCATATATGTTTCACATGCCTGTTGTAGTATTGTCCTCTCTTCTAAGTACACTTTTATGTGTCCCTGTGTTATATAGGGTTGGTTTGTAGTTTTAGTTGTGATATATATATATATATATATATATATTTTTTTTTTTTTCCTGTTTGTTTCTCTCTCCCTCTCTCTCTGTCTCTCTCTCTCTGTCTCTCTCTCTCTCTCTTTCTCTGTCTCTCTCTCTTTCTCCACTACAGGGATTGAGCTGCTTTGGATAGATTGCAGCATGGATATTTTAGGTGATGAACATAATCAGGTTGTGGCCTGTACACCAGTCAGAGTTCACTACTTACTAACTGCATGCAGCCAGCTATGTAGTGCTTCCAATAACCACTGTTATGGCAACCCACTACTATAAATTACTACATCATGTGGGCGCTGTCCCTTTACCTTTCCTGTATGGAAGACATCTTTCCTGTGTGTGGGCAGCAGTGTTACAGTCCGCAGGTAGCAGTACCTCTTACAACAGGACTTGTAGACACAGGCCAACTACATATTTGAATAAGGTTCCAGACCTATGGACAGTGTGAGTAGTGTTGTTATATGCATTGTATACCGCTAGTTTTACAGGGTTTGTGTGTACATGCTAGTTTAACATCGAATGCAGTCTGTCTGCAAAGCTCACAACTGTGGGCCTATCCATATGATGGCCAGAGGATTGGCTGTTATGTTTTGTGTGTTCACCATACAAGTCTTGTCTCTGATATATCAGTGCCATTCTGTCTGTTGAGTGCTATCAGTACATGGCTACCATCATTTGTGTTTCTAATTTTATATTCCTGAATAAGAGTATGTTGCAACCAATCCTGTAACAACAGCAAAGAATAAGTTTCTTCACTGCTGCGGTGAACTGCCTAAAAAACAGGACCAACAAAAATAACGGCAGTAGATTCACCTAGGCTAACGTCCTTTGGAGGTGCTGATGTATCTCAAGAAAAGTCCATAAACAAGAAGCTTTCTTAGAATGGATTTAATGAAAACAAGTTAAAAACAGTGCAAAAAACGTCCTTTTCTTAACAAACGATAAGCGCTTTCGAATAAATCTTCCTCAGATCGTAATAGAGTATGGGACAGTTCTTGACTTAAGTAAGAATTCACCAGCCAATCCAAGAGCAATAAGAATCATTTAAACTAATTGCTTTTAAAATCGCTCCATTTATTTTACATATGTAAAACCAATAGCTTGCGCTTGTTAGCAATACACCTACTAACTGTCTTAGGATCCAATTCCTATGTTGAATGCAAATTAGCTGAAATGAGTAGCCAACTGAAATTTTCAGAACGTGGCAATAGCTGAGCTCAATATGAATTAATAATAAGTGAATCAACTATACAATGTCATATAAAAATGACAAATAGAAATAAGTAATAGTTGTATTCTCATGCTGTTGGCATAGTTAAATTGTCTTAACAAAGTGAAAAATCATAAAAAAGCACAAATGACTTAGTCAAACCCCAGGTCATATCCCTCTTTACATCGATTGAATAAGAAAAATAGCCAATCCAGGCTCTCAAAATGGAGAAGCCACCAATCATAATTACTGCCCCTTTTCCTGAAATGTCGGCATTAATCTACCATTGCGATATCAATTGATCATGTACAAAAATAACTGGTGATTATGTTTTCATGCTATTCGCATAATCAAAATATCTTGAAGAGATGGAAATGATAAGAAAAGCAAATAGCTCAAAATGAACCCGTAGTCATATCTCTCTTTCAATAAGTGAAGAGAGAAAAGAATAACCAATCCGGGCTCTCAAAATGCAAAACCCCCCAATCATGTTTGATGTAGTCTAATCAATAGTTATTCTTTAAAGTCTAACAATATCAATACTGATGTATGTTTCTTGTCCTTTTTAAGGCGTCAGCATTAATTCATCAGGAATTATTTTCTTACTAATTTATACATGACCGTATTCTATAGTTCTTGTGATCTAAAAATAATCATAACTTAATAATTTCATCTGGTGTATTTAGTATTTCACCAATAACAGGCATCATTAAGAAACTCTGAGTACTTTATATATAATTGAAAATGTGATGAGTCCATGGGTATTAAGAAGCATGGACAAAAATCGAATGACCGATCATATCTCATCGCACATGAGTCAGATATAAGTGGCCAATCAAAACTCTCAGAGTGTGGAAATAACCAATCACTGTTGGAATTTGTCGTTCAATGGCCCTTTGAGAATGTATCGTTCTATGGCCATTTAAGAGCACTTAGTAGAGTATAACAGATAATCAATACTTCATCATTAATGAACTTTCGTTAGAAAGCTATAAAAGCTTTCAATATGGCCTTACATAATTATATAGGTCCATGTGTTTGGGAAAATATAAGCATAAGATCGTAGAACCGATCATGTCTTATTACACATGAGCAAAATTAAAGAATTGATCAATACAAGTGGCCAATCAAAGCTCTCAAGATATGGAAAAGTTTGATCACCGTAGATAAGAACAGTTCTGTGATCATTTAAAGGCATTTGATAAAGTAGAAACATAAGAAATAGGCTTGATAGTCTCTTTCCTAGCACCATAAATGACTTCCCATAATTCAGTAAAGAATCCTGTGACAAAATTGAACATAATCAGTCATTTAGTGTGCTTTTGGTAATTATTTCAGTAGCCAGTTGGCATCATCTGCATGAAAGAACGTTATGTTCTTATTCAAGATGTCATCACTTTGCTGTAAAGGATCCTACGATAGATACCGAGCTTGATCAATCAATAATAGGTCTCCTTTATGAAAATA
>NC_056735.1:1495766608-1495826608 GCF_019279795.1 Protopterus annectens | reverse complement strand
TGCAGGCCCTGGAGTGTGTGTCTTTCACATACATCTACTGGGACATTCTCTGTGTGCAGGTTTCTTGTCAACTGGGGAAACTCTCTGTGACAGCGTGATACTTGAGAGGCTTGTCTGGGCAAGACTGCAGAGTGTGGATGTCTAGCTTGCATCTATTTATAGGACTGGGGCTGATCAACACAGCAATTGTACACTTTTCTTAGTTATACACATCATACTAGTATTTCTATTCAGATTGCTTTACCTGTGTGCCCTGTATGGAAAATGCATGTGTTGCAGTACATTATTTTTTCTATTCAGGTTGTAGTTTAAAACTTTAGAACTAGACTGAGATGTTAGTTGCAGTCCCTGGATTTGAACTGTGCTGTGTGCAAACTTGAACTACAGGCCTAGGCCTTATCAGACTGAGCTAGTAGATGAGCTAGTAGGGAAGGGTTGGGTTTTGCTTGTGACATTTCTATCTAGTGCATATTTTTGTGCGCAGTACTTATATTATCACATGTTGCATTATTTGTTTCCCATTTTCAGTGCATTTTATGCATACACAACAGGTATTGGTGTCAGTGTTTGTGAAACATGTGCGCATTAGCTAGATTGCACATTTGACTCTTTTACAACTACATACTGCAATTTAGATTCCTGAGTACACAGTGTAGGTTTTAGGTCTGCACCTGTTAGCCTTATACATTTCTCAGTATATTCACAGCTACATACGGCTGAAATGGAAAGGTTAACACAGGACAATGCTGGTAGACAAACAAGTAAAACACCTTCTGATGGGAATATGTACTGTTGCTTTTTTCCAGTTATTTGACATGCCCATTCTAAAGAATGCAGACAAGCAGTGCTAAATCAGTTCACCTCAGTCAATGCATTCTGCAGGACATACACATTTCTATTTATCAGGTACAAGTGAGATGACACACACCAGTGTTTGGGATCACCTTTATTAGTTTTGATATCCATATCTGCGTATGACTCAGGACTCCACAATTACTATTCCTGCATGATCTGCACAGGGAATTGCTTTGCATTTCTAAATGTTACAATAGCCCTGACATGGCACTTTCTTGGCGGGTTCACTCAGACACACTCATACATATTCTAATATTCCTCTCCTCATATTGTACCTTGGTTGCTACTGATATCTGTCTTACACAGCAGCTGGAAATGCTTCATTGTAACATTTGTAGCCTGACACAGGCATTTATTCCTGACTTTTACAGCACAATTATATATACAAACAGTATTACCATTACTATAATTTTGATTTCTTACTACTAATAGTAGGGGGTGTTCTGTACTCACCATACTGCCAACACAGCCGGGCCAGCCACTGTGCATGAGCCTGCACATTCTGGGACCTCTCTGCAGCAGCTGTATGGGGAAACTTCACACATTAATCACACCTGCACAGTCACAAGTTGAACTTTTTCCATACTTAGAGATACATAAGACTGCATACTTACAGGCAGGTGGGACATCCTGCGCTCAGGCTTCTTGGATCCACTGGTCCAAGAGTGCATCCCACCTCTGCTTCAGATCATTATGGTGACGACATACCTGCTCACCAATCTGGGATATGCCAGTGGCACTGGTGAGATCACATGCAAGCTAGTCCCTGGCCTCTGCTTTGTACTACAAGCCCTGGTACTGGCCCTGCACCAGCCTGCTGTCATGATTTTTAACTGGGAGCCCAACCATGACCCTGGACTCCTGAATGCCCCAACATTGCTCTCGGAAGCACACACCTTTTCCGACGTCAGCCATTTTGGTCATGCTGTATGCAATCCCAAATGGTTATGGCTGTATTTTTGCCTGTGTGGATTAAATAGGGCAGTTTTCCCACACATTTTTGTTATTGGCTGATTTAAATATGCTACACTATGCTTAGCTCCACACAAATCCGCATAGAAATGCTAACACCAGATATGCAGAGCTGAATGCAGGTAAGCAATGCGTACACTAGCAAAGTGTTGCTTAAATCTATTTTTTTTCATTAAAGTTATAAATTGTTTTTTTACATTTATGTTTTACATATTCTCACCCCTACTGTGCTGTACGTGACCCATATGATTGACATCTATCATTCACATTCCTTCAAAGTTTATAAAACAATTTGCCAAAGGGGGGATTCAAACCAAGCATGTTCTACATGCTATACCATGGTAATACCACTACACTCCAGCAGCTTGATGATGTTTTTTATCACAGTAGCACTTGTCTATCATTTTCAGGATTTCAGCCAGGCTAAGCGTAGTAGCGCGCCTCGCAAACAAGCTGAGTGGTGCTTAAACTTTGGATTTATTTCATGAAAAAAATATTATTACATTTTTTATTTTTTATTCCTTTCCTCTTGCCCTAATGCTTCCATGGATGTAGGGCAAGAGTGCATACATATGAGGTGTGCACTTGAAGGCTGCTGCCTTCTATAGGTGTTTGTGTTATTTTTTTTTCAGTGTCTGGAGACACTGAAATGTTAGCTGTTTACATTTCAGTGTCTGCGGACACTCATTTACTATATAATATTAGAGCCAGGCTCTAATATTATATAGTTTGACACTCATCCATGTCAGGAATTGCCATATGGCACTGTCAGAGTGAAGGGGATGTGTTTCAGGTGCTGGGACTGCTGACACACGCCCACTGAGCTCGCTCCTGGTTCATGTCCTTTTAGTTTAGATAGTAGCACGCCTTCATGCATATGCAAGGCACGCTGCTATCCTAAACAGACACAAACTACTCCGTGCAAGAATAGCCTTATTCTTGCATGGAGCTTTGTGGATCCAGGGGCATAACTATGCCAAAAAATAATAGTCTACAAATTTTCAACATATCATCTATGAATGACCACCACCCACCCTTGAAAACCAGAACTAAATTAGGATCCAAAATACAGTTTGCATGAAATGTCTGTAAAAATCATTTACAAAGAAATATGTACAAGGCCACGCAACAGTTTCACACAAGTGGCATCAGAATGACTTCCATGAAAATGTCTTATTAGAATTCATTATAGTTAAAAAGGGCAATATCTGTTTTCATAATACTGTTTCAATAAATGCCCAAAATTCTTTCAAGGTGTGTGTGTCTGTGTGTGTGTGTGTGTGTGTGTGTGTGTGTGTGTCGATAGATATATATATATAAAATCCATGGTGCAGTAGCATTGTTGCCTTACACCAAAAGGCTCTCTGGTTTGATTCACAGCTGGGGTGCCTTCTGTGTGTAGTCTGCATGTTCTCCCTGTGTTTGTGTGAGTTTCCTCCCATGTTACAAAGACATGCATCTGGACTATTTCTCCCTGGGCATCTGCTGAAAATTGTCTTTATTCCAAGTTGGACTTTCCCAGTAAACAAATAATAAATGCAATTCAAACTATCTAAAACAAAACTGATAGAAAAATGAGCCATGCAATTTCCTTTTGCGATTGGGACACCAAAAGTAAGGTGCACAGATAATGTTAAGAGCAAGGGCAGGATTAGGATTAGAGTTAACACTTTCACAAATATGCTTAGCCACTAATGCTGAAACCTTCAAAATATCTAAACATTTTGGCATTACTTTCTTAGGCCCACACATACCTTTACAAGTAACTGTTTTAAAATTTCGATGAATGCCACAACTGACCATATTTCACAACAGTCATTCTCACCAACGATGAACAGCCAGTTTGATGGAGTAAATGACATCTCTCTCTCTCTCTCTCTCTCTCTCTCTATATATATATATATATATATATATATATATATATATATATATATATATATACACATACATAGTTCCCCTTCAAAACATCTAAAACCCATAACATCTAAAATCAAAACATTGAGACCATACCATCTAAAACCCATAAATCCAAAACCTATAACATCGAATTTCATAACATCTAAAATTTATAATATGTAATAGTGTATCATCAAACGTGTAAATGTTATAGTTTAATCTGTTAATCTTGTGGTATTACTATGAGATGTAGTTTTTATTTCTAGTTATTTTTTATGTAGTGTAGGAATTTATACTATTTATATAGTGTTTATTTTGCCACTTTCTGAGTGTGATCCTGGAGTTAGTATATATAGTTAGGGGTGGCGTGGGGTGTTGGGGGATAGCCCCCCCCAACCTAGTTTGGTTTTACCGAACAATATAAAACCAAACAATATAAAACCAAACTAGGTGGGGGACTCCACCCCCCACACTCCCTAACTATATATACTAACTCCAGGATCGCACTACAGTGGGGAAAAGAACATATACCTTTTAATTGCCTTACAGTACTCTACACACTGCTAGTACTAATTGTCAGTAAGGTAAGTTTTAGGTGAAGAGAAGTTTCGGTGAAGTGAAGTTTCGATGAAGTGAATTTTCGGTGATTTGGTCTCTCTGAAGTCACTGTCACTGAAATGAATTTTAGGTGAAGTTAAGTAGACCCTTTGTAACATATGTCCTGGCTTCTAGAATGAGGTATGGGGTGATTTTTTGCTGCACTGCATTGAAAATGTCTGAAACTGCAGTTCAGGTGAGTAGAATATTCAGATGTAAGCAAACATTGGTGTGTAACCTCTTTCTGCAAAAATGGCTGCATGTGTACCATAATGTATCATGCAAAATGGAGGAGACATTGTCAGAGGAAATCAAATGCAAATGTCAGTAAGCACCTCCAGAGGCATAAAGCCATGAATGCAACCCAAGTCAATCAAGTTCAATTAGCACTTCAGGCACCTACTGGAGCAGGTGTGGGGGAAGAGACATGAAGTAAAACCTACTCACATTTTTTTAAGGGTTAAGTTTGTCATGTCTCTGGAGCACAGACTTTGTGGGCGAATCCACGGATTTAGACTTGAGACCACGCAGAGGTATTAATTTATGGGCTGGGGTGAAACCTATTAAATATATCACCATTTTGCATTTTCCTGATTTTCAGTCACTTTAGTTGAAGAAAGTATGATGATGAGGTCATATATAGAGCAGGCATAGGCAATGAAGGCTAAAATGCAAAAAAAAAAAAAAAGCGGCTTGAACTTAAAATTTAAAAAAAGAAACAACTTAGCATGATAAAAGTGATATAACAGACACCAGCAAATATTGTAAATAACACCACCTCAAAAATGTCTTTCAATTGGCTACTAATGTAGCAAAAAGTAGTTTCATAAAGATCTCATACTCAATTCACCTAGGCCTTTACACACTATTTGGGAATTTGTAAAATGCCTTCCTACAAAAATCTTCCCTAGCAACTACTCTCAACATTAGCCAAATAAAGATGCACTAAAATACATTACATCCACTTAAGAGCCTTACCTTCAGTCCCCAGCACTGTAATCATCTCAATTCCAAAAATGATATTCCTCTCACCTATAATATTCTTTTTCAGAAAATTCTGCAATATCTTCTCCTTCAATTCAAAAGTAACTTCCTGTAAAGATATATTGACTATTCCAGAATACATTTGATTCTATTCCACATTCTGAAGTTATATTACCCTGTAATATCTAAGTCCCTAGCATTTTATATTTAATTCCACTCTAACAGCTGAACTCATCCCTTTATGCTGTTAAATGTGCACTTAACTCCCCTTCCCAAAATTGCATTTGCATTCTATATTTCGGAATATAAACCCATAGACCATATTTCCCAGCAGCAATACTTGTAGAGAAATTAGCTCACAAGAAAGTTTTAGAACATGTAAACCCCTACAACATGTTAGTCCAAACCCTTTGGGGTTTCTGATTAAGAATGCAACAATGACAGCTATATAGGCATTCTCCAATCAAATCTCTCCTATTAGGGGAACATGATTTATTTTTGGTAGCTCTCTTTATTAATCTATTGTTAGCATTCATAACTGATATATAAACTCAAATCCTTTTCATAACAGCATCCTATGGATTTTCTAAGGGCATTATTTCATGCTTCAGAAACTGTCTCCATTACTGCTAGAATGACCTTGCTACTAAACGTATTAGCATTTAAGGCACTAAACACAAATAGCTGCCCAGATCTAGCCAAGAAACTAGGATAACTCCTTCTTCTTATTCTATGTAGTATCAAGGAGTACGGTTACCGAAAACTTCCTTTATCATGTTACAAGATAAAAGATATTTCTGCAAAATTACACCAGTTTGTTGAGATGCACCAGAGAAAAGTACAGGTATAATAGGCTCATAGAATACTCAGCATTCAGAAAACTACTCAGTTTTAAGAAATCTATAAAGAAACTTGCTTCCAAGATCCGGAATATGCAAAACACCCCAGATGAATTGCCAGTCAACTGTTCACCTCAGTAGTGTTTGCAAAGTTCTTGAATACATTTATTATATAAGTCTTAAAACTAAATAAATGTAATGTATGCGCATTAATCATTTGGACATCTTTTAAAAATGATATTGCGTAAGTCTTTCTAATTAAGACAATAATAAATGATTTGTCTCTATTTTCTGCACCAAAGTACTACCCATAGAGGCAATGCATGTCTTTTATTTGGAGTCTGCAGTTTACCCTCTTAACCATTGACTAATAATGTATAAGCTAAACTTAGTCTTGCACCATGTCAGCTGGTGGGAGGGACAGCCACCATGTGCCCCTGACAGCTCCTGCTAATTATATATGACAGCTCTGAGATCTCTCTGCAGCAGGGAAAGGGCAAACTCCCTGATCCCCACTGTTTATAATCTTGCTCAGAAAACAAGCAGATCAGCTGTGCCAGCATTTTTTCTCTGTGATGATCATGCAGTTTTGTCACCTGAGTGATACCCTGTCAGCTAGACCACAAAACCAGGACTATACAACCCCCCACCATTTATAAAGTTACTAAAAACTTACCATCATATCAAATAATCTTACATTCTGTATATTCAGCCCAACAGCACTTTTTTCCCAATCATTTCAAAAAGCTATCAGATGTAACATTAATGAAACATATTCAACAATAAAACAATAAAGAAATTAAGAAGAAGAAGCAAAAAAGTATACAAATCATACATGTTCTTAGACCTGTTAGGAACATCGGTTTCCCTTATAGAAGATGTGTCCATAATAAAAAAATAATTTTAATCCTTTAGCAAAAGGAGAGAAATCAGTTCCCAGTGCAGACTGTAAAGTCTTGGCAAAAAAAGAGAAACAGATTCTTTTCCTCTGTCCAAGAAGGAAAAGTCAAAGAAAACAAGGATCTGGGCCATCCATCCAACATGTGATCCTCTCTAACATCCTCTTATTTGAGAACATGCCAGCCAAAAATGCCTCTGTTCAGTCTGGTATAGTCCTTCTGATCATCTCACTAAATGGCTGCTATCTTGCCACTGGATTCATTTCTGTCCATCTCAAATACTTATGTGATCCTTTTCTTAACATCAGCCTTATATCTTGGGTTGGAATTCTTCTTTTCTGTTGTGTTTTGTGCAATAGCCACTTTCACTGTCATCTAGTCTCTCTCCAAGTTATCCAAGTAAGCTTAACTCATCTCTCTGTCTCTCCTCATTTCCTTTTAGGAGAAAACACCCAGATGTTGTTGTTTGTCATTGTGTGAAACCCCATCATGATTTACATTTGAGCTTACAAGAGAAATCAGGCCCGTGTGCTGTCAAAATGTGCACCTTCAATATACTCTTAGCTTATACTGACTCTGTATTTATAGACTTACCCAATTAATAACTATATATATATATATATATATATATATATATATGTGTGTGTGTGTGTGTGTGTGTGTGTGTGTGTGTGTGTGTGTGTGTGTGTGTGTGTGTGTGTGTTTGTGTGCAAATATATATGTGTGTGTGTCTGTGTGTATATATATATATATATATATATATATATATATATATATATATATAATTTTTTTTCCCTCTGTCAGGCTCTACAAGTGCTATCTCTGTACTGTAAATCTTTATCATTCACTATACCAGTTTTCCCATCTGTTTGTTTAAACATGAAAAGACTTCCTTATACCCTGAAAAAGGTGATTCGAATGCCCTTTCATGTAATCAATAGAGTGAGTAGATACTGCAGCTCCCTGTAGTTTCTCTTCAATCTTTTCTTCCATAGTGAGGGTATTAATGCACTCCTTTATGCAATGTAGTTCTGGGGAGCAGTTTTTTATAATCAGACTTTATACCCCATAAGTATAATGGACTTTAGCTGTTTGTAATAAACATGCTTTACATATTAGATACACCATATAAATATAACATAAACGTTTAAACTGGAAATTTTCTTCCAAAGAACCTGAGTACAAAAGAATCTGTGTTGTTTCCAGGCCACGCACTGGGCAGCATCTGTCTTTTGTTGTTACATATCGTGTGTCTTGTTCTTCCTGTTGACAGCTTCCTAGATCAATGTGTTCTGTGCAACTGTTGCTGTATATCTACAAAGCAGACAGCATCCTAAGCCTTTTTTTTCAGAAACTGTCCAACTTCCTTTATCTTCCATGTCATCTGCCAGTCTAACAACATGGAGAATGCCCAATTATGTTTGACGTTCTCCATCTTTTCTCTGCTTGGTAACTCCTGTTACTTTACATATGTCACACAGCACTTTGCTTTGATGGAAGACACTGACAAGACCTCCTAAGACTTCCCACAGACTAGCTACCTATACTAACAACTGTCTGTTATAGACAATATTAAATATATTTTGTATTCATTTTACAGTCACAAGCATGGCTCCTACTATACCCTATAATGTATTCACCATCTTTCCTTTGAACTGAAAAGGCAAAATAATGTTTGATGGTCTATATCTTAATGGGTGTCTTGGATCAGTGTCCCATCCTCTCTAAGGTTAACAGCATCCAATCTTTTCTGTATTTTTATTTTGATGTTGATTTCTGTTTACTCTATATTTCTATGGTATGCATTAATTGCTGAAGCTGTATATTAATTTAGGAATCATACAGTTTACATATCTTTTTTTTTAAGAATGGGTTTCTCATGGGTGACTTTCTACTGTGGTTTTCAAGTAAGTTTCAGTTGATATTTATCTACTTATTTAATTTCATTTTTATTTTGAATGTATTTTATTTATTTGTTTGTAATGTTGTGGTATTGTTTTAATATTGTAGCATAGAATATGTCTACCTATGTTAAGTTTTCTTACGACGTTATTTTAGTAAGTCTGTTTCTAGTGGCAGACCAATTTTGTCTAAAACGTACGCTAAATAAATAAATACATTAGTGACACTGGTTGAATTGGGTCAAACCCTCACATCTACATACAGGGACTTCACTCCCTGTATCCCCTTACTTCTCATAACAAATTACAAGGTAGCACAACCTCAGAAGGCAAGTTAGCCAGCTTCAATCAAATGGTCAGTTGTGAGAAAATTACTCAATTAACCCTCTAGGTTTCTTGTTTACTTACTAGTTTAACCCTAGGTATTGTCGATTTATACACTATGGTCCTTTTTGTCCTTGGTGTCATTTTTTTCCTATTTGCATGCTGTTCTTGTGATTTTTATTTTATTTTTTTTTTTATTTATGCTTTATCAAGTCTAAATTTCATTAACTGCATCTCTAGGGCTGATTTATGTGGATACAGCTGTTTTTTTCTGGTGCCTGACTTTGTACTTTTGTTTTCTACAGTATAAAAATGTTTTTTTTTTAAAATATTTTTGTGAGTGAAACGGGCTCATATAAAATGATCGATGACATACACAGTGTGCAGATAATTGTCTGATGGTGCTGCTGTTGATGCACATTTGGTGGGGAAAAAATATGTAAACTTTGTTTCGTGTAAATGCTTCTGCCATTATCTTAACTACGGGTGTAAATTAACGGATGTGATAACATGCCTGCATACAAATTTTGTTCTAATCATACCCAATGATTAAAATTAAGAATTCCTGTGAAGAGAAACCAGAATGGTAAATATAAGTGGATATGCATAGCTGGATTCAGAATAACTAGAATTAAGTGAAACTGTGATGAGAAGTGAGACGTTAAATGTGACGGTTAGGTCTGTAGCCTGTATGTAGAAGAGTTCGGCTGTATATCACACGATGAAACAATTACTGACTGTTCTTTGGTTGTAAGCTCTCGCCCAGGTAAACAATGGCCAAAACAAAGCATACAGTTTGCCCATTTGGGGACAATCATCATACACTCCCATGTTAGAGACTACTTTTCTTACATATTTACTAATAAAGAGATCACTAAATCTCTGAGTCTAGACATTACCTGACACACCATTGTAAATGCCAGCTTTATACAGTAAAATCTGAGTTTTGCAAAGAACACATAAAACAGTAATTGACAAATGTTTCTTTGTCAGTGTAAATAACTATCAAATTGGTAAGACCCAAAGTATCAAACTGAGGTAGTAATTCTATAGGGAGACAACTGGGAGTAGAAGTTGTTTGAATGATAGAGTGAATTTGGAAGGAACTATACTTAAGTAACAGGTGTTTAGGCAGGAATATGGAGGTTAAGTTAAATACATTGAGGACTAGTGCCAGTGTCAATCTTCAATAGTTTTGCTAGCATCAAAGGACATTCCTTGTACACACGTATGTTCTATTATTCTCTTCTGTCCTGCATTGCTTTGGGCTACTGTCAGGTGTTACATGACTACCATACAAGGCTTTTCTATTTACTTGGCTAACAATGTATTAGAATTCAAGGGTAATCTCAAGGCCAGTACACAGGCAGGCATTGCAAAGGGTCTCCCTATAGATAAACCATAAGTGATACAGAAAGGACAGCAGAAGATGTAATCATATTTGCATTCCTTTTTATTTATCTGATACCTGAATAAACTCCACCTGGCCTAACATTTTTTAAGGAATAATCAAATAGCACTATTTATGTTAACAGGCTTTTAAGAAATAAATGGGTAGTAGCGTGTTGTATGACATACTTGATATATTACCAGAACTATTTTCAAGTCAACATTCCTTACCTATTTTTTTTGTTTGTTTATGATGTCTGCATAATGAGACTTTTCTAAACTTCATTTGCAATATAATAAGAAATGCATTTTTGAGTTACATGTAAAATATCTATCAAAATGTTGTAAAATGACAGTGACGCGGGTACCTCACATTTTTCCCTTTACAGAAATGTTCTAAATCTGCAGTTTAAGTATTTCCTTGAGCCTGGAAGATCGTTATTTAATAAAATTAATAAAAAGAGAAGTATTTTTTTTGTTTTTTCATTACAAACAAATGAAAGTAAATAACACTTATGATATGTTCATATGTATAATATTGATATTAACATAAAAATGGCAAGGGGAACTATCTTATAATACAGAAGAATGCCTCAGAAAATGTAGCAGAATGGTAGAACACTGTGCCAGTTGCAATGATAGTGCTTAAGAGTTTTAAGAAGGCTACCAATAGAGACAGGCAGGTTTGTAAAATGGAATAGGTCATTCATGATATATGTTTATGGGAGAGAGAAGAGTAGCTGTGGATTAAATAGCTTCTCGCTACACATTACAAGCAGGCCTGATAGGATTACTGGCCTTTATCTGCTGGCGTCTTTCATATTCATGTGTTTGAAGCTTGTACATTATTCAAGGGAAAAATGCTTTCCATTTATCATAGCAATGCCAAACAGCTCTGGGGTTTGGAATTTCAGTGTAAATGAGAGCTAGGAGGATAATTACCTTCCTGAACAAATCCATCTGCCTTAAACTTTGTGCTAAGCTCATGCTCCGGGTGCAGACAAATTTCTGAATTTTCATTATGAGGCCTTGAGTATCATGTGCATTCACTTCAGAATGAGACAAAGTGCTGGTTGGTGGCTAACTGGAGTCATAACAAGGAAGAATTAGAGGTGCACTATAACTCAGTGACACTCCATTAAAAAAAAAACATTTCCTACTGTTATTATTTTTGCTTTAGGTATATCAGCAATGTTTGCAGCCTGTACATGTTCCTAATAACTTTTGTAAGAACTTTTTAAGGTCACCTTACCATTCTTTAACATGCTGCAGGTTTTTTTTTTTTACTTTACTGACAGATTTGAGAGACTTATGATTAAATATATATTTGCATTCCTGTAAGATCTATTGTGTTATATCACAAGCTGTTCAGTAAAATGTTGCTTTTTCACATCTTTGACTAAATATAACTCTTAAGGACACCAATTGTTTTTTTTTTCTGATTAACTGATAAAAATTGAAAATCGCCTTCATTTTTATATTAAAGCATTTGTATTTCACTACTTCTCACTATCCAGTCTGGCAGAGTGTGACCTGTGAGTTCATTCTGTTTGTTCCTCATTGATCTAGCTCACTCATTTGAAAAGATGCTTATTATTTTATTTTCAACACTGCTTGGTAATTTATCTTCTTCCTAAGCAGTGATATTAATTTCAGCTTGGTTCTTGACAGTGTTTACCTGTCGGATTCAAACATTACCTTCTTTAGGGACTCTAGCTTGTTTCTTACAATGCATGTAATAGAGCGTGGTAAATTAGTGGTAAGCCTTCAGCTTTACATTCGTATGGCCCTGTCTTTAATCTTGACTTCTTTTCATCATGTGTAGAACACTGTATGCTTGCACCAACAACACATCAATAAACCAATGCTTGTACTCGAAGCAATAACCTTGGTGCATGCAAAACACAACAACAGGAAAGCTGAAAACTTTTTTTAAAATTTGATTAGCCCTGACCCCTATTTTAATATATATATATATATATATATATATATATATATATATATATATATATATATATATATATATATATATATATATATATATATATATATATATATATATACACACACACACACACACACACACACACACACACACACACACACACACACACACACACTCACACACACACACACACACACACACACACACACACACACACACACACACACATCTATATCATAGATGCATATGTATCTCTCTCTCTCTCTGTCTATAACTCACACTTATATATATATATATATATATATATATATATATATATATATATACACACACACACACACACACACACACACACACACACACACACACACACACACACACACACACATATACACATGTATATCATAGATGCATATGTATCTCTCTCTCTCTGTCTATAACTCACACTTATATATATATATATATATATATATATATATATATATACAAACACACGCACACACACACACACACACACACACACACACACACACACACACACACACACACACACACATCTATATCATAGATACATATGTATCTCTGTCTGTCTCTGTCTATAACTCACACTTATATATATATATATATATATATATATATATATATATATATATATACACACACACACACACACACACACACACACACACACACACACACATATACACATGTATATCATAGATGCATATGTATCTCTCTCTCTCTCTGTCTATAACTCACACTTATATATATATATATATATATATATATATATACACACACACACACACACACACACACACACACATCTATATCATAGATGCATATGTATCTCTCTCTCTCTGTCTATAACTCACACTTATATATATATATATATATATATATATATATATATATATATATATATATATTTAAAGAAAGCAAGAAAGAGAGTTAAGACACCAGTTGCACTGAGACAAGGAAAAAAAAGTGGCAGTGAATGTATAAACAATGTATAAAACAACAAAATACAGCATCCAACTGAGTAATTCTTTAGTTTAATGAATTGAGAAGTGCAAACTCCACAACATGCATACCAGGTTTACCACTGAGAAAACAGAGATTATCATAAGTTCAAAGAGATACTTGTGGAAGGATCCATAAAACAGAGGCATGCAAAGTCCATGGAAAATAAAGTGAATAGTTTGCTTGGCTTAATAGAAAAACTAAAACAGCTTTTCTGGTCACTTTCCTCAAATGGTATAACAGTCTATCACTGCCTGTCCAAGAGCAGACTGCCTTAAAAAAGTTTTAGGATGTAGGCCTTGACTAGGCTCCAGTCACAGATCTAAACTTCAGATGTTTCTTTAAAGTTGAATTACATAGGATGTGATGTTGTCTTTTCTGTCCATTCCTCAATGTATTGGTACTTGGATCCACATAGGTTCCAGCTTCAGCCACTTTCAGTCTTTGGATCCAGTGCCAACAAAACTCAAAAATATTTCTAGGTAAACAAACACTGCAAGAAGTTAGTGTACCACCTGGTTCCCCTTTATTCTCCCGGTACCTTGGCCTTTCGCCTTCAAGGGATACATTTATTCCACATAACCAGCAACTTAAATACACATACCATAATAGGTTCATTAACAATTACATAATTAATTAAGCAATCAATTGCCATGGTAATCCTCCATAAATCCCACTGCTATCCCTGTTTGAATACTTTATGCAAATGTGGGTGCCCAACCTGTATAAAAACATTAAATAAGATCCAGATCCTTTCTTTTTACATATATACATGTGAAACATGCACCCAAACTTTCCCCTAATAATGTTGCCAAAACCCCATCCATCTTACATTTATTCTTGCCTTTTTCCTTACATTTTTAAAATTTTACAAACACTAAAAATTAGTACTCTAAAATCACACACACCAAATACTCATCAAAAATTCAGAAATTCAAGCAAACCTCCTGGATTAATCCCCCAGGGTAAAGGGCGCCATCATTTAATAATTTAATTTTGAACGAAAATCACCCCTTACCCCAACAACTTGTGCTAATACACTAAAAAACAATGAAGACTCATCACCACCATGTTCAGTTAAAAAATGTTGAGCTACAGGATTCTCCCTTTTTCCATTTCTGATATAAGCTAGATGTTCCAAAACTTGTACTCTCACCATCCTTTTGGTCTGGCCTATATACCAACAAATATTCTCACAACCACATCCCAAAATGTAAACATCCCCACATGATTTACAACTGAACTTCCCATTTGCCATATATTTTCTGCCATTAATAACAGATTCTGACATATTTCATATTTTATAACACAGGCTACAATTCCTGCATGGAAATGTTCCATGTTTCAAAGTAACCTCTCCCATTTTAACTGGATTGTTCAATAATTACTTTAGATTACAGAAGCAACTGAAGGAGAAAATCACACTTTTGGGAAATATTGTACTTAAAAAATTGATCTCAACTAACCATCGGCCATAATTCCTTGATTATACGCATAATATTTTCATAATAACGGAGAACCAAGTGGTGCACTAACTTCCTGCAGTGTTGGTTAATTTTGGATCCAGTGCTCTGAATCCTCTTCCTCTCACCTATAATTCCTCTATGCAGAGACCGAACGACCACACATCTCATTTGCAGCCACAAATGTTGAATAAATCTGTTGGTGCTCGTTTAGTAGATAAGTGAATGTATATATAAATAGCTTAAATATAATTTTTCTTATTATTTTTATCCTTTTTTGCCTCCTCCCCTAAGCTATTTCCTTGCTCTTCACCTTAAGTGCTGGACCTTTCTTTTTCCTTAAAAAATGTTTTCCATAGTTATTGGACTTATTGTAGTTAATTTGGTTACTGTGGTTTACAGCAGTTTTTACTGTAACTGAGAGATGTTTTTATTTTCCCTTTGTCCCTTGTCCCTCTTTTTTCTTTTCAGGATGTCGGACAAACTGCCATAGTTTAAGAAGTGTGGCCTTTGCCCACAACTTACCAAATTCTGATGCACACAATAAAATGCACCTATTTTCTAAGCCTCTCACATTTGGACACCTCTTGTTCCATTTCTGAAGCCTTCAGCCTATGGGTCATTATGGAGTGACAAAATAAATTAATTTTGAAAGGACTTCTCGCAGCTGTCCCTTTAGCTTCACAAAATCTTCCTCTCCTTTAAAGAAACCAGCTGAGAATGCAAAAAGGAGACTACCAAAGAAAAGGTCAAAGAAAAAAAATGATAGAGAGAAAGATATATAAAACATCAGTAATGAGGTCTCTGGACTGTGCAGTCACTTTGGATCCAGTTTCTAAAATTGCAAATCCTTCAGAGCCAATGTTTTAATTAGATTCACTAGTCATTGGGTTCAACATACTAGTGAGGTATTCACTGGAGTCAATTTCCCTTAGGCTCCATTCACCTATGTTACAGGAAAAATAGTGTCATTATTCCAGACCTTCTACTGCTGCTTCATCCTTCCAGTTAGCAAATCTACCAGGAGCCCTAGCAAAGCAGACATAGACAAGATGAAAAGATTTGTTTGGACCCTGATCCAGATGAGGGTCCCCCTGGCTCCAGAGACTGCCAGGCCTGGAAGAATGGTTTCTTCCCCCTTGATTTGTTGCCCCTTCTCAGATCCGCCCTTTCAGATTTGAGCCCTTGGATCTGACTGACACCTTTGGCAGGTCAGCATCGAAGTCTAGGCTTTGTTCTTCCTCGACACCAATGAGTTCTTTGATTTGGTCAGCTCCAATGGTGCCAACATTGACTTTGAAACCATTCCTCCCTCTCAGAGCCTCAGCATTAGAAAGTTCAACCATGATGTCAGCCTTGGATGTGAACTATGTAGTGTCCCAGGCTGAGCCAAATTCTGAGGTATGAACTCCAAAGTTTAGGCTCTGTGGATCCATGTCAAGCTCTGCTTTTAAAAGAAAACTCTCTCATCCCAGAGAGAAGACTACCCCTTCAAGATCAGATCCAACCTTCCACTGAAGGATTTAACAGGGTCTGGAACATGCTCTTCCTGCCCTGCCAGGAGAGTCAATAACCAAAAGTCTTGAGTCAGATCCTCTGGAACTGATTACCTCAGCTGTTGAGTCCTTCCCAAAACATAGGTTCATAGGTTCATAGGTAGGTACTAGGCTATCGGCCCTAGGGCCTATACAAGCCTAGCCAAAAAGGTACCCTGGCTTTCGCCACATAAGGAGAGGGTGCACTTCTAAGCTAGGAGTTTCTGGTTTAAGACTTATTGTGTCTGCTTATTTTAACTGTTTCTTTCTGAAATTGGTATGCCTTGTTCCACTCACCAGGCTAAACATGGAGAAAGTTACTATCAGCTACCTGTCAGGTGCCAGGATCCACCACATAACGCATGCACTCAGGCCACTCCACAAAAAGTACAAATATGACTCTGTCATTGTCCATATTGGTGTGAATGACCTGCGATGTACTTCCCTGGACTACATGAAAAGAGACATGTAGGAGCTCTCCGATCTTGTAGCCCAGGCAGGTATGACCCTAGCCCTGAGTAGCATCCTGTTCCAGAATGATACCACAGTACAAGGGCAAAATGATTGACTTCAACAATTGGCTAAGCTTCTGGAATCATTCTAAGGGGATCCAGCATCTGTCTGCCTGGGATGACTTGATCAACAGACCACGATGCTTTGCCAGAGATGGCCTGCACCTGTCACCCTTGGGATTCCGGATACTGATTAATGCTTTTGCCACCCCTATAGTGCCTTTTTTAGGCAAAGTTCAAATGACAAATTCACCACCTCAACAGGTACAAGCAAGCAGAATCTGAGGGTAATACTACTCAATGCTAGAAGTCTAAACCTTAAAATGCATTCACTCGAGGCACTCCTTAAAATGGAGAACATCGACATCTGTGCAGTGACAGAGACCTGATTCAAGGCTCTAGAGAGCACCCCTGCATTACCAGGCTATAATTCATACCACACCTTTCGGCCACCTAACCTGGACCGAAAAACTAAAGGCAGAGGCGTGCCCATATTCATTAAGAATATACACACCTTCAAGCTAGTTGCTCAGCATAATGCATCCGAGATTATCCAAGTGCAACTAACTCTGGGCAATACTGCAATCCAAATTATAACTTGCTACAGATCCCCCACCATGCCCCAGGATTCCCACTCCTCATTTTTTGATACACTGGAAAATATTAGGGTACAACCCAACACCCTAATAATGGGTGATTTCAAGTACCCCACCATTAACTTGGAAAACTATTCATGCACCAATTCTTTTACTCAAAGTTTACTGGAATTCATAAATTCCAATGCCTTGGATCAACTTATCCACACTCCCACCAGGGGAAGCAATATCCTAGACCTGGTCATTACCAACATGGGTGACCGGTGTTCCATAACAGAGGTCAATTCCTCATTGGTCAGATCTGACCACAAGTTAATCACCCTAGACATCCACATCCCGCCCCTACCCCCATTAGGGAAACCACCGTAAAAAATTTATCCAAAGCCAACTTTACGCTTTCTAAGACAGAAGTGACAAACTTTGTGACACCCATGCAGATGGACAATAGAGGTATGACTGCTGAATCCTACACAAATACACTTTATAAGCACTTACACGAGTGCATGGATCATGCTATCCCTAACAGAGCCAAGATGCTATCCTCCAAAAAAAGGAAGCCAATCTGGTGGTCCCCTGCCGTAAACAAACTCTACAACAGAAGAAAGAAACTGCTGCAAAAAAGAGTAAAATCCCATGATTAGAGGAACTCCCGGATCATCCTCAGTAAGAAACTAAGATCCCTCATAAAATCCTCCAAAGCTAGTTATGAAAACGAAATCGCCACTGATTCTAAAGACAACCACAAAGCATTCTATAGCTATGTCAAGAATCTCAATGGCAACACTCAGATCTGCCCTGAGTTACAACACAATGGCACTAAATATACAGAACAACTGATATTGCCAACATCCTGGCAGATAGGCTCAGTGCTAACGTTAACCCCCCCCCCCCCCCGTCACCCCCTAAAGGGCCCATCTTTATACCGGAAGAATGCAAAGTTCCTGTAATCATGGCTGCACAGGTAAAAACCACACTCTCCAAAGCCAAGAACACAGCATCCATGGGACCTGACAACATCCCAGGTCACATTCTACATGAACTGCAGAATGAACTGGCACCCCACCTAAGCACCATGTACAATCATAGCCTCACCTCAGGCTTTGTGCCCACTGAATGGCGCACAGCAACAGTTATCCCACTCCACAAAGGGAGAGGCACCACGGACCCCAGGAACTACCAACCCATTAGCCTAATGAGCCTGGTCTGCAAGGCCATGGAACGTATCATCATGGATCTTATACGCAAAGACAATGGTAATCTCCAAACTCTGGACCCCACCCAGTTCAGGTTTGTAAAAGGCAGATCATGTCTCCTAAACCTGATAGACTTTTTTGAAGCAGTCGCCAAAGCTGTAGATGAGGATAAGGTGGTTCACACAGCCTATCTAGAGCTTTCCAAGGCTTTTGACACCATCCCCCACTCTGCAATTATAGATAAACTTACTAAACTAGGTATAAATCCCTATGTCACAAGATGGATTGCCAACTGGCTCACTAACAGAACCCACACTGTGAAAGTAGCAGACTCCAAATCCGACTTCAGACCAGAAACAAGTGGAGTACCACAGGGTTCAGTCCTGGCTCCTCTTCTGTTTGGTATCTACTTTTCTGAAGTACATGCTAACACAGAAGGTCTTTGGCTAATGAAGTTTGCAGATGACTGCAAACTAGGATCCATAATCGAAATTCCTAACAATGTGGACATCCTACAAAAGGGTCTCATGGAGACAGATGCCTGGTGTCAAAGCCATGGCCTCAAGCTCAATGCCAAAAAGTGCATTGTCATCCCCTTTGGTAAAAACTCTGTACCCATGAGCTACCTCATAGGTGGTAGCCTACTTAACACCAAAAGTGTGATAAGAGACCTTGGGACACAGGTGGACAGTAGTCTCTCCTTTGATAATCATATCACCACAGTAGTCAGGAAATCCTTCTATGTGGCACACCTCATCACAAAAGGTTTCTCATCTAGGAAAAAAGAGGTAATTGTTCCCCTCTACTCATCACTCATTAGACCCATTATAGAGTACAATATCCCTATTAGTATGTACCTCACAAGACATCTACAACAACTGGAAAGGCCACAGAAATATCTCACAAAGAGGATTACCGGCCTCAAACAGATGCCCTATGCAGACCATCTCAAACAAATCCCGCTTTACTCCATCACATATCGCCTACTCAGAGGTGATCTCTGCCTAACATACAAAGCTATGTCAAACCAAGAGCTGTTGGACATGCTCCACTTAAAGAAATCCAATTCCCTCTGAGCTACATGCTCTAGGGACCTAAACCTTGTCACTACAATAAACAGAACATGCTGGAGGGATAGATTCCTGCCCCAGAGACTTCCCATACTCTGGAAAAAACTGCCTATCTATATCAAACAAAGCTCCTCATTAGCACTCATCAAGAAAAATCTTGATGACTGGATGGGAAATAGGAAATTCACCCTGGGGATCATCTCTATGTCTCTGCTCGACAGGAGCACAGGAAAATACTTTTCTTGGGTGGCGAAAGCCAGGGTACCTTTTTGGCTATGTTTATATAGGCCCTAGGGCCAATAGCCTAGTACCTACCTATGAACCTATGAACCTGTCAAGCAGAACCACAGAGGTGATCCCAGAGGTGAATTTCCTATTTCCCATCCAAACATCAAGATTTTTCTTGAAGAGTGCACTGAAGATGTTTGTAGGAAGCATATATGCAAAAGGAGGCACCTGGATTCCCTTCAAGAGCCTGTCACCACTAATACTGACTTTGATGAAGATGAAAGTTCCCCCAGATTCCCCCATGAGGATGTTTCATTTGGAGAAATCCTTGATCCACTTAAATAGAAAGAGGGGACACTTCTCCCATCTGCTTCCTCCTGAATAATCAGTTTTTTTGAGAGGCTTTCTGGATCTAGCTTGTCTAAATCTTATAATCTTATAGTTCTACCCATGGATGAAATGGTAGACCTTATCTCTAACAGGTGTGGAAGGCACTGGATATAGCTGAAGCCATCCATATGAAACTAGATAAATTCCTTATGGCTCCAAAGGATCATCCCCATTGGAGCAAGGGCCATCCATTAATTCCATGGCAGTGACAGCAGCCACAAAAAGGAACTAACAGAAGAAAGTTCTTCTGTCTATCTACTGTTGGACAGATTTCGGAAGGAAGTCTACACCTCATTGACTTCCTCGGTGAGGGCAATTAATTATTTGGCACATTACATGTTTTTGGATAGGTTTGACCAAAGAGATATCCAAATCTCACCCAGGGAACTTGCCTGTGGATCAAGTAATGTCCATTGATGTGCAGCTAGCTATTCTTCTGTCCTTGTCTAATGTCTCCATGCACCTTTTCTTCCGTGCCTCAGATTGTCCATCTACAGCAGCCAGCACAGGCATATCCATCAGGAGACATGTTTGGTTGAGACTCTGTGACTTTTTGGAACATTTTAAGATGTCCTTTGTGAATGCCCCTTATGACAGATCAACATTCTTTGGTCTTAAAGTGAAAGACACAATATTGAGAAGTAAAAAAGAAGGTAAATCCCTTTCTGCCATAGGGATCAAATTTACCACTCCTCAATGGACCATTTCTAGGAATCAAAAAGGAGACAAGAAAATCTGGTTCCACAAATCACATTTTTTCACTTGACACTTCTGGAGATAGCGACCTCCCAGTAGCAGAGGGGACAACTCTTATAATGGGCATCTCTCTGGGACAGAGGTGGTCCACAGAATCAAGGTTTCAGAGATCTTTTCTCTGAGAAGCTTTTTCAGTGTTCCTGAACAGTTGCCTTACTGCTGCAATTTAGAGGCAGTGGGGGTGCACTTGTCTCTGCAGCCAACAACTTGGACCTTGATCACTCAAAATAAATGGGTGCAGAGGATCATAACCAGAGGCTATTTCATTCTCTTTCACACTGTCTCTTTAGCCACAATAAAACTTTCTGATGTACCACCCTCTCAAAGGGAAGTGGCTGTTTCAGAAATAAAGAAGCTTCTAAACAATCAAGTCATTCAAGATGTCCCACCAGACCAAAGAGGATCCAGACTTAACTCAAGGTTCTGTTTATTGCCAAAGCAAAATTGGGACGTAAGTTACTTAAACAAATGTGTAATTAAAATTAAATTTTGGATTACCACAGTGCAGTCTATTCTTCCTCATCTGATGGAGAATGACTGGATATGCTTGATAGATCTTCAGAATGCTATTGCCATATAAAGATGGACAAACACTCCATGAAGTATGTATCTTTGCTTTCAGCTGGAAGATAGTCATTTTCAGTTCAGATCTCTGCCCTTCAGTTTCACCATAGCCCACTGGGTGCTCACCAAATGTATGGCAGTAGTAACAGTTTGTTTCCTACTGCAGGGGTTCTAGGTGTTCCCTTACTTGGATGATAGGCTTATCACTTCCTCAAATAGAGATCTACTCATCCTAAATAGGGATTCCTTGCTCCATCTGCTTTCAGACCTAAGCATTGCAGTGAATTTAACAAAGTCCAAACTTTGACGCGTCTATATTACAAGATCAAAGCTTTAGTTAATCAAATAACTAAAGCTCGATCTTGTAATATCAAAACTGGAAAATGTCGAATGGCTGTTTCAACCCAGGGAACCACTTCCCTTGGCCGCTTCAAAAAAAAAAAAAAAAACTTTAGACCCGCAATCAAATGAGATGGCTTTGCCCCCCCCCCCCCCCCCCCAACTAAATATACCAACTCTGAGATCACGCCAAATTGGAGAAAGGGTATAATCCACAAAACAGCAAAAGGAAGCACTTCCCTGGGTTGAATCAGCCAGTCAACATTTTATGGTATTGATATTACAAGATCGAGCTTTAGTTATTCGATTAACTAAAGCTTTGATCTTGTAATATAGACCCACTTCACCCAGCTCAGTCTTTAGAGTTCATATGAGCTAAATTGCACACAAAGCTCCAAATTGCAAAACTTCCCCAAACAAGGATTACATTAATTCATCAACAAGCTTTGGCTGCTTATCCTATCAGAAGCCACCAGGAAAAGCAATTCTTCATCTTCTATGTTCCATTTCCCATGTCCAGGTACTACATGCAAGTTCTGCAGTGGATAAGATACCAACCCATGTCATTTCATGTATCTTTAATGAAGATATGCAAAACATATATCCAGTGGTGGTTGGCGTCACCACATGTTTCACATGGATATCAATTAATCTTCCCTCTAAACAAGCCAAGATAACCATTAATGCTTACCACTTGGAGTGGGGGGATGGCATTGCCTGGGAAAGACAGTCCAAGGTACATGGTCAGAATCAGAGGTCAGTCAACACATCAGTTTCTTGTAGATGAGAGTGCTCCTCCTGGCACTGCAGGGCTTTCAGGACTCTTCCCCCTCAGATGTGATCTCTGTTCAGACAGACAACATGGCAGTTATCTGGTACAAAACCAAACTGGGAAGAACCAGATCTTATTAGTTCTGTCAAGAGGCCATGAAAGTGTGGCAATGGGTGATATCTTTTCACCACAGTGTATTAGCAGACAGGTTGAGCAGGCCTATCCTGCTCCCTCATGAGTGGTCTCTCAATCCAATAGTCAATGGAGCAGATATTCAGCAACTCGGGGCTGACCTTACTGTGATCTCTTCACAACTTCTCACAGTGTCAAGTGTAGCAAGTTGTTATATCTGATCCCTCAGAAGAGGAAGACACCAAGGGATTCTCTGCCCTGCAATTGGCCCCCAGGATTTCTTTATGCCTTCCCTCTAATTCTTTTGATTCCAAATTTTTTACAGAAGGCATTGGTGAAGAAAATCACAGTCATTCTCATAGGCCCCTATTGGCCTCAACAAGTATGGTTTCTCCTCTGGACACCCTCCCTGGCTGCTGGGCTCAACTCCAGATCTACTCTCTCACCCGTTGAGGTCACCTTACCATGATATTCAATCCCTCAAGTTGACTGCATGGTTTCTTCAATTCCAGTGATGGCTAGACTGTCCAGGTTTTCATCCTCGGATGTTCATATCCTGACTTCTTTCCAGACACCTTCTACATGTAAGATTTACAAAAGTAAATGGAAAAGGTTTTCCATCAGAGCAGTTGAAAACAATCTTGATCCTTTTTTAGCTTCCCATTTGGCTCCCTTGGAATTTCTGGCCTATCTTTTTCAGGATATAGCCAGCTATTCAACAATAGCAGCCATATCTTCCTTTCACATGCCCATTGCATCATTAAGACTATCTAACGCATTTACTTAGAGGAACATTTCTGTTACACGCCCCATTTAGAGACCCACTTCCTCCCTGGGATATTACCAATTTATTGCAAGCCTTAACTAGCCCACCATTTGAACCTGCTGCTAATATTAATTTAAAATTTTTATGATGGAAAACATGTTTCTTTATTGCTGTTACTTTTGCTATGTAATTTCTGAGCTTCATGCCTTGTCTGCAAAACCTCCCTACATAGTTTTTCACAAAGACAGAGTATGTTTGAAGACCAGCCCTTCATTTCTTCCAAAGGCGGCTTCTGAATGTTCTATCAACCAATTTATAAATCTTCCTGTGTTTTTCCCAAAATTTTAAAACTAAAGTGAATACACATTATGCTTCCTGGATGTTCAGTGCTGGTTACGATTCTATTTACATTGGACAAAAGACTTCAGGAAAACTGATCAGTTCTTTGTCTCTTACTCCTCTGACAAGATGAGAAAGAGGGTATGCAAAGCCACACTTTACCATTGACTGTCTGAATGTATATCCTATGTTTAGAAAGAAAGGGTATATCATTACCTATATCCCTAAAAGCCTGTTCGACTAGATCTGTGACTTCATCAACAGCTTTCTTTTCCAGAGTACCTCTCTATGACATCAGTGATCCTGTCACCTTCAAGGTTCATAACTTCATTTCCTATTACACATTGGACATACAATCTATATCTAGAGCCTCCTCTGGCTTGACTGCATTCCAGAATATCCTTGCACAAAACCACCGAGGTGATAGAGTAGCTGTGGACTCTGTCCCATACATTGAGCAATGGAAAGAAAAGACAACATCAGACAAAAAACGTTAGTACTCACCATTATGATAGATCTGTGGTGTCTGTTTGCATTCTTCCTCAACTTCTCCCATCAACCCCTTTTCCATATTTGTTATATTGTTTACCTTTTAACTCCTAAACTGCTCAGGCTGACTTAGCCTAGGTTCCTGGAGACAGCTTATAAAGATTATATGTATCAACTGGTTTCTTTATTTATATCACAGACACATTTTAATTGGCATGTTTTCTTGCAGACAAACTCAATCTGAGGTAGTTGGGTTTACATTGGAGGAATTTTGGGTAAAGAGAGCAGTCGAAGCAATCCAACATGGATTGGAAGAGCCATATTTTGAGAAAGGATGGAAACAGACAACACAGATGTACTGTTATGGTGAGTACATAACTTCTGTTTATCCGAGATCAGGCACTCACACTCCAAACATCCACAATATTTAAAGCAAATTTCAGCTCACCCACTCTGAATCTCTACTGAGGAATGAACTTTGTTGACTCTAGTTCTCTGGGTTACTTTCTTTTATATCAATATAGTTGGTAATCAGTGCATTGTTAAGCTGAGTAATACACAGTTCTCTGATCACTTGTGAAAATATTCTCACATTCCATACTACAATACACATTTTAAAGATGCACTATCCTTGTACTAGAACTAATTTATTTATTTATTTTATTTTACATTTGTTAACTGGGGGTGTCTGACTGAGCCAAAAAGGCCCCTTTTCAGCAGAGGCCCGGGGAGAAAAGCTCCACAAAGAAAAATTACAGATACATTTAGATATTTAGACATGATCAGTATATACACAAATTACAATAGACATGTTTTTACAGTGGTATGCATCACATCAACAGTTACAGTTGAGAGAACAAACAAGAAATTCTTAATTTAAAAATAAAGGTAATTTATATATTTGTGGTGTACAGCTGAAATTTGGGACATAGTTAGAATACATACATAGTACATAGGTACAGTACATACATTGTAGATTAGCCAGTGTTTGTGAGTAAGAGTGAAAACTATTATCAAGTATTCTAGGGTTAGTATGTGTACCTTATCCACTTTCACTAGCCTGGGGAGCAATCATGGCACTGCCAACTTTGCTTGAGATGTTGCCTAATGAGGTTTTTAAAGGTGGCTTTAGACAATGTGTTTTGTATGCTAGTGGGGATAGAGTCCCATTTCTTAGCCACTGAAATACTATATAGTGTGTCTCCAAATCTATTGTAGCTGTTGGTGACTTCTAGTAGTAGTTTGCTTGATGATCTAAGAGGTCATTTGGCTGAGTGATGTTGTACTAGGTTTTTGAGGGCAGGACACTTATTGGAGAGGTAATAGAAAGACAGAGGCAGAGCTGATTGTAGGTTTGGAGGTTGGCCAGTTCAAGCCAGTGGAGCTGTCTCAGAGCAGTACAGTGATGAGTTCTATATGAGCAATTTGCAGCAAAGTGGGCAATTCTGTTATAGCAGGCTTCCATTTTGTTTAGTTCAGCTTTGTTGAGATTAGTCAGAATGGGAGATGCATAGCGTAGGGCAGATAGAAGTTGGGAGCAAGCAATGGCTGATCTTGTGTTGTTGGTAAGAAATGGTTTGATACGGTAGAGTGATCCCAGTTTGGCATGTACATTTTTAATAGTTAAGTTGAGATGACTATCAAATTTTAGGTGGCAGTCTATGGTTATTCCCAATAGTTTAGACTGTGCCACTGGAGCGATTGGAGTAGTATTTGTGGAGTAGATAGTGAATTGACTGTTATCAGTGTTTTTGTTAGAACTGGTTATAATCATAAACTGAGGTTTCTTTGGATTGAGGATAAGTTGGGCTTTGGTAAGGTACTTTTCAACATCAGAGAATGCTAGTCGAGTTGTTTGCAGGAGGGTGGGAATGTTTTGTGCAGCACAGATTAAGGTAGTATCATCTGCATACTGAAATGATAGATGCACACTGTGTGGAGGTATTTAGGTCATTTGTGAAGATTGTGAATAGTAGTGGTCCTAAGATAGAACCCTGTGAGGACTCCTATAGTTATGGGCAGCTGAGGAGAGAGAGAATTTTCTCATTTCACAGCTTGGTACCTGACTGTTAAGTAGCTTTGGAACCAGGTAAGAGTGGAATTTGATAGGTGATATTGGTTTAGTTTGACTAGCAGGATTTGGTGCGAGACTGTGTCAAATTTTTATTTATTTTTTTTATTTATTTGCAGTTGGTTTACCAGGATAGTCCACTGGGCCAAAATGAACCCGTTTTCAATGGAGTCCTGGGGAGAAAAGCTCCAAACAATCTAGGTTACAATAGCTTATTAATGATAGATAAACAAAAATTAAGAATCACTTAAACAATTTCAAATAGCACATGTATCATTAGGAGTAGTACAGAGTTGTGATAAAACTTACAGATATAAAGAATTGAGATTCACTATACAATTTCAAATAGCACGAGACATTAGGAGTAATACAGACTTGTGATGAAACTTACAGATGATACAGACAACAGACAACAATTTCATTTGTTTAAGAAACATTAGGAGTAGTACGGACTGGAGATGAAACGATACAGACAACATGTGGAATATTGCAAAGATATTGGGAAGTCATATGTATTAGAAGCATACAAATGAAGAGGTGCAGCCTAGTGCATTTATGGAAGATCCATAAGAATAATAATGTATGAGTTGGGGGAAAATAAGACAATTGTTAGTGAGGAGGAAGATGGACTTTATTAGTGTTTGTTATGTGGGGTGGGAGCAAGAGCATTCCCACTGGGATACTAGATGAGAATGAAGAGATTTTTTGAAAACGAAATGGTTACAGGTTGTGAGAATGGATGATGGTAGGAAGTTCCAGAGGCGTGCAAGGCCGTAGGATAGAAGATTTTTACCTGGGGGACGATTTGGTTTATGGACTTCTAGTAGATTTTGGTTGTTGGTCCTTAATACTCTATCTGGTAGGTGCATTTTAAAGGTAGTAGAAAGGGAGGGGCATAGGGAGGGGTTAAAAATAAGCTTATGTGCAAGACTTAGTTGAATGTAGGTTAGGTGATTTGGTAGTTCTAACCATTGTAGTTTTTGGAGAGAGGAACAGTGGTGGGTGTAGGACTTGTGGCTGGTAGCGAATTTAGCGATTTTGTTGAAGCAAGAGGAAAGTTGTTTTTTTAGAGATGATTGTAGATTACATAGGAGTGGAGCTCCATAGAGAAGGGAGGGGATAAGAAAGGAGGTAGCAAGAGTAATCTTAGTGGCAGGTGTAAGGTAATGGTTTTGTCGGTAGAGCATGCTTAGTTTTTGATAGGGTTTTTTGATATTACGTTGCAGGTGGGAGTTAAATTTGAGCTAGTTATCAATTTGGACCCCAAGTAGCTTAGTCTCTGACACTAGTTCCAGAGGTGAGTTGTTTTGACTAGTAATAGAGAATGTGTTCATACTGATGGAAGAGACTTTAGAGGGGGAGAATAACATTAATTTGGTTTTGGAGGCATTGAGTGCTAGGTGATTACTTTTCATCCATTGCTCCGCGATTGCGAAGGCATATTGAGTAATCTTTAGAAGTGTGGGGAAGGCTGTGGCCGAGCAGATAATAGTTGAGTCATCTGCATATTGGATGATGTTTGAGAATGGGATAGCGGTGTGAAAATCATTTATAAATATATTAAAGAGAAGGGGACCCAGTATGGGTCCTTGGGGAACTCCGGTGAGGTTATGAAGAAATGAGGAGGTGGCCTTTTTCCATTTTACAGCCTGATATCTGTTAGATAAGTAACTGGAGAACTAGTTTAATGTAGAGGAAGATAGGTTGAGTTTTGAGAGTTTAGTTAAAAGTAGGCTGTGTGAGATAGTATCGAAGGCCTCAGAGAGGTCGAGTAGTAGGGTAGAAACCATTTGGCCAGAGTCACGGGCTTTATTTACAATTTCAAGGAAGGAGAGAAGGGCTGTCATAGTGCTATGATTTGGTCTGAAACCATGTTGTGTGGGAGTTAGAAGGTTATTATCTAAGAGATGTGGTAGGAGTTGTAGTTGGATACTCTTTTCTAGGAGTTTGGAGATGGGAGACAGGATGGTGATGGGATGGAAATTAGATACATTCTTATTGTTGCCACCTTTATGTAAGGGTATGATAAAGGCCTTTTTCCAGATTTGGGGTACTGTATATTATTGGATAGAGCGGTTGATTAGAATGCTAATGGGGTAGGTGATTGCTTCTGCAGCTATGCTAAGAAAGTGAGAAGGGATGTTATCTGGGGCATTAGTGCATGGCATCAGTTTCTGAAGGAGTTTCTTTATAGTGGAAGTGGGTATAGGTTTTAATGAGAATAGAGGGGAGTGGGAAGGGGGGCTATTAAGGGGAGATGGAGATGTTGAGGACGTCAGGGTAGGAGATGAGGTGGAGGGTGGAGAGTTACTAGATGGTAATGAGGGAGTGGTGGCAGTGTTGTGTAGAGTGCAGGTAGGGTGGGGTGGTGTAATATTGGAGTATGTGGTGGTGTTAGAGAATGTAGATATTGATTTAGAAATAGAATCAATGAAGAAAGAGTTAAATTGGTTAGCTAAGTCTAAATCAGGAGCATTAGGGTCTGGGGTGGGGGTATCTGGTTTGCTGGGGTTAAGTAGAGTACAGATACCTTTCCAGAATTTCTGAGGATTTGTTTTATTATTATTTTGGAGTATGGAGAAATAGTTTTGTCTATCAGATATGATGAGCTTTTTTTACTTTATTTCGAAGTGTTTTGTATTCATTATGAACTAGGATACTCCTGTTTTTTCTGGTAGTGTGCCCTGACTTTGTCTCTGAGCCGTATTGTTAATAGTGTGATTTTGGTAAGCCAAGGGGCAGTTTTAATTTTTATTCTCTTTGTCCGTAATGGAGCATGGGAGTCTAGTACTTCCAAGAATTTTGAGTTGAAGTGGGCTGTGCTTTGGATATATCCAAAAAAAAAGCTGACACCTGCAGGCCTTCATTTTTTAGATGGTTTACTGTGTCTGTGAAGCAGAGGAGGGCTGTAGGGGTACTATGGGCAGGTCTGAAACCATGCTGAGTAGGTGACAGGATGTTGATGTCTATGAGATATTTTAGCACCTGGGTATGGATGCATTTTTCTAGGATTTTGGCCAGGGAGGAGAGTAAAGCAATGTGTCTGTAGTTATTAAGTTTAGTGGAGGTCTCACCTTTATGTATGGGTGTAACATAGGATATTTTTCAGTGTCTGGGCACATAGCTTTCAACAACTGATCTGTTTATGAGAGTGGAGATTGGGATAGCAATAGCATCTGCTGTGAGTTTCAAGAAATAGCTGGGGAGTAGGTTGGCTGCTGTTGATGAGGTTTTTAGTTTGGAGAGCATACTTTTGATTGAAGTGGTGGAAACTGTTTTGAGGGTAAAGCTTGTATTAGTGTTATTTGTGTTGGGGGGGGGGGGGTTAGTGAGGTAGGAACTGTCCTGTGATACTAAGGATAGAACTGAGTTCACCAAGTGAGAGTTGAATTGTGTTTCAATGCTAATTTTAGTGTCAGGGGTGTTTGGTTTGGGGGTAGCCTTTTGGGTGAGTTTTAGTAGCTGGTTTACATTTTTCCAAAATTTTGGGGGGTTGTGTTGGTATTTAGTTTGTAATGTCATGTAGTAGGATTTTTTGTCTAGCCTAATGCATTTTTTTGCACAGTTGCACAGTTCTTGGTACTTAATTAGGCTTTGTTTCTTTGTTTTTTTGATAGTAAAGCCTGGCAGTGTCTCTGGACTTGAGGATTTGTTTGGTTTCTTTACTGAGCCAGGGGTTTGTAGAGGTTCTAACCTTGACTTTGTGCAATGGAGAGACAGTGTCTAGGTGTTGTAGAAATGTTTTGTTGAAATATGCTACAGCCTGGTCAAGTGGGAGGGTTTTTAGGGGGGGTCCAGTCACAGTTACAGTGCAAATTATTGAGGACCTCAGGAGTGAATTTTTTTGCGTATCTAGTGGATTTATAGTTAGTGGTTTTCCATATGCATGTTCTACTACATATAAGGTATATTATGTTGTGGCCACTTAAGGTGTCTGGGAGACTGCCTGTGTAGGGGTACAATGTGGGGTTGTTAGTTAGGACCCAATCAAGGATGGATTCCCTTTTAAATTTTTTATCACATCTAGTTGGAATTTGGACTAGCTGCTGGTAGCCATGGAGATTTATTAGATTACTTGGTGGTTCTGATATACAGGTGAACCAATATAGGTTGAAATCCCCAAGAATAAGAGTTTCTTGTGAGTATGTGGAAGAACACCTGGATAAGATGTCTTCAAGGCTAGCAGTTGTATTACCAGGTGGGATATAGATCACTATTGTGGTGATGGCCTTTTTAGGGTGAAGATGAAGTATGTCCCAATTATTGGGGGGAGGACCACTATTGGGCCAGTGTGGATGTAAAATCTTTAAACACGAAAATAAAGCATGTGTGGGGTCTGGAAGCCAATAGGAAAATGTTAGGAGAGTGCCCTTGAACCGACTTTATAATTCTCATTAACTCACAATTGCTTTAAATTCAACAACACTTTTTATTCGCAGAGGGAAGGAACAGCGATGGGGGCAGCTTTCGCCCCTGTATACTCAATTTTGTGCATGGATTTTTTTTGAGAAGGAGAAAATCTTTAGCACAGATTTTTTTAAGAGCAAAGTAGTGTTTTTCAAAAGATATATATAGATGATTTAATTTTTGTTTGTAAGGGGAACATGGAGGAATTTAATTTGTTTATGAGCAAGTTGGAAGAAAATGAATTTGTCCTGGGGTTCACTTTCACAACAAACAGGACAACCATCCAATATCTGGATTTGCAATTTTATGTGGATGAAAACTTGCAGATAGATTTTAAACCCTATATAAAGAAAACAGCGGTTAACAATTTTTTATCTGCAGATAGTATGCATGCTCCCCATCTCTTAGATTCATTGCCCTATGGGGAATTTTTGAGAATAGCCAACAATACATTTAAGAAAAATGATTTATCGAGTGAGTTCAAAACAGTGAGGAATAAGCTATCTAGAGAGGGATACAAGAAGAGTATCTTAAAGTTAGCAGAGAACAGGGTGAGAAGAAAGTTGGGGTTAGCACACAAAACAATAAGAAGTGAGGGAAGAACTTCTATTACAGTGAGAACTGGTTTGTGGGAGGCTGAGGTAAAGGAACCCCTATTTTTTGTCAATAAGTTCTCTCCATTTTTGAATATTTTAAAAGAGTTGGTATACAGGTATTGGCCCATTGTCCTCAGCAATGAAAAATATGGTGACATTTTTCCACAGAAGGTTACCTTTTCTTATGGAAGATTTAAAAATCTAAAGGAATTGCTTTGGTTGGGCAAATTAGAAAATGTATTCGACAGAGAGGGCAATTTCCCCTGCAGTAAATGCATGGTTTGCAGATATATTAGGAATTTGGATGGGGTAAATATCAATGGGAAAATTTATAGGGCTATGGATTTGTACAATTGCAATTCAAGGGGAGTTGCATATATTATAGGATGCAGTTGTATGCCCATCCCATGGTATATCGGCCAGACCAAAAGACCAGTAAAAAAGAGGATGTTGGAGCACCTGGGAGATATCAGGAGAGCCAGGTTTATACGAAAACATGGGAGCTTGAACAAATCCTTCCTTTTTAGTGTGTTATCCAAACCCAATTCAAACAGAGGACAGGTTTCAGGTGACAAGTTACTCCAGCTAGAGAGCAAATGTATCATCAGTTTTGGAACGCTTTATCCCAGGGGGTTAAATATGGAGCTGGACATGAATATACATTTCCGACAGGTAGTTTAAAATTAGTAGTTGGGTATTCGTGAACATGTTCGACTGTTTTAACAAATACAGCATCTTTGGATGTCTATTTAGTTAGCATAATTACATTTTGAATGTATTCACAGTCAAACATTGTCAAGATGGGTAATGGAAACATTGGGGTAGGCATGTGATTTGTATAGAGCTGTTTGTGCAAAACAAGTATTTGCACAGAACCATTTTGCATAGAATATATGTATATGGGTATGGAATCATTTGCACAGAATTATTCACACAGTGTTATTTGTACATTATCATTTGCATTTTATTCTATAAGGAAAATTGTATAAAATTGGTTATTTATATATCAAATTTTTGGGTAGGATGTATAAATATATGTACAAATTTGCCGAGTGAGGGGAACTTTAAATGTTTGGTAATACATGTCGTTAGTTGAAATTTATTTGAAATTAATGATGTATGAGTATTTAAACTGGCTGTTTGATGTAAAATGGTATTCCATTGAAGGTGAAAGCCGAGCTACCGGAAATGCATCAGTATAAAGTAAAATTCATCCTTTTCTGGTGTTTTGTTTGTTTCTTTACTTGTTTCTGTTATCCTGGTGCTCTATAAGGTATTTGTCTAAACATCACTCTGGGTGTCATTTCTATAGTGTGCTCAGTTAGCTTAGTTTTCGCTGGCTTATTTGAGAGTGCACCTTTATTTCTTAATGAATGGTATCTTAATTCATGTTTTTCTACTTTAGATAAGGATTCTTTCAGCTGTGCTTCAAGTGATGATTCTCTGTACTGTCTTGTACAAATGTCAGCTTGCAAGCTCACTGCAAATTTTTTTCTACTTCTTTCCATGGCTTCAGTAAGCCAATAATAATATGATGAAGTTACTCTTTCTTTCTCTTTCCTGGTTTTCTAACCTTGTAGTTTACTGCATCTGTTCTTTCAATAACTTCAAATGGCCACTGCCACTTGGACACAAATTTGTTTTCATAGAGGACAGTAGCACTAATACCTGATCTCCTGGGTTCAGTTCTGTAAGCTAGGCACTTACTATAAACGTATTGTTGCATTTCCGGGACTCTGTATGCGCTTACACTCTTTTACTATGGGAATAAATTACATTCACCTATCCTACAAACTAACTTAGTATTCTATCAACTTTTAAATTGTATTTGTCCTACAAAAGTTCACATAAGATAAACCAAGCTGAATCTTGTGGCATACAGTATGTAGAGCAATACTTGGTCCTAGTTTTTACCATCTTCATCAATACCTTTTTTAAAGAAAATTTTTATAAATTTAACATTTTTTTTTAAGATTTTTTTTATGAATTTGACATAATCAATAACGTTTCTAAGCATGAATGTCAGGGGTTTTATTAAACTTCTCTACTCATCCGTTAGTCTGTAAAAGGTAGATTGATGTCTTTATCTGTTCCTCTGTTCCACTGAACTATTTCCTTACCACTTGCTTTCCCAACAAATACATTCCTTTAAAATCAATCAGTTCTCACACGATTTCTTATTATCATCATGTTTGTCTTTCATCTGCACTATTTCCTCCACAGTTTTCAACAGCTATGAATGTATTCTATAAGTCATCATACCCGTTGATTCCACTTTGTTTATCTAATCTACAACTAAGAAACATAATTCAATTTCATTATAATGAACTATCCCCAGGATTCATGAAGCTGGCACCAGGCGCAGGCGTTCTAACGCCAAATACGGCTGCTGAGCGATTCAGGTATGATCTGATTCCATGAGCACTACCAGCGTACACCAGAGCTGTGAAGCTCTTGGCGCATGTATGCTAATCACCCCATGCACAGTAGTGCAGCATGCAAATGAAGGTACATAGTTATTCATGAAGTAGTGCAGGCGTAGCGTAAACATACAGAAATGTAAAACAAAAAAAGGTTTACATTTTTTCAAACAGAACATCGGAGCCATGAAAGTGGACCAAACTTACGTATTACAAAGTTAACATATGCCAATGGCTAAATATACAGCCAATGGCATAGAAAAACATGCACAACACATAAAAAATAACATTTAATGTCATGGCCACACTAATGCAAAGTACAACCGCAGGGGCAAGTGTGCGCAAACTTGAACTCAAGGAAAATATATATAGATGTCATAAAACTGCACAGTAACACACATCATGATTTTGCCATAATAGTCAATGGTATGCATGCTACACCACAACCAAGGCGCAAGGGTCGCTAAGGGTCTGTGACAGTGTTCGGCTCGCTAACTATGAATTAGTAGTCAATGCCATGCAAATGTGGCAAGTAATACTGAATTGCAAACGCCTTGCTGGCATAAGGCTGTACCACACAGCATAGAAGTATAACACCGAGGAGTGGCCTGGAGGTATACATGACATCAGGAGAGGGGTGTGCCACCGTAGCTATAAGCACATTGGAGCATTGCTAATCTGGGTTGCCCATTGCTAAGCAAAGCTGCAGGATAGGGGTGAGGATGTAGCCATAGCTTTGCTTAGCTGAGAGCACACAAGGTGACCGAAAGCACATGTGTACACAGATGACAACGCGCTCGAAACCCGGTAAACGGCTGCGTGTGGTGCTCACCACAGCTGAAACAGGAAGGTGATGGGAAGACAATAAGGAAATGCCGCAGCAGGGTAATTGGAGTACAGCTGAGTAATTAACACTTATTAACTCACAGTGGGCCATTGATGGTAGCTAACAAGGCTGCTAGCAGCAACCTGCTGAACAGGAAAGGGGAGGTGCCGGATTGCAAAGAAAAGAGAACTGTCAGAGCAGAGCAAAGCAAACCTGCAGTAGATCGGCTATAGAACACATTTTTCAACACAATCCTAGGTTGGGAAAGTACAAAACAAGAAAGCAGGCTGCTGGATGCATGCCTGACAATGGGAGGGGAATCGGTTTGAAAAATGAAGGCAAGGGCAAGAGGTGATCCATGGCAGCCAAGTGTAATTCAACACCAAAGGCCCCACAATAGCAGTACCTGTGGTAAAACCCATAAGTAAGATACCCTGCAGCTTGGATTGTACATACACACCCTATGACATCATCAGCTTCCAAAGCACAATAGTATAAAGTGTGAAGGCACCTCACACACACACTCGTGTATTCCCAAACACTGCACCATCGGTGTAAACAGATGGGAAACTTTTACAATTTACATGTTGGAAGCTGCCATAGCTTTGATTCATCAGCATGTGTTGGAGACTGAAGGTGGTGTGGAGGATTATGCTGACAACCACCTCAGGCACCGGAGGAGAAGAAGTGTGTTCAGACCAAGGGTAACCTACCAGGGGCTAGATGATCTGGAAATAGTAGAGAGTTACAGGGTGGACAGGGACATCATACAGCAAATTGTTGAGCTGGGCTGGCCACACCTCAGAACCAGAAACAACAGAGGGGAACCCATCCCAGTGGACACGTAAGGTATGTGTAAGCTTGAGAATACTAGCCACAGGTACCTTTCAAAGGCCAACTGGAGATATCATGGGGATCTCACAGGCATACGCATCCAGGGTACTCCACCAGTTCCTGGATGCCATGTTACCACATGCCAATGAGCATATATACTTCCCCCAAACTCAGGAGGAGTTGGCCAGCAATATGCGCCTCTTCCACCATGTGGCAGACTATCCGAAGGTACCTGGTGCAATAGATTGCACGCACATACGCATCAAGTCACCACCCGCTGAGCATGGTAGGCACTACATAAACCTCCAGGGATACCACTCCATCAGCTGCCAGGTCATGTGCAATGCCCAGGGCATTATCATGGATGTGTGTGCTGGCAGCCCTGGAAGCTACCACGACTCCCACATCTGGCATGCCTCACAGCTGTACCAGGTATTTGTCAGGGGGGACAAACCATATGGCCACCTTGTAGGGGATGCATGCTATGCACTGGAGCCATGGATGATGACTCCCATCAGAAATGCACACACACCTATGCAAGAACGCCATAATGAGGCACATGCACAAACCAGAATCATCATAGAGCATGTGTTTGGGATGCTGAAATCATGGTTCTGTTGCTTGGACATATCTGGTGGAGCCTTGCAGTACTATCCAGGCACGTGTGCCCACATCTTCATAGTATGTGCCATGCTACATAATATCATCCTGCATAAACAGCTGCAGCTGGGACATAATGGTGAAGGCCCTCACAGCCCACCGCAATTGCCAAGGGCACTACATGCACAGAGAGATTTAGACCACGAACACCCTGTGCCAGCCCCAGTAGGCAGATGGAGGCATGCCCAGTATGTCCATGTCTTGGCAAAGAGGGAATGTATAGCACATACACTGACAGTGTAGGCCCCTATGGACTGACATACTTCTCCACCTGCACACACAGTAAAAGGGATGGCACACACACACGCCCACCTGTAATTTGTCATGTATAGGTGGTCTACTGTGTGCATCCTACATAGGCAGCCCTCAACTATTGCACACACAACTGCTATTGGCACAAGGTAAGTCAATACCTGAACAGTAAATTAAGCTAACAGCATGTGTTGATACTGTATGTATAGGTTCCTAGGTACATCGGTAGGTACATGCCTAACTGTCAGAGGCCATTCATAAGCCTAGCCGAAATGTGTCTGCCGTCGCCACCCCATTGATTAACTAACTGTCCTTCTGTGGAGCAGAGACAATTGCGGGATCCCTGGGGTGTAACCACTGTTCCCCACCCACTCTGCAGGGATTCCCTGGTGTGTTAATGAGGGGCTCCATATAATGTAATCAGGGATGTAGTTCGAAAGCATGGGTAGTACCCATGACAGGTATCTGTCACCCCAGCATTCTGCAGTTATGGTTGTGGCAAGGTGTAGCACATTAGTGTGTGGCTCACTGTGACATGGATTCCCATAGCTGGAGCATATCCATTAAGCATCACTTAGACATACCATTAACAGGTATCATCCATATGTACACCAACTGAGTTACGCATTTGTTTGCAGTATGGAGGAACAGCCATAGTACACTCTACATAGTAAACACCATAACACTTGTACATATCCCAGATGCCTCAGTGGTAAAGCCACTGACTGTCTCGTTCATGGTCCCAGTTCCACGACCTGCAAGGGCTGTAATGTAATTCTGATGTCCCGAATAATGGATGTTGGATGCAGGTCATTAGAACATGTTTAAGCACATGTTAGCAGGTTTTTGCGCCTGTAAGCGGCGTTTAAACATGACTACATGGATATGCGCAACACAGGTCTAACCTTTGCTGAATATCGAGCAGATCATGGGAAAAGCTGCCCAGAACAGCTGAAATGTGCGTTATGTACCCTTGCATTAATAGTGCCTGCTCTGAGAGGTAAAACAACCACTGCCAGGAGTAGAACATGCATCCATGTACACAATCTTCGCAATAACCTACCACTAAGCTACCTGAGATGTACCAATGGCAGGTGTGTATTGTGACAGGTTAAAACACAAAAGGGCGGAGTTCGGGAAATAGTATACACTGCCATGTACCCAATGAAAGGTGTATTCTCTCTCTCTCGCTCTATATATATATATATATAGAGAGAGAGAGAGAGAGAAAGGGTGATAGAGATATATATGTTGATATATATGGATATACATATATATGCAAATATATAGATAGGTTAACAACATCTACACAACCATGGAGGTACATATAGATAGGATACTACCAAATACCAAATGCTTTACATACCGATGCGCGTAATCACATGGATTAAAGACCGAAAGACCACAGTACCGAAACACCAGAACCGCAAGTACTATTATCATGATGTTAAGGGACATTTAGTTAGTGCTTCTGGTGCTGCGGTTCAGGTAGGTACTGTGTGTGAGTGTGTTTCTGATTGCTGTAGTGTGTGTTTTGAGTGTGGTGTGTGTTTCCAAGGGACTGTAATGTGTGTGTGTGGGTTTGCTTCGCGTGTCTGTTTGTGCTATCTTGGAGATAGATTATTAAAGTAGGTGTGGTGTGGGGGGGCGCAGCCACCCACATGGGGGGTGTATGGGGGCATGGCCACCTGGCTATATATAGTGTAGGATGGTTTGTTTGGATGTGATGGGTAGCAGTGTGTCTGTGTGTGTGTGTGTTCTGTGTTTGTGTTAGTTCCGGGAGTTTGACTGTCGCGAGTTTGAGTGTTCGTTATTGTGGGGTTTGGGAGTCTGGGAACGGTAATGTGGTCGTTGGAAGTGTGTGCATTCCTGAATCCGTGGGTATGCTGTATACAGTGGTTGAAGTCTTCAAATATGTGCATAACATGGACCATAGCAATCACACATTCCACCACAACCGAACGTTATGAACAAAGGATATGGAGAGTATATATGTCTATACACTATTACAAATATGTGCTATGGACATGAGCTAAAGATAGGGTTACCACCTGTCCCACCTTGTGAGGTTCAGTCCCTCTATGTGCGGTAGTGTCCTGACCAAAATGAGTACAAATACCAATGTCCTACAATCTCGGGATGTTCTGTATGTTCCATACTTAATATAATGGTTGCATAAAACAGTCATCTGTATCTAACATACCTACATGCAACAAGAAACAGGATGAGCAAGTAAACCGCTACAAGAATATAAGCTTTTATATAGGCATATATGTAAAGTTCTATACTTTTTACTGACCGTGGGTATGTGTTGGCCTCTAAAATCCGATGTGTGTCCTGCAAATGTCCCACTATGGCCATTTGAAAAGGTGGCAACCCAAGCCAAAGAGGTTTAGTCACCAACACAACTCCAATGAGTGCAAATATCTGTGACAAAAATACACGAAACAGCTTTCATGTAGTAACATTTCATTACATACCGATGTATTTCCGAAAGGATTGAAGGACAAACATCACCTGCATGCTATACAGGAACCAATTAACAATTGCTTAATGAATCAGCCTGCAATTACCATAGCATTAGTCTACTAAAGGATAGGTCTTCAAATAAGGAAGGAGCCCTCACACACATATCGAATATGTATAAATGCAGTTCCTACACATCTGCATCTGCTATGTACACCCACCTACATCTCCCCCACACCCAAAACAATTGCAATATAGACTGTAATAACATCACAAGCATCCACTCACTGTATGACATCTGCAGAAGCCTTAACATACCTTGTCAGAGACACACTATAATGGCCCTATGTGAAATCATTGCTGTTGTAGAATGGAACAGGCGCAGATGTTACAGGGTTTCGTTGCAATAATCCTGTATCAGACGGCTGATATAACAGCTAGACTCACAAGTAGAACTACATCCTCTAGCCATTACACACAATCCATGGGGGCCATGAAGTTAATATATCTCTTTGTGTCTCCATATAGCTGTTGCAATTCATCACAAACAACAAATCCAGGCTGTCTTCCTCGAAGGTAGGGCAAAGGGACAATGCCCAAGTGGAGTATTCAATTATACCCCACTGTTGCCATGTCATTGGCTAATGGAGTAGCTGCACAGCTGATGTGCATGTAATCATCTACTCCGGAACACCAACTGGTGGCAGGATACCACATGTTACTGATATCTAAGTATAAAAGGATGGCTTTGCATACATTCAAACTGTATGTACATACCAGAAAAATGTTACAACAGAAAACGAATAGTATTAATATTACCATCAACTTGGGATACTAATAAGGTATGTAGAACACTCAGTATGTCAGTGTATGTAGTACCTGTTCTGTAATAATTAAAGTGTACGCAGTGCATATAGTGGGAAAAGGTATTATGTAGTGATGTATTGTTGAGCATAGTAATGCTCGTAGAAATTGTGTGTACTGCTGTAGACCACAAGGTAAACACCTCATACACCACAAGGGATGCTATATAAGGACTTTGAACACAACAATTCCACTCCAGCCACTGTCAGTGGCAGGGTAGGTCCAACAAGTATGTGCCATAACAGGGGATAGTATATGTTGATATACTGTAACAGTAGGCATATGTATGGGCGTATAACTGAGAATAACATGTCTAAGGTGATCCTGCTGTGCAATTATGATTTGCATTGTGGGATATAGTGGTAAAAATGTGAAATGTACAGTATTGTAGGTAGATATGTCTAACATTTTATATAGCAATATAGCATTACTGTTATGTTATGCAAACATCAGGTATGTCTATTGGCATGTACAATACACAATAACAGGATACATATGACTTGTAGTCACCAGACAGTGTATCAGCATGATAGCTAATTGAAATGGAAGATCTAGTCAATTATCCATGCACAAAGGACATGTAATAGCTTCATAGGTTCATATTTAGATACTATGCTGTCTGGTCAAGGCCATTCATAAGCCTAGCTACAGTTTTTTGACTTGTGGCACCTCCCTAGGTTAGTGTCCTGTGCTTGTGAACAGCAGAGACATTTGTTTCCTGCACCTCTGTACAGCAGAGCCACTGCAGTGATCCCTGGTGTACATGTCTGTCTCCCATCCAACCATCAAGGTATCTCTTGAAGAGTGCTAGTGAGGGTCCCTGTCTGATGTACATAGGAATCATGTTCCAAAGCATGGTGAGTGTCCGGTTCAGGAATGTACCCCTCCAGCACATCCTAGTCATCGTTGCATTTAGGTACATATCCCAGAGCATGTGGCTCTCAGGTGCTTTTGCTTATGTGGACCATATCCATCAATAATGTTTTGGACATGGGCCTTGTATGTTCAGCAGAGATCACCTTTGAGTATGTGGTATGCAAATGAGTACATTTGGGGTTTCTGTAGTTGGGCTGCATACGTCATCCTTCGGCAGTCAGTATTCCTCTTAATGTAGTAATGTTGTGATATTTCAAGCCATTGCTGTTGTCTCGTAAGGTACATCACAAATGGGGTGTTGTACCCTTTAATGTGTTTCATAAGTCATGAGTAGAGAGGCACAATGGCTGCCTTTGTTCTGGCTACAAACCCATTAGAGATTAGGGGGGCCACGTAGAAGGATATTCACACCACCTTGGCAATATGGTTATCAAAGGAGTTAATGCTATCTGCTTGGGTTCTAAAATCTCTTATTACGTCTTTTGTATGAAGCGGACTACCATCTATGGGATAGTCTGTGGGTGATTGGTGTAATCCAAAGGGGATCTTGTGGCATGCAGCTTGAGGCCATGTTATTGACACCAGGTATCCATCCCAGTGACACCGTTATGGAGGGTGTCTATCAGCTGGGGAATCAGTCATGGCCCCTAGTTTGCAGTCGTCTGCAAACCTTTTCAGGGTAAGTCCTCCTGTGCTAGCCTGTACCTCAGAGAAGCATATGCCGAACATGAGGGGCCCTATGACCAAGCCCTGGGGGACGCCAATTGTAACAGATTTACAGTAGGACCTAGTGTATGCTACCCTCACTGTGTGGGTTCTGTCCATGAGCCACTTTGCATAACATCTCGTGACGTAGGGGTTAATGTGCAGGTGGATGTGTATGTTGACAATACCAGAATGGGGAATGGTGTTAAAAGCCTTTGAGAGGTCAAAGTAGGCTGTGTGGACCTCCTTACCCTCATCTTCTGCCTTGGTAACTGTCTCAAAGGTCTCCACCAGGTTTAGGAGGCATGGTCTGGCCCTAAAAAATCCAAACTGGGTGGGATCAAAGGTTTGGAGGCCATCAATGCCTCTGTGAATGAGAACCATGATGATGTGCTCCATAGACTTGCAGAACAGTCTAGTCAGGCGTATAGGGCAATAGTTCCCCTGGTCCATTGTAGCACCACATTTGTGGAGTGTGATAACTGTTGCTGTGTGCCATTCAGGGGGCCACAATGCCTGATGCAAGGCTATTAGTGAATATGGTGCCCAAGTGGGGAGCCATTTTGTTCTGAAGTTTGTGGAAATCGCAGCCTGGGAGGTTGTACAGTCACATGGATGCTGTGTTCTTGGCTTTAGAGAGTGCAGCTTTGAACTGCGTAGTTGTGATCGCAGGGACGCTGCATCATTCCTGTATAGATATGGGCCCTTTAGGGTGTGAGAAGGGTGTAAAGTTAGCACTGAACCTATCTGCCAGGATGTTGCCAATATCAGTCGGTTCTGTAATGTTCGTGTCTTACTGCTGTATGTCAGAGCAGATGTGTGTATCGCCATTGAGAGTAGTGACATACCTCTAGAATGCTTTGCGGTAGCCCTTGGAATTAGTTGTGGTTATGTTTACGTAGCTAGCTTTGGAGGATGTGATAAGGGATCTCAGATTCTTACTGAGGCTGACCAGGGAGCTCCTCCACTCATGGGATTGTACTCTACTTTGCAACAGTATCCTCCTTCTGTTGTACATTATGTCCATGGCAGTGGACCACCACAGTGGCCTCCATTTTCTGGTGGGTACCGTCATGGTTCTGTTTGGGATAGCATGATCCATGCAGTCATCTAAGTGCTAATTAAGTGTAGTTGTGTATGATTCAGCGGCTGTAACTGTATTGTCCATCTGCATGGGTGTCATGATGTTTACTACTGCTGTCATAAGAAGCCTGAAGTTGGCTTTGTAGAAATATTGTACTGTGTTTTCCATAAAGGGTGTGGTGCCGGGATGTGGATAACAAGGGTGATTAGTGTACGTTCGGATCTGACCAACGAGGAGATAACCCCAGGTGTGGAACAACAGTCACACATGTTGATAATGACCAGGTCTAGGATATTGTTGGCCCTGGTGGTGGTGTGGATAGGTTGATCCAGGTGACTGGAGGTTATGAATCCCAGAAAGCATTGGCCTAATGTGTCGGTACATGAGTAGGTATCCCAGTTAATGGTGGGGTAGCGTCAGTCACACATCAGTAGTGTGTCTGTTTGAACCCTACTTTCCAGTACACCAAGAAGTGAGGATCGTTAACCATGGGGTATGGTGGGGGATCTGTAGCAAGCTACAATTTGTATAGCAGTTATGGCCAGAGTTAGTTGCACTTGGATAACCTCTGATGCATTGTGCTAAGCAAACAGCCTGGAGGTGTGGATATCCTTAGGAAATATGGACACACCTCCGCCGTGGGTGTTCCGGTCCCGGTTACATGACTGAAAGGTGTGGTATGAGTCATAGCCTGGTAGTGCAGGGGTGCTCTCAGGAGCCTAGAAGCAGGTCCCAGTCACTGCACAGATATTGAAGTGGTCCATTACAAGGAGTGCCTCAGGTGAGTGCGTTTGAGATGAAGATGTCAAGCACTGAGTAGCATTACCCTCAGGTTTTGCTTGCCTGTTCCTGTTATGGTGGTGAATATGTTATTTGAACCGTGCCTAAAACAGGCTCTATAGGATCAGCAAGAGCCTTAGCCATTATTCGGAATCCCAGGGCTGACAGGTGCAGGCCATCTGTGCCAAAGCATTGTGTTCTGTTGACCATGTCATTCAAAGCAGACAGATACTGGATCCCCTTGGAATGACACCAGAAGAATAGCCAATTGTTGAAGTAAATAATTTTGCCCTTGTACTGTGTTATCAGTCTGGATGACGGCAGAATGCTACTCAGGGCTAGGGCGATACCTGCCTGGGCTACAAGATCGGAGAGCTATTCCATGTCCAGGAAGGTACATCTCAGGGCATTCACACTAACATGGAGAATGACACAGTCATAGTGTATGTGTTGAGGAGTGACCTGAGTGCATAGGTTATGTTGCGGATCCTGTTACCCGACAGGCAGCTGACAGTAACTATCACCTTGTGTAGCCTGCTGAGTGGCACATCAGTGTAACCGCCTATAGAGTCACCTATGACTAGTGTGTTGGGTACTCTATATCGCCCTTTTGACTGTGGTTGATGTGCACACTGAGTCTGTGGGCTATAAGTAATTGGTGTTGTGTTGGGGGATGGGGGCTGCCTGCATTTCTGCTTTGGAGTTCTCTTTTGCCTAGACAGAGTAGTATTGAGAGGCTCCGCAAATGTCGTATTCTTACTATGTGTGGCCTGTGGTGGTGAAGATCTAGTGAGACTATGTGATGAGTGTGGTGTGGTGCAAACGTTTAACATCCCCACATGATTGTCAAGTTCAGTCTGGGTTGGAGAGAGCTTTACCTCCAGCATGGCTAGATATATACATCTCCCACAGGTTGTAGTGCTGTATGTTAGGAGGGAAGCATTGACTGTGTACATGAGACAATTTCTATATTGCCTCATGATACTCAGATTCATCATATAGACAGGCGATAACACTGGGAATTGACACTTGGATATGCCTGAATATTTAACTATTTCCCACTAGATATGTGAGGAAAGTGTGTAAAAGAGCTGTTTTACTCTAAGCAAGTGGGAAATGTAAGTACAGACAGTGTTTACCTGTAGGTAATGAGGAGGATTGAGTGCTATAGTAATTAGTAGCTCATGTAGTGCTTACATGTTCTGAACAAGTGCTGAGCATGAATAGGCAATACAGGTAGGGTGTTGGATAACATAAACACATTGCCCCCCCAATAGGTACACAATCACATATCCATGTACACTACAGAGCCCCTGCAACCATAACTATGATGGTACAAGGTGCACTCAGGCTGCATGGGACCTGTCCACATCCCTGGTTGTATCATACACATATGGCAAAACTGTTTGCTCTACACATACACATCATGTAAAACATAACTTCATGTCAGTCTGTGAAAACACTGAATGGTGCACACCAACAGTTATCACAACCCACAAAGTGGAGACACCACTCATAATGGGAGGCACTGCACTACTACCCTGCTGAGTCTGGTCTGAAAGTCCATGAACCTTAATCAACGTTTATGTTGTTAGCAGTACAGATGTAAATGACAATACAGATGATTTCATACTGCATAGTGACAGGTCATAGGACATCATCACCCATACTGTGTTCCACCTACACTCAGTATACTAGATGTACATTTGTATGTCACAGGAGTGTTCTGCCAGTGGACTGTTGACAAGAACCAACACTAAAAAAGGTGGCTGAGTAATATTTGCATATCACACCAGTGCCAGCTACAGTAAAACAGGGTAAATTCATTGTACTCCCCCTCATTGTAGCCCATACCATACAGACAAATGGGAGGCATCTGCCCATGTAAGTATGTGAATGGCTATAACCTAGGAGCAATAGCTGACTCAGTGTTGTGAACAACATACAGAAGGTGCTTTGTGGGTGAGGTGTGTGACATATGTGCACAATCTGACAGCTGCATATTGCATTGTCATCGCCTGGTTAATAACTCTGTACCCATGAACTACTACCTAGGCAGCGGTCAACATAATGGACACTGTGTGTAAGGGATGCTGCTGTGCAGTCTACCTCCCTGAGCTAGTGACATCACCAAGCCTATTAGGTAGTCATAAGAGGCAACCCTAGTCATGACAGGGTGCCATCCATGAACATGGAGATCATTGTACAGCCATACTCATCACTCAAGTCACCAATATCGGTTCACATATCACCTTTAAGGGGTATTGGCCATGTTTGGATGGCCAACACCAGCCTTCACAATCCTCATCTCCACTATGTAGCATAATGCCTACCCTGCATAAAGACATGTCCAACACTGTGATGTTGGACATGCTACACGTACATATCCTGATCTGAAATACATACGTCATGGATATCCACCTTCCTAGTACAAGGATCGCCACATGCTGGACAGATCCTTGTGCCATACATGTTACATATTCCTGCCATACTATGCAACCCTGTCCAGCAAAGCTGCACATTTCACCGCTGTCAGACATGGTGTGATGACCACATGGTAGATGTATCGTTAACAGCGTGGATCAGTTTTGTGGCACTGCTTCACCTGGCGCTGGAAACATGGCTGTCGACTACAGCTAGGTAACCTTACATCCTAGGCTCATACATGGCCCAGGGCATACAGACTACTAGATGACCTTGGTCGTACATGCTATAGTTGATAACCATCCCTGCAAATACCATCAGGCTAGCCAGTGTCCCATGTGTATCACATGTGCAACACATGCGATACGTGTCAGGATGTTGAACTGCAGTACAGTGCCGTGTAGATGTATATGGCAAAACAAATGCATGTAAAGGCTTCCATGTGCATGTCTGCATTGTCACAGGTCATGTCTGTTAAGGCAGTGTATGTGTCTATATGTGACATATACACAGCATCAAGGCCGACAGCATTAATGTGGACACATCCAGGCATGTGCTGATAGGTAAGAACACAAGTATAGGCAAACAGACATGCCCACATCAAGACAGCATCCACATGGAGTATGAGCAATGTAATCAGGTGACACACATATGGTGATAATATCCAATCCCCATTGGGTGTCACATGTGTGTGACATAAACATGTCAGTGGTGTCAGTGTCATGAAGATTTGCAAAGACAACTATTCATGTGTAATAAATGTGATACACATGTATGTGCAGCTGTATCTCTGTGCATCTCTGAGATACTGTGACCTGTCTCCATTATTATGTCTTCCAGGTATGCCACGAGCAAGGCTTCCAGCCTATACATGCTTGGAGGATGAGGCTCTTATACCTTACCTCCAAGACAACTATGATGTCCTGTTTAGCCATGTGCCACAGGATTCACAGCAGTGGGATGACCTGTGGCAGGAACTTCGCAGGAGGGTTAATGATGTGGGCGGCCATAACCGCACATACCAGCATGTGCGCAGATACTGCACGGACATGATCAGATGTACGAAACAATGTGTGAATGCAATCACCAGGGAACAAGGTGCAACAGGTGGTGGGCCACCAACCCACCCCCCAATCACACGTACTGAGGAACTACTGGCCAACCTGGGGACACCATCAGAACAGCCTCCACAAGACTTAGCTGACAATGTGGAGGTGGGTGTCTCTCAACCACCAAGCCTGGAGTTGCCTGGTAAGTCACTACTGCACATATAACTATTATATCCCATATAGTTGCATGTGTCACTGTACAATATGTAATGTAACATCATATGCAAGGCATGTATACACATATGCCGCATACTATAGTATGCTACTCTATGTATGCACGCATGTGCATACTCCTTAGTATATCCTATGATACTGGCAAATGTGTTAAGATGCACATTGCACCCTGTAGCTGTCATACAGGCATGGATAATGATCATACTGCAGTGTCACCCCTATATAAGTACCTCTGATGTTCTGCTAAGACAGCAGGCCATTGCAGGTGAGACAGTTATAAGTATCAGGCATGTTAATGCACAGATCTATTCGTCATGTGGCCAGTTAACACATGTACACATAATGTATGGTCCAGTCACAATATGCAGGTCGCATCTGCAATCCATCACAATGGCTACCCATGTGCAATACTTACAAACTAAGTGAAACACCGAAATTAAACCTCAGAAATTGTCATTGCTGGATGTGTGGACAGCTGTGCATACAATGGTGGAGGTGTTGTTCAATGTAGGAACATGTACTACATATCAGAACTATACATGTGGGATACACAAACAGTACTACACAGTGAGCTGGAGTATGGGAAGCCCACTGGATTCACCATTGTGGATTATGCCCCTGCTATGAGTGCACACATTGTGACGTGCCATCTGACATGTCCATGACATGTAGTGAGCTGGCTGCAACATTGTCTCACTATCCCATAAAACATACCCCACATACCAAACATACAACCCTTTGTCTGCATTACCCTGTGGACAGTGGAGTATATGACATCTATGGGTGTATGTCATATGGGACAACACAGACATGTGAGATAGACAGCCATCACAACCATTTGGCCAACACATGTTCACACATGGCCATAGAGGATGGCCAGAGACATGTAGCAACACACAGTAGATGTGATGTGTTTGTGTGTACACCCTGTTGTACATTGGCTAAACGTGATCCAACTATAACCTTTGTTGAATGGCTATATTACAGATGTGGAACACTGGACATCCTATAGGCCTGTGTACAGCTTGTGGAGGTGTAACATCATTTGAACACATAAGATGTGTTGAACATCACCTGTACAGCATCCACATAGATACACAGACAACCACATCAGGCCACAGATACAGTACATTTCCCTTGCTGCTGTTGGACATTACTGCCAGCCATGCACCTCATGTGTGCGGTACACAAATGTCATGTGGGGCATGGTGTATTGACAAGTCTGCCATGTGTGGACATGGTTGCCAGGCAGCTAAAATATGTTTGCAGATGTGCAGGGTTGTCATCCGTGTGGCCTTTGGTGACCTGTGTCACACATTCCACAATATGGTTTAGTGTGTATACACCTCAGCGATGTGGGTCACAATCTACAGTATATATGTATTGTGTATGCACACAGTCATGCTATGCACTGTGTCTGTAATTCACACTGTATAGCAATAGAGATGCTTCATGATTCCATGCAATGGCACTGTGTCTATACTTCACACTGTATAGCAATATAGATGCCTCATAATACCCCTCAATGGTCATGCACATCTGCTATATGTGCATTTTATCTGTAGGGCAGATAGACAACACTGCAATGTGACACCATTACCCCACTGTATATGTGATAGGACACCATTGTGTTAAACATGTATGCATGTCAATGCACACATCAGCAGATTACATGTCATACTATATGTTAATGTCAAGGTCATATGCCACACGTCAGCCATGTGTACTGTTAACCTGTGCTGGTCCACATGGTGTGACTCAGGGATGCATGCTTACTACCATGATTGCATGAAATGCATGGCTTCTGCTATGACACATGCATGCTGTTGTGTGCAACCCAGGGATGTATGATAACTACCACTATTACTGTCTGAGCTGCATGCCGTCTGCTGTATCACATGCATGTCGCATGCCTTCTGTCAAATCACATGCATGGTGTGTGTCTGTGTGTGTGTGTGTGTGTGTGTGTGTCTGTGTGTGTGTGTCTGTGTGTGTGTGTGTGTGTGTGTGTGTGTGTGTGTGTGTGTGTGTGTGTGTGTGTGTGTGTATGTGTGTCTTTGTGTGTGCGTCTGTATTGTAATGTAGAGTCTTTGTTTGCCTTTACAGGTGATGTAGGTGCGTTACCCTCCTGCAGTCCATCTGGTGTTAGTGTCCCCACAGACTCTAGCAGTGATGATGAACATATGCTTGAGGCACAGGCAGGTTGTCGGGGCAGAATCTGTGCCATTGGTTGCCATTCCACCTATATCCCCCTCATCCTCGCACACAGATCTTATGCCAACACATACCCCATCACCAGTGACCTTAGAGGAAGGGCAGTTGGCATATGGTAGCTTGGAACAGGAAAGTGTGGTGGATACGGAAGGTGTTTATTCACACCATGGTGTCAGGCAAATGACTGGAGATGGGCCACACAAGCATGTGGCCAGTGCTGCTCGTAGGAGGACCTCTGGCCGACATGCCCTTGCAGGACAGAGCGCAGCAGCTGGTGTCACCAGACACATGTTTCAGGTTGCAATGGTGGCACAGACATGTGCTGAATGGCAGAACAGAGAAGGGCTGAGGCTTCAGAGGGCTGCTATCCATTCTTTAAATGACAACATCCAGGCATTGGCAAATGCTCAACAGCAGATTGCTGAGGTTTAGGACAGACGATTGGGTGACATGGTTGGAATCCTTGACCGTGGCATGACAATCCATGAGTGTGAGCTGTCTGTGCTGGAACATCTGGTAGGAGTGAGGCACAGGGCATGTGGACGTAGGCCAGCTACGTCACCTGGTGCAGGTTTACGTGAATGAGCTACCATAGTGGCAGCAGCAGCAGCAGTGCAGCTGGTGCTGCACTGTCCACACCAGGACACAGCAGGCCACATGGACATGGCCCTGGACAGTCCCAATGGGGACATGGTTCCAGTGGACATGTGTCATCGGACAGTACACAATCTGCACCTCTGCCTGGTAGTGCCCATGCAACCCCTAGCAGGCACAGGTCACATGGATGTGGCCGGATACCGTGAGCTGTAAAACCTGGTCTGTACAGTCTGGAGCAGTCAATAATACCCCTGTGTTGGCCAGACACATGGCAGACCTGTGTGCACACATACATGCACATGCCAGAAACATCTGTAGGGCACCACAACACTCACATGCATAATGACCACACATGGCCAATTAGATCACAGGCCCTAACCCACACACATGATGCCATCCACTGGTGCAGCCTAGGCCACTGGCAAACATTATCACCCTGTGCATATGATGATGCCTGTGCTGCATCCCTGTCATACACACCATCGGTGCAGGGATATGCTTATATGGTCTGATGTACAGGGTGAACAGAATAGGGAGATAAGTGTAGATTACAATTGTTGTGTACTGTTGACATGCAGCAGACATACCATGTAGTACAGGTTTAGAATGCATTGTTTTCTGTTCACAGTATGTGTCTTGGTAGCAACAGTAACAGCATGTTGGTAATGATGTCCTGCTTCCCTCCTTCAGGTCTAAATGCATGTGCCATTGAGTGCCAGTGTTTGCAGTTTCCCATGTGTAAATGTGGACTACTCACTGGTATGTATGGCAATACCAGCATGCTATTCGTAGCTTCACCTCACTGTTAGAAAGGCTGACATTCCAAAGATGTCTACACATCTACTGATCCAGGAGCATGGGAGCTGTGTACTAAGCTACAGTGGCTAGAGGCGTGACATCCATACCGGGTGACATCACAGGTACAATTACATGGGGCGGGGAGTTTACATAGCAGTCTAGCTGATGACAAGGGTAGGGGCCAATTGATAGCTTGAGGGCTCACTGTGTAGCAGTAATACACATTCACACTACAGGATGAAAACACACAACTACACAGACACACACACACACACACACACAAACACACACACACATACACAGGTATTCTCACACATGTATTCAGACACATAGTAACATGCCCACACTCATGGGGTCAATGACACTGTAACACACACACACTTGATAGTGTTGAGGTGAGGACCCCTGCCTATGTGGTAATCACCATTACGGTACTGTGCACCCACATGACGCGACACTGAAAATCCACATGTACAGGTAGTCAGTAATGCCCAAGATCGACGGCATCAACAGTGTAGTAGATTGCATCACCTGGAGGGGTTAGGGATTCCATCTGTTCACTATGGTAATATACATCCTCACTCCATGGACCAGACAGCCATATATACATACACACACACACACACACACACACCATGTGGAGTCCACAATTGGATGCACCTATGTCATGCACATACAGATAGCTCACATGTGTGTGATACACAGCCCACTCCTGCCTATGTCTTGTTTTCTACACTGCAGTATGTACAGATCTCTATAACAGTGTACAGGAGTGTGAGTAACAATTGGGATGTATTCCCCACCATACGTGGCATATATGGACACACAAGCAAACACACATGGCAGTACTGTGAATCAAACACCTGCTCTCTTATGATACATATGACAGACATGCAGCAGTATTGTTTGTGTGGTATGTATATATCCATGGCAGGTACATGTATGTCATATCCAAACATGAGGGTGTTTACTGGCATACAGCAACAGTCATCTGTTACTGCTGTATATGACCCACAGCCCCTGTTATGTGTACAGCCGACCTGGTTATGAACAGTGGTATCATTGCATTGCATAACACATGATGCAACTGTGTCAGTACATGGGTAGTCTACACAGTTGATGTAGAGCTACGTACAGTTCACTGTTCATGCGTCACATGGTGTTTTACTAATATATGTTCTACCACATGTATGGATGTGTGTTGCTGGTCCAAGGACATGGGAGTGTACTGGTCAGTGCATGTGAGTGGCCTTCATGTACGTGGGTCCACCACCACCTGGAACGGTCCGCACCGGTGTTATGGCCCACATGTCTGTATCTGAGGTATACAGTGGTAGTGCTATTGTGCACAACTGAGCCTTCAGCCAGGTGTTCCTCACTGCACAGATGTCAGTATTCCCCATTGTTAGATCTACATTGGGCAGCTGTGATTACGAATGCTACACATCTAGCACTGTTTAGCATACACATACAATGCAGTTGTCCTCTAGGTATCAGGGTGTTAACCTGGTCTCAGGACATTCGTCTATGAATAGCACTATATGGGCAAAGTAGCCACTCCTGGCAGGACATCACCATGGGTGGTATTAGTGTGCCAGGTTTAGATTGGTACATCTAAGGTGATGAACAGCAGCAGACATGTAGAAGACCAGTGTCAGATATATGTAGTGCAGCATTCCTGCTAACAATGACAACATGGACACCGGAGTCCATTACAATGTTGTTCATGTCTAACTGTAATAGCATGGCCACTGTGCCCTTCCGTGTTAAGAATCAGAGTGCATACAAAACAGCCCTGTGCTACTAAGTGTGTGAGCATGCCCAGTGTAACATTGTGTAGATAGACACATAGTAGCACATGGCCGGTTGGAATGCACTAAGTGTGTGAGCATGCCCAGTGTCACCTTGTGTCGGTTATGTGCCTCTATGTATATGGCCATGGCCATTGTAACCCCATATAGCGATAGTAGTCATCCAGTCAACAGATGGCCATACCCCACTTCAGGATGGATTCCTACATTGAACACACTGGTTCACAGGTATGTACATTGTAACTGCCAGCATCCATGTCGATGTCCACATTCCCAGAAGGTCATATTGACAGTCTTGAAAGGTGTAGTATCTGTGGCGCAGCTCATATCTGTGTAGTATTGTAATAGTGGTCCATAGATAGGCAGTTGTCCTGATCACACCACTGACGTGTGTTTGTCTCCGTCTGCCTGGGGACAGAAATATGCTTTTAAACTGCTCACACTCCATACAATCCCTCTTGCCGTCTTTGCCAATGCTGATGATGTCACCCACCTGGAAGTACACCTCTGGGGGTGCTGTATCATAGTAAACTTGGTAGTACATTCTGTAACTGCATAATGCTGTAGTGTGATAAGGTAGTTAGGTCTGTGTTCTAATCCCAGCCATGCCAACTGTGTGTGTGTGTGTGTGTTTCCATCTGCTTGGGGACTGAATAAAGTTGTAAGACTACTTACAATCCCTATTGCCGACTTTTCCATTGCTGATGATGTCACCCACCTAGAAGTACACCTCTGGGAGTACTGTGTCCCAGTAATCTTGGTAGCGCATTCTATAACTGTGTAATGCTGTAGTGTGATAAGGTAGTTGGGTCGGTGTTCTAATCCCAGCCATGCCAACTGTGTGTGTGTGTGTGTCTCTGTTTGCCTGCGGACAGGCTAATGCTTTTAGACTGCTCACACTCCATACAATCCCTATCACCGACTTTTCCAGTGCTGATGATGTCACCTACATAGAAGTACACCTCTAGGAGTGCTGTGTCCCAGTAATCTCAGTAGCACGTTCTGAAACTGCATAATGCTGTAGTGTGATAAGGTAGTTCGGTCTGTGTTTTAATCCCAGCTATGCCAACTGTGTGTGTGTGTGTGTCTCCGTCTGCCTGGGGACAGAATAATGCTTTTAGACTGCTCACACTCCATACAATCCCTATCGCCGACTTTTCCATTGCTGATGATGTCATCCACCTAGAAGTACACGTTTGGGAGTGTTGCGTTCCAGTAATCTCGGTTGCACGTTCTGTAACTGTGTAATGCTGTAATGTAATAAGGTAGGTAGGTCTGTATTCTAATCCCAGCCATGATATGTGTGTGTGTGTGTGTGTGTGTCTCTCTGCCTGGGGACAGAATTATGCTTTTAGACTGCTCACACTCCATACAATCCTTATTGCTGACCTTTCCCTTGCTGATGATCTCACCCACCTAGAAATACACTTCTAGGAGTGTTGTGCCCCAGTAATCTCGGTAGCACGTTCTGTAATTGTGTAATGCTGTAGTGTGATAGAATAAACAGGTAGGTGTTTTATTCCAAGGCATGACAGGTGTGTGTGTGTGTTTGGTAGTCATATCCTATGTGTTGGTGTCTGTGAGTGGCTATCTCCTGGATGTGTTGAGAAGTGTGTTTTGTTGTTTTCCTATATAGTGGCCATAAATGTCACAATTGGCCAAGAGACTGGGTTGGCAGGACATACACATACATTCGGCAATAGGTCTGGTGAGTAATGTCAGCAGCCCTAATCTTACCCTTAATACAGTCTGAACCCTAGTGATGCACAGAAACACACTTGCCTTGATATTAACACCGGTACATAATGCAGGAGGCGCATGTGGTTTGCTTTTCATTCTTGTCTAATGCTTTGGTGTCACGTGGTCCGCTGTTGAGATATGTATTCTATATCTACGTATGTGTGTGTATATGTATATGTGTGTGTGTGTGTGTGTGTGTGTGTGTGTGTGTGTGTGTGTGTGTGTGTGTGGACATTAACACACATAAATCTACATGATGGAATACATGTCCTATACTGTTGAATGCCTGTGCTGGATGATCTGTACGTGATAACCTCAGATGTATGTATATCTGCCATGGCGTAGTGGTAAAGCACGTCGTCTGTGGTGTGCAGGATCCTGGGTCTGAGCCGTGCAGAGACTGGTTGTTTTCTTGCTGGGAAGAACAAGAGACATCGAATACGGTGATAGTAAGGTGCTTTTAACCAGTTTTGTGTGGATCTGCGTGACAGTAAGCAGTGGGTAATTTTGGGGAGGCTCAGTATGGGTCATGTAACTATGCATTAGTAGACAATACTATGCAAATGAGGTGGAAAATAGTGAATCCCATATATCCCCAAGGTGTGATGCAGATCCCAAGAGTGTATGTGTATAGATAGCCACTTGCAGTACTTGAATATAGGTGAAAGCATGGGGGGGGGGGTCAGGCATACTGTACGTACATTGGAGCCCTGTGTCTCGGGATTGCTCCTGGCTTAGTACACCTAAACTAGGGGTGTGTCTATACCTGCCTAGTGCAATTGGGAGGGACAACAGTAGTAGGACAGTAGTCAAGGTGAACAAGCTGGGCAAACAGGTGATAATTATCACAATCAGCAGATTAAAGGCCCAGACCAGCCCAGAACACTACGATAAAGTGAGCAAGCACCATACCGTTGAGTTTTTCCACACTCTACACCACTGGTGTATACATGAGGGGAAATTTTACAAAACAATCCAATGAAATGAGAAGGGCTGCAGCAGGTAACATAGACCAACATGTGCAGGAGGCTGAGGGTGGTGAGGATGTGAATGCTGCCGAACAACCCTTAGTGAGGAGACAGAGAAGATTGTACAGAACCAGGGTAACCTACAAAGGGCTACATGAGCTGGAGATACTGGAGCACTATTGGGTGGACAGAGACCTCCTACAGCAGATTGATGAGCTGTGCTGGCCACACCTGACACATCAAACAGGCCAAGGGAAACCCATCCCAGTGGATACCAAGGTATGTGTAGGCCTAGGTATACTAGCCACAGGTACCTCCCAAAGCACAATTGGGGATATCATGGGGATCTCACAGGCATCTGCATCCAGAGTATTCCACCAGTTCCTGGATGCCATGTCACCTCATGCCAGTGAGCACGTACATTTCCTCAATGCACGTGAGGTGTTGACCAGCAATATGCATCTCTTCCACCAAATGGCAGACTACCCTGGGGTAGTGGGTGCTATAGCCTGCACACACATATGCATCAAAGCACCACCCGGTGAGCAGGGTAGGGCCTACATTAACTGCGGGGGCATCCCCTCCATCAACTGCCAGGTCATATGCGATGCCCAGGACATTATACTGAATGTGTGTGCTGCCTGCCCTGGAAGCTATGACGATTCCGCTATATGGCATCTGACGCAGCTGTACCACAGCTTTGCCAATATAGACATCCCCTACAGTCACCTAGGTGGGGATGCTGGGTACCCACTGGAGCTGTGGCTGACACCCATCAGAAATGTGCACACACCTGAACAACTATGCCATAATGAGGTACACGCACAGGCCAGACATATAATAGAGCATGTGTTTGGGATGCTCAGATCACGGTTCCGGTGTCTGGACACATCTGGTGGAGCCTTACAGTATTCACCAGCTACATGCACCCAAATTGTCATGGTATGTGCTATGCTACACAATATGATCCTGTGGAAACAGCTGCAGCAGTAACAGCATTGGGCAGGGCCACACAGCCCCCCACCAATGCCAAGGCCTGTACAGGCTCAGAGTGACTTGGAGGAGGAACAACCTGAGCCGGACCCAGTAGGCAGAAGGAGGCATGCCCAGTATGACCTGGCCTTGGCAAAGAGGCAACACATAGCATATGCACTGACACAGTAGGTACCCAGGGGAATGTCACCCTCTCTGACTCATGCAGAGAGTAAAAGGGATTCCAAACATGACACTATCTATACTCAGCCATGTATAGGAAGTGCACTGTGTGCATCCGACATAGGCAGCCCTCCAGCACCATCCTCAGGTCTGGCACACTCTCAAGGTAAGTCAATCAACCTACCAATTGGCAGTTGTATTAGAATGTGTTGTTACCTGTAGTTATGGTATGGATGTGAGCATGCAAGGGAATTTATTTGGTGGCCGAATGTTAAGGCAGCGGACAGTAGATGTCCATAGTAGCACCCTGACATCTGTAGCACATACTGGGGTCACCATAGTAGCCAGTAGTACACAGGGTGTCATAACCCACTGCGGGTAATGGGCTGAGCATCATGTGTATCCGTACAGCCCACACAAGTCTCAACCAGCTGGACAGGTGTCGACCAATACAGACAAATGCTGTAGTATGGCCTCTGAATATGCCCAATGGATGACTCCCCCACAGACCCACACAGACAGACTACAGCAGGCCAGACAGTTGGATGTAGGTTGGGAATGCTAGGACATCTGAAACTAATATGTTGGTAATTAAAGCTAAGATCTGGATACACTGGTATGCCTCTAGCCAGCACAATAGGTAGGTCTACACACTGAAATGTAGTACCTGACATACCAGTACAGTAGTAGCAACAGTTTACAAGTGTCAGCTGTGCCCCCCTTCCAATGTACACATGTAACAGTCAGGTGCACCCCCCCAGTGCTGTGTAGGAATGGGGATATAGTCGGATGTCCCTACACGCTGTGCAGAAATGTAGCAACAGTCAATGCCACATGACTGATGGATACCCTGCAGACACAGCATGCCACTTGTCAGTGTACAATGTAGAGGTCGGCACCACAGTACTGACTACCTGGACATGTAACACATGCGATACAGTTGACCATACTGGGCATGCTCAAACACACGAAGGTATGATGGCAATGTCAGTCGACAACATGCAAAATGGTCATACTAGGCATGGTCACACATGTAAACACAACACAGCCAAGTCTGCAAACACCAGTGGTCCGGACATATCTGCCGGTACATTGCTATACTGTTGGATGTCTGTGCTGTATGGTATGTGTGTGGTACTGTCTATTGTCTGTATATTTGCCATGGTGTATTGGTAATTCACATTAGCTGTGTGTGCAGGGTGTTGCTACCAACACTTGCAAAGGATGGTTATTTGTTTGCGGCCAGAACAAGGCCAATGGATACTGAATGAGTAAGGCACATTGAAGCAGTTGGGAGCGGTTGTGCGTGGGTTTGCACAGTGTTAAGCACGGCTGACCTCTGGTTACAGCTTCTTACACTTGTTTAGACTCCACATTTCTTTACCAGTGCAATACTCACATACTGGTAGCCAAACATGCTTACACCCACTCGCTCCCTCACTTACACATGCACCGACATTGGTGCTTGCATGTGTCACTCACACTGGGTGGGTGTAATCCCTTGTGATGCCTATTACATCGGACTACATGACTACAGTATTGGGTATGGCTAACCATTAGGCGACGGCATGGCGTTTGACTGTACAGAATCGGCGGCCTGTCCAGTGAGTTAATCATATTATATGCATGTTCCTCATACAATCTGCTCCCATCTGGCTGATACATGGGAACTAATACTCTGCAATGCAGACAAGTAAATGTGTATTGGGACCCACATCCATCTGCCGGGTCATGCTACCACATACCTATTGTAGGTTTGCCACCTTTTAAATTGGCCGAGCTGAGACTTTAGGATTAACACCTGTCCCACTTTGCGTGGGACAGTCCTTCCTTAGGCGTATGTGTCATGTGAAAATAATCAAGACATAGCAAATGTCCTGATTACAGGACAATATTATATTCTATGTTTCTCTAATAGTTGATTGTAACAGTAGTTATTGTATATATGACACTTCTATATGTTATGTGACGTAGCATAAGCAACTGGACTGCTACTAGGCTATGCTTTTATTTGTGCTAATACGTATAGTTCTGTACTATGCACGGCTGTAGGTATGTTCTGACCTGGTTCGTCTGACATTTCTAAGGAGCAGGTCCCACTTTGGCCATTTGGAAAGGTGGAAGCCCTATAGGACCTATATGTAGAGATGTCAGATTTGGCAAGGCAACACATATCCACCGCCAGTAGAAAATAGAATACTTCACCGGTTTGCATAAGTAAAGGTTATTCTTGAAGCATTATAGTTGCTAATACTGTTTCCTATAACATCTAGGTGTTTCAGATACAACATAATCATTTTATGCAACCACTACAGACAATATATGGATTCTTTGCCCTAAATCACAGGCCATGTGCCATAATAGCATTTATTTTGCAGGACACAACTGCCCAAAGGGGAGTGTCCCTCGCAAAGGTGAACAGGTGGTAACCCCAACCTATTATGCTATCATCTACCTAAGGTAGTCTTCAGTATATGCACTTTCCATCACTAGCAGACCTCGCATACGAATGGGGGAGAATGAACACTGAATCAGGGACACTGCATAACACCCTCAGGGACACATTTAGATGATTGGTACTATTAACCCGACACATTGACAGTCCCAGAGCATATGTATTCATACACATTTGTCGAGGTACATGCTGTTTATGACTCATACATGTTGTCATTAGTCATTACGTGTATTCCGCCACCTTTCCACCTAATATTACTAGTTCTGGAAGCGTTTAGTTGAGACTGTGTTAGATTCTGATTCGTAATCACGGACATCCATGATAATCGGGTACAGTTCACTGATATAGTCCCTTATGTGTTCCCCCAATCATTTACGGTCTATCCAGTAGATGTGCTCTTAAGGTTTGGGAGGTATGGGTATCTGCTATACCCACATAGGAATATTAATTACTTCCACAGGGTGGGCCTAATACATCTCTGCCAACCAACACCTGCACACTTAGGCCCATTATTGCATGCCCATGATTCCCCTACCTGACACCCCTCTACAGCACTCATCCTTACTGTGAGTGCAGCTGGGGTATGAACACATCCCTACACACTGCCCACTCTCCCCATGTCGGGACACATGTTGTACATTTTGTCAACCCATGTGCTATCAGACTTGCACAACCTAGTGTTCTGTGTACAGCTACATCCTGGTCGCATAAATCATTACTGGTTTGCCTACAAGGGAAATTTTTGGAGTCCCGCAAGGGACCCCGTGATCCATGTTTAAAGTGTAGACCTTGCAGATCTCTTCCACTGGTAGTTTCCTGCCAGTGGTCTGGAAAGCAGTGGTGTATTTACCTTTATTGTGTGTCTGTATGTCACACTGGCCAAGCTGAGGGGTGGGGGGTGGGGGGAGGTAGACGTTTGTTTATTGGACCTCCCACTAACATATGC